>NC_082610.1:4357260-4671982 GCF_030936135.1 Gavia stellata
GTGACTTTAAAGCCTAGGGAAGAAGGCAACGCATGTTCTGTGATTTAGCCCTGAGTTTCACATCTAATCTGACTGACAGCAATGCCAGGAGCGTAGTAAGTCAACCATCGTACTGCGCTGCTGATTTCGCACTGACCGGCAGCCAGAAGAATGCTGCTGCTCCATCTCCTGACATTCCTCAGAGGCCTGCTGCCCAAGCATTAGGCAAAGCTCAAAAGACTCTTTACTGGGGCAAATTGACACATTTTTCCATTGAAAATTAATCTTCTAATTTTAAAAAAGAGAAGGAGGAAAAACGAACATAAGAATCACACAAGCCAATTTATTTTCAAATGAAAAAATACCTTCGGTTTTCACCAAAACATTACGTTTGCCCACCACGCTCCCCTGTGTCTGTCGGAGAGAATTTGGGAAACATTTTTCACCCTGGTTATTTTTCAAAGTATTACTGGATTCCAGTATAGGATTACTGTGTTCGTTCTTGAGATTTGTGCAGGGTATGGCTATTTTTAGGTGCCTATTGCTGTTGGAGAAGTAGCAGTGTGGACAATTCAATAAAAATATCAAGGGACTGCTCGTAATCACTTACACATATTCTTTGCAGAGGTACTGGCTGAGAAGGCAATAACTCATACACCCAGTAGACAACATGAAGTTTTACATGACTTCAGGATTTAGGACTCTCTACCCACCTAATTTGCACCATTAGCTATATTGGTATAGTTGGCTTGTCCCATACAGAAAGGGAATAGGTAAAATGTATTCCTGTAAGAATATAATTTAATATCAATCACGCAAATATCAATATCATTACTCCAGTTAAAGAAAAAAGAAGATTCTATGGGCATCCAAAATTATTACACCAAGGTATAAATCACATGAAGACCAGATTGAAAAGGAAATATAATAATGTATATATATTGATCTAAACCCCAGCCTCTAAATTCTGACACCTACATTCCAAAATGCTGCTCAATCAATTAAATACTGACATGAGAAAAGTATCTGTGTAAAAATAAATTAATGACATTTTCAGTCAAATACTTTTAAAATCATATATGGATCTTCATAGACAAAAGGAGTAAGTTTTTGTGTTGAATATTCTTTCAAACATTGGTTTTATTTTGAAAATTTAAATTATTTCTCTCACAGTTTTTCAAGACAAAACACTTCAGATTTTCATTTTGTAAGAAAGTTTCACTTGGAAGTTCTGTTATATTTAATTTTAAAAAAGGCAAATGAAATCTCCCAAATGAGATGCCTCATTCAGTCTGAAATGCATTTCCCCTCCTGTTTCTTGCTTGTAAGCTGGTTTCCCTCCCCCACCCCCAATTCCTTCCTCTCCTTCTTTCCTCAATTTTGACTCTTACAGAAAATGTATTTGCACAGCTGTACTCATAAAGCATATATATTTAGATTTTACTAGCATTATCCTGGCAGAAAAATTCTATTAAAAGTAACTTTTTAGTTATTAGGTTATTCTAAACAGGTATTTAACCACCAGCAAAGGGGCAGAAATCATACCAGGTCCCTGTGTAATAAATGCCTATGTACTCTCCTCCTAAGATCCTGAAAAGCTTTATCTACTTGGGTATGTAGTTTATCACCCTTTAACAACCCTATGCCCACATCAGCTTATGGAGTGGGCTGTTTGATGGTGCATTGGACTGTATCTTTCTATGCCTAAAGGCTTTCTACGCCTAAAGGCTTTCTATGCCATGTGCTTTCCAACAATATTGTGAATTTCTTCTGCTTATTACTCTCTCTCTCTTTCTTGTCATCACACTATTCCCCCCCACCCAGGTTTTACCTGGCTCAGTTGGTTTTCATCATTCCTTTCATTTTGTGCTAAAATCTAATAAAGGTTTTCCTTTTGACATAACATGTTCGAGACAGTTCAAAATAGATGGCCTTGCCCCCGGAATCACTGCAAATAGTCCATTTAAAACCAGAGTCTAGAGGCACCTTTTCTCTTTTTTTTTGTCTGGAAATGGGAAAAGAAAGTTCATTCTCAGCATTCAGTATCAGTCACTTCATTTTGAGAGGGTTACTGTGACCCACACAGTTTTTAATCTCCTCTTTGCCTTTTCAGGCTTTTAAGGAGAAGCTAATTTTGGCCTTCTGACTACAGGATTTTTTTTACGTGAGAGCCAAGTGGAATGTGACACTAACTAAGCGTCCACTTGGGAGAAGTAAACACCTTGCACCTCAAGTGCAGCTCTTTGCACTGTCTGCCACAGAAAGGAGGTGGGCACCGATTTGTGAAACAGAGGTTTGTTTTCATGGTGGAGGGTCTCTGTGCCCTACGAAGCCGACTGTGAAGGGAGCAGCCCCACTGATACAATCCATTTTCTCAACTTCATTCAAGCAGAAGAGCCCATAAGTCTTGACATTCTGCCCCTGGCAAAATAAAATCCCCTCCCTGCCCTTGCCTTGTCCCAAGGCCACTGGACTGATTTTTCACAAAAGAAACGTTGCTAAAATGAATGGGTCAAAGAAAGAGCATCCTACTCCTTCTGCCTCCTAGTACTGCTAGCACGTGGCATCCTGAAGGAAATAAATCCAAATAAAACTTCATGCCACACTATGAAGTTGCAATAATTATCAATTGCCTTAAAAATATCAGTTCATCTCCACAGGTAGAGTTTTATTTATTAATGTAAAAATGAAAGGCCAATCCTACAACTCCTACAAACACAAATGATCCATTTTGACCAAATGGGATCATTCATCTGAAAACAGGTTACGTGATCAAGGCCTTCATTTTCCATGTGGTATCGTAATACATATTTCAACTTGTCAAACAAACTGGAAAAACCACAATGAAATCTTGGGCATCCTGGGTGTAGTATCAGGTCTACAATCAATCAGATACTGTGTGTAGTCCTGAAATAAAAGTGCTGTTATTTCATGTCCACTCCTGCTCCTGGCAATGTCAGTTGTATAAACAATTATTTCAGATAGATTTATTTTGATTTACTGTTGTAGCACTTAGACTGCTAAGCTATAGGGCGGTGCAATAACTCTGCCCTTAGATACAGAATTAAGTTCCAGAATGTGTTCCTTACGCAATGGTCACACAGATCACAAAGTCCATTAGAAGTCATTACGGACCAGGCAGTTCCCAATTCTGTGTACTATTATATCAGATACAGATGTGCTTTTTAAAGTGCCTATGTGATTTAGAAGTCTGAAACTCACCTATTTGCAGTTAAACTTTTGTTTCCAAATTATTTAGGCATTTTGAAAATTTTCTTTTGTTAACAGAAGACATGACAGAAGGCAGAACATGACAGAGATTGAGAGACTGACTTTCCACTGGTCTGAGTTGCTGCTCGCTTCAGTGTAGCCATACTGATATACCCGTAGCTACATTTGTGTAACAATTAGCTGAGCAGCTACCCAAAATAATCAAAGTAATTTAAACAGCCTGAAGATGGCAAAGAAGACTTTTGCTTTCAGTTTTGAAAATCTGGATCTGCTCTTGTAAAAGATGTTGGACTTGAGCACAGAGATCTAAGTTTCGAAAGCATCCACATGTGACAGAAGTCTTGGTAAGTCTTATCTAGCACCTAAAACCTCAAGTTTCTTTGTGGTCTCTGAAGGTCTACGCTACCCAATTGCATAGGAGAGACAAGGTACTCAAGAGGGAATTGGTTAGGATGGATATAAACCTACATCTCATTGATGTACAGTATAACTCAGGCTTCAGAGAACCTGTTCATAGTCTTCAGAGGGAAAAAAATGAAGTTCTGATTTGGGTGCAATTTTAGCAGAAATTTACATTTCTAATTTTAAACCCAAACTTTCCCAAATGTCACCATTACAGACTATTACTGGTTTGGACCCTTTCCTAGTTCTGGTAATTTATTGAGGTGCCTAGGGAAACAAGAATCAGCAAAAAGGAAGATTAGACAAGGCAATTGACACACCTACTGGCAAGGAGTTGAAATACTTGTAAAATAACAACAGAAATGTTAGAAATCAAAACAGCCTGAAGCAGAACCTCAGCTAATACAAACTGTAACAGCTCCAGTGGTATGAGTTGTGACCAGTTTGGGATCCAACGTCCGAGCTCCCGTTTGACCCCAAAGTGATCATTACCCTAGAGGAACGGTCACAACTAAGCGTGAAGGTTTCTGTTTACCCACTGCGTGTCCACTTCATTCCCATCTGTTAGAAGGCCAAGACGAGTCTCTTCAACCTGGCTTTAAACTGAAAAAAAACTTTGGGGGATAAAATCCAGCAGAAGGAAGAACACTGAGCTATTGAAACCCTAGGGGTGGAAGCTTGCCAAGATGAATGCACTACAGCGACAGTCTTAGGAAAGATACTGTGGCATGGTTTGTTTCTGGGACAGGGCAGTGGTCATTATGTCAGCTGATGACAGTCCTTTGAATTCTGACATTTGCCACAATACAGAAGAAAACGGAGTGGAATGTTTACAATAGAGAAAACATTTAAAAGAAACCTCAGACCAAGAAGACGACTGGTTTAATAGCTTTGCTGCAGATATGCAGGCAAATGACTTGAAGAGTATATATGCTCTACTGCTGTGTTTCTCCTGCTTACAATTACTGGGAGCCGTCCCAGTGGTCATGGGCTGGATTTTAGGATTTTAACTTTAGAAAATCTATGCCATAAAATTCACAGGGAGATGGTTGTGATGGAGTTGAAAAAAACAGAGTTAATTTAACACTATTTGCTTCTGAGTCACACCACTGTTCCAAAATCAAAGACATTTAGGTCTTAAAACGAAGCATGTGCATGAGCGGTATCTTGAAGTAAGCTAACTTAAATTGCAGTGATTTAAGTAAGGCTTTTGCAGTAAAACTGCTTTCTTCAGTCCCACTTCTTATCTAATTATACACAGAATTAAAGTAATGCTACAAATCAGTCAAATTAGAGTAAACTAAATTATCTTTACAACACCAGGAAGGCAGTATATAAATAATAATAAACAAATAAGGTCCAGATCATGAGGATCTCACCTTTCTGATGAAAATTCATAATCACATCTATAAAGTCAATGCAACTACAGCTGCTCATAGCCACTCTTCAAGGAAAAAGGAGTTGGCAGTATGGCCTGAAACTATCCTAGTGACAGAAGTAGTGTTATATAAACATAGGCCCCACTGTCATACCCTTGCTTATCTTTTGGTAATGCTTTAACCTGTGAGGATCCTAATAATTTCAATGCTATGGAATAAAGTACTACTGAATGAATGCAAGGGGATCCAAATCTCATCCGGTGCTGAGAATTCTGTGAAAAAGTGGCTTTTCTGACAGAAATGACCCCACTCACACACCTTCCTCTCATTTTTCAACTAACTGCGTGCTGTGGTTCAGGGAAGCATATCCAGGAAAGATTATATTATGTGCTTAAGAATTGAGGACAGTGGGAGTTGGCACCTGGGCTAGAGCTCTCCTCCATCAGGACCTTGTGTACATTTCTGTTTCTCAGTGCAGAATTTGAGGTCATGGAGTGCCGCAGGAGTAGCTCCGTGCTACCCACGCCACCTTCACTGTCCTACATGGTTTCAAAAGCACACTGCTTTGGAAACTGCAGGCCTCCCTGCTATCAGAAACACGATGCTTAGGGTGTGATCCCACATAAAAGTGCTGCCCCAGCAAAGTAGGTCCCTGCACCCATGATGCTTCAGTGGCTCTCAGGTATGTCAGTAGCTCGCTGAAGTTATGTCCTTACTGAAGACCCTGCTGAAATGGTCCGGGTTAAGAATGTTCCTTCCCTCTTTTCTTCCAGGTTCTTTTTATTGTTGATTAAGTCATATTGCCTTATCCAGAAACACTTCAGGTCAACGTGGCTCAGCGTTGCCACCTGAAAGAAGCCCTTCTGTTCTTCCCCACCTGCTTGTTGCTACTCCTTCTTCAGCATCTCTTCATCCTGGCACAAGCAAGTGCACAACCTTGCGGTAAAGAGGTTAGGAAACTGATCTGGCTGAAAACAAACCTGGCAGGACAAAAATGACAAAATTTTTTCCATTTTCAGCCAAATTGGTTCTTCAAACTGGTTCACTGTGTAGCCAATGGACCAGCCATGTTCTGCCAGCATAAGAGACAAAGTGCTGCATAGCGGGAACACTGGACCTGGGCAGGGGACAGGAAAGGATGGCTCCTTCAGCAGCAGCTGCCCTGTCTTGTTCTTGTGTTCGCTGAACTGCAGCCTCCGTGATCCAGCCTACAACGTGTCCCCACGAACAGTTGCACTAGCACAGCTGAGGGGAAGTGAGAGGGCTTTGGAGTCAGGGCTAGGGGCTTCTTTAGATGGCTCCGAAGTCAAGAGTAAGCCTTGTGAAATGGCTTTCAAAATGATACCAGCTATCTCCAGAGAAGTAACATCTTTTTGATGAGATGAAAATCAAAAGTCTTATTGTTGGTTGCTTGTAGTAATGAAAACTTTCTTTTCTCCTTCTGCAGTTACTAGCTATACCCCCAGGGCATTGCCTATGTTCCAAGGACTGAGATTCCCCAGTACACGATACAAGTAATCTCCGCTGCTGCTGATGATGGAAGAAGAGAGTATAAATCATATGAGGAAACTCTGCCAACCTAAACCAGCTTTGTGATTTTCAGATGCAACATTCTTTGGCATAAATTGTGTTTAGCCACACTTCTCTTTAAAAACAACTGCCGCCTTCTCCAGAGTTGCCTGCATTTCTCTGTGGCTGGTGGATTGTCAAAGTCCCCTTCCAGTCTTTACAGTTCATTCTCTTTCCCTTTGAAACCTCTCACTAACCATTTCTTGTACCTGCCCTCCAACATTTCAGTGTATTCACTGCCTGGCTTTCTTATCCATATTTCAGAGCTGTTAAGCAGCAGTGGAATTCCCTAGGAGGGGGTTGATCTGGGGAAATGCCCAGAGCCATAGCAATAAAATAAAAATAACAACAAAACCCAACAGGGTATTATAGATGTTCAACACTCTTCAGAATCAGATGCTTTGCCTATGAATTGTGGCAAGTTTTGGAGCCGCCTGCGCAGTCTAAAGCAACCCTGCAAAAACTGTATGTAATGCAATAAAATGGTTATTCTTATTAGCTGATGTAACAGAGTAGGGATCTCTGCCAAGAACTATGGACCTTACATGTGGTCCTTTGATAAATATCTTTGTATGTGCTTGGTATTAACAAAAGCATTACCATCTGTTTACCTTGCACTAATACACATCACATTTTTGCACAAATCCTAGCTTGTATTGCATAAGCCTAAGCTAGGCACTGTATCCATCAGAATGGGTGACAAAGGTTTAAATCAAGCAGGCCGTGTTTCAGCACGTTATTCGTAAAACTAGGTCATGGGATAAATGTACTGCTGGAACACAGCTTTATACTAATTTTCCCAGTAAGATGCATCATAAATATTAACTGTCCTGAACACATATACACAGGCTCATGGCCTTGGCTCCAGGCCCTTCACATGGAAGCTGGAGAATGAGCTCTGACTTAAGGTAGTGAGAATGTGAGGAACTCTGAATTATCATCAATAATAGATTCTTTGCTGCCTCAAGCTTTTTCAGCCAAACAGGAACACAGCACCGCACATGGGAGCCTCGCGCCATGGAGCCCGGTCCTGCAACACCTCACTGATAGGAATGGCGTTTAATAAGGCTACGCGGGACTAAGGATTGTTTGCCTTAATGTGCTGCCTCTTTAGCAACTATGATCAGAGCGCTCTTTTTAAGCATGCTTTTACACTTCTGCAAACTTGTGTCTCTTTACTATCCTCAGCGCAGCTCTACTAATGACGTGGGCTCAGGAAGATGCAGCCTCCCCTCCTCCCCCAAAACACTCACTCACACACACTCTCCATTGTACTATTAACTTCCAACACAGTTTTCAGCTCGCTTGTGAGATCTGAAGCAGGTATGTCTGCACACAGCATGTCTCATACACTGCGGAACTTCCAGGAGCAATAGTGTAGCAATATCTAATTATTTACAGGGGCAGCGCAAAGAGGAGATTAAGATTACTTGCGATCATGGGTACGCATCCTTCTTTCCATTCTCATGGTATTTCCTGCCTGAGTGAAAGGAGGAAGAACCAGAAATCCACTGAGAATGTCTGTCTCTAAATTTTTTCAGTCTCAAGAAGTATAGCCAATAATAACAGTATTCAGAGTGCTTTTCCCCAATAATTTTCAATGTGCCTCACAAAGAGGGATAAGAATAATGATCCTTATTTTACAGACTATAACACGACCAACAAAAGAGCCAAGAATGGAACCCAGATAGCTTGCCCTTTCCTCTGGGCTTTGCTATTGTTTAAGGATTAGGACCCACATTCAGGATAACACCTCAACCACATGCCTGACTTCAAGCATTTGCTTAAGTCGCATTGATTTAAGCACATGCTTAAAATTAGGCATATTCTTAAATATGTTCCCTAACTGGGACTTAAATAACCATCCAGTCTTCTGGGTGCATATTCAGATAAGAGCAGATTTTATTTAAACTCAGGAGGAGGAGGAGGAACAGACTGGGTGCAGCTGTTTTGCCCTTAAGTCATCCTGGTAGAGGTTCCCATATTGCAATTAAAAACTATATAGTGTTCTTAGTTATTGCCAACAAAGTAAGCAAAGTTAATGGAATCTCACCAGAAGGAAAAAGTGATGTTGCCAAATGTCACCCAAATTGACTGAACTTTCAAAATCACCAGCGTTTCCCAATGTTGCTTTCCCAGATTTCCCTGTGAGAATTATGAAACCTTGCAGCTGAAACTAGAGCAGCAGCAAAAGAAATCTCAGTACACAGCCAACTCCCACCTGCTAATGCTTCTGTGAATCAGAGAAACCTCTTGCTTACTCAAACAACAATTTATCGCTATTATCCCCACAGTAACAATGTTTACCTACTCTTAAGTATATGAACAAATTCTTTATGTTTACCTACACTTAATAACGCTCCTCTTCTTTTGCCTAATTTTGCTCTAAACTTTTCTTACTTTTTATTGATCTAACAGCCAGACTCTTCTACATCTATCTTGATGAAGTACATCCAGAGGACTGTTATTGAGGATGGGTGAAATCTGATGTCTGAATTTGAAGCTTTCAAACTATTTCACAAAGAAAAACCTCTCCCCCCATTTACTGCCCTGGAATTTTTAGTCTGGGGCACTCTACTTTTAGAAAGCGATGACTCCAATAAGCCAATGCTTTATACGCTGCTCAGCTGGAAAGAAAAGAATGCTTTGCAATAAACACATTTGAAATGTGCGCCCAAGCCTTTGTTGAGGGACATGTTCCAAATTCCCATTGAGATTACAGAGTGAAACTTGGGGCAAGGTAATCTGCCATCTCACCCACTTCCTTACTGTTAGCCACCTTATTCTATTTCTTTGATTCCATTCTGCCATGGAAAAAGAAAGGAATTTAGGGATCTTTTTTCTCAGTTTAGCGGCCCAAATCTACTGGAGTTGCAATTTAATACATTCAAAATGAGACAAAGTTAGGGCCAAATTAGTGAAATATGGCCCTCTGGGTAAGCTGATGATATTTGATGGCATTGTACAGATATTGCATATAACATATGTCTGTACATGATATGATATATAACTACTAATATCTAGTCAGAGACATCAGTAATGAACAAACATAAGAAAACTGTCAAACCTAAATTAGACAAAGACCCTATCACGCTGGCACCATACAAGTAAAGATTAGGAGACCTCCATCCCTAGGAAGTTTCTCACTGTCCCCCACCAATTCCATACAATTTCTCACTTATGCGCGAGGTTATTCTGGTCTTTTAGATAGCACTGTCTTTGGGCTCTTTATAGTCCATATATTGTGCTCTCTAAAGATCACCACTGAGGTTCAGACGCTCTGGCAGTATGTTACTAGAGAAGAAGAAAATTTGCAACAGTGAGACCAAGCCAAACATGCTAATTTTGAAAAGTGCACTTGGCTCTTAACTGACCGCAAAAGTCATCAAGGGTAAAACCTTTGTCTCATTTGGTTGACCTACAAATGGTGTAAAGGGAGAGAAATTTGATTCATCAGCCGCAGAACAAGTAGTAAGTTAGCATGCTGCATTAAAGACAGATTAAGTATTTCAAACCTGATTCTTTTGCTTGGTGGAAACATCCCTTTTAGCTAATGTGTATGACTTGATTATCATGACAAATTTTACAAATATTACCAGTGTGAATACAGAAAAGATCTGTCTCAAAAGCATCTCTATTGCAATAACACAATCAACAAGTTTGATGTAATGTGACCATTTTATAATAACGCCTGTGATGCTTTGGCCCCGTAACATGAAGCTGTTCCTTTTTTTCACTCTTGTTTGTGTATAGGCATACATAGCGTGAAGTGAGATACAATGAAACACCATATATAGGGCACCTGAATGAGTACCGAGTCATTTCCTTTTACTGTTAGGTGAGAAAAAGGCTAGTTATCAAGACCTTTTTGTAGAGACTTCAGATCAGCCAGTACATATGCCTGTGCCTCCTTTTAAGTTCTTGAATAGAGCAGCTGAAACCAAAGGAAATATTTATGATTTGAAAGTTCGATGTATGTTTTTAAGACTGTTGCTGCCTTTGTAAAGAAGTGTTGTTGAAAAATGTTTTGTCAATAGTAAACTCAGAACAGGATAGTCCTACTGAGTAAGTGGGCAGGAATATATTAGCACACGGTGAGAAATGACAGAAAGTCTTTAGTCGTATCCCCAGCTTGAGAAATTCCAATCACTGTAATAGAGCCATGCTGATTTCTACCAATTAAAGATCTGGCCCTTTATTTTCTTTTTGATATATTTTCCCCTAACACATATACAATACTTTCCCAAAGGTAAAAGCGGCTTCAAAGCATTTTTAGAGGAACATTAAAGAAAAGGAAGTTGTAACACTGACTGCCATTATTTTATCTTGGACTTTACTGCAATTAAAAAGAATATAAAATGTTGTTGCTACCCTGGACACATACTTTTACATTTTTAGCCTTGGAAAAACACAGGCTCTGACTCCTTGTGTCAGAGTAAGGGCCTCCGCACATTGTCCCTGCATTACGCTTTTTGATCCTGTTAAAAAATGTTACCCTGTGCAGCTCCATGCATCAAAGGAACGCTTGTACACACTGGGATCTGTTTCAGCCCTTAGGCAATGAGACCAAAAGACCCTTCTCATAAATTCTAATTCAAAAGTTTTTAGTTATCAAGAGGAAGTTTCCAATTGCTCTCTCACATGTGGGAAAATATGTAAGCTACTGAGAGGACCTTTTGTCTGCGACTTTAATGGGGGCAATTTGCAAGGGGGAGTGCAAAGGTTCTAATATGCAGTGTGCACAGACAGTAAGCAGGCACATACTTGGTATTTAATGAAGTTCCATGAATCATTAGCCATACAATAACCATAGGGTTCTATAAATCACCTGCAAAGATTTTTAGGCCAGTAAGTGGAGCAGCAGAGTGGCAGAGCGGAGCACCTCAAGGAGACCGGGAAGCAGGAGGAGGAAGGAAAAGAGAAAGATAAAAGGGGGGCACACGATGTATTATCTCTTAGCTGGCCTGCCAATCCAAAATTAAATCCTGTTGTTTTAACTTGTTGGCTTTACAGGAAAACAAGGCAATAAAATGAAACTTGTCCTAATAAAAAACACTAGGATTTGCAAGAGGAAAATGTAGCTGGAAGATCACATGTATTTTAGACATCTGAACTGGAAAATACGTGTGAGGGAATGTTCAATTTTCTTTCTTTTCTTTTCTTTTTTTTTTTCTTTCTTTTTCTTTGTTAATTCTCCCTGCTGATGAAACAGCCCTTCTGGAATTCCTTTCCTTTAAAAACATCAAACCATATCTGTACAGCTAAACAAAAGCTTGATTCTTTCCAATTAGCAAAAATGTAAATGTTATTTGCAAGACAGACCCTCATGAGTGATTTTCTTATGCTGCAGTACATTCTAGTAACATATAGCTCTCTACCTAACCTGAAAAGGCTGAATTTTTGCTGTAATTATGCAGGAAACAAACTTCCCACTGTGTTTTAAAAGGCAGAATGGCTGTGATCCTGTGCTGAAACCAAAATCCATTTCAGCTGGTCAGGAGGCCAGAGAGCAGGTTCTCTCGGTTGCTGAAGTCCCTGCTGAAACACACCAAAGCAGAGCAGTGGCATCGCACTCAGAATCACACTCACATATATTCTGAGGTGCCACACAGTAAGAAGTCCCCCAGGTTCATTTCTTATTTTTTCTGTATATTTGTAGTCCTGGAAAGACACAGAAAGAAATCCCACTAGCACTGGCAACTGGCAATGCCATGTATTAAGACAAGCAAAAAAAAAAAAAAAAAATCATATTTGGGATTGGTACTGTGTCTTGCTCACTTCAGAAATCATTAAAATTGGGGGACAAAACTACCCAATTCACACCCAGTGGAAGGACACTAGGACATTTTAACACCTCATTTTCATTTGCCCTTCGGTGGAAGCTGGAGCCTAAGCCAGTCAGACCCTAACCCTAACCGCAACACAGGCCCCCCTCAGCTAATAGGGCAATGTAAAAACGAGAGACAACACTGCACCTTCAGCTCAACTCCCGCATTTTGTCTGCATTTTCCCTCTCACTCCTATTTGGAGTTTGGTTACAAAATGCAGCAATCTGTTCCCAAGGTGGCATCCTGCCTGACTGGCCCGCAGCATGCTGGTGGGTGAGATAAAAGGAGGTGGCAGTGTACTGTTAATGCATTTACCTTTAAATACCACCACTGCAAGCTAGTATATTCAATAGTTTCCAGCTAGCCCCTCATGATCATTTGTCCACATCACAATAAAACCACCACACAGCATGCTTGCCTGTCTCTGCCCAAGAGAGGCCCCAGTACTAAAACAGCAGGGAGGTTGCAGGTAAAGAATCCAAATAAATTAGCGGAGCAGTATGTCTAGAGCGCTTGCCTGCCTGCGCTGGGCCAGCAGCTAGGCTTTGGTTTAGCTTTCCATCCAATCCATCACGTCAGGTACCGGTGTAGGGGTAAAGAGGGGAAAGATGGGAACTTGAAAAGGAAACTGAGCGGAGGAAAGCTAAAAGATAGATACTGCCATAACCATCACAAGACATACTACAAGACATAAAAGAGCCTTTTATTGTGACTATTCTCCGTCCTGAAAGTGATACAGCTCGCAATAAAACAACAAACCCACCAGTGTGATACCAAAGCTGAGAGCAACATAAGAAGCTTGGTTTGAAAGAATAATTACTGAATTTTAATTCACACAAGATATTCCAAGTTATAATGTAAAAATAGCGTAACAACCCCCACAAACACTTTTGCTGATACGGCTGCAAAGAGCTGATTGCTGAGCAACTCAAATTTTTTACGAATTCGATACAACTTTAAATAGCTATAGTTCATCAACACAATTGCTACATTTCCCTTTTTTTAAGTTTATTTGCTGAAAATTATGCCCATTGAGTAAAGAAAGCTCTCTTCTTGGGCAGCTTTTAAAGTTGATATTCAAAGCTGAACTTTAACCTGAGGGAAATAACTATTTCATTGAGTCTGGGATGGTGGGGAGGGAAGGACAGACTGAAAGGAGGGGGAATATTTGAGAGGAATAACATCACGTGAACTCAAACTTCAGTATTTTCACATGAATTTAGATGGAAAATATTCAGCTGTTTTACCCAGTCCTACTTCTGCCCATAATTCAATCAGTCTTGTCTTGTGATAATCCCTTCTCCTTTCACTGAAAGAAGAGGCACTTAATCACTTAGTGCAGAGAGATTGCTAGGAGGTTTAATTAAAACAACTTATTTTAAGTGATCTTAAACAAGAGGTAAATGTATTTATTGTTCTAACATTTGGAGTGGTATAGGATAGAGCGGAGGAATAACAACCTCTCTTGGTACTTGGTATCGGATTGCTTCTTTTATGAGCCATACGGTAGTGATTAGGAAGCTTAGTACCTGAAAGTTTGCATACAGCACTAAAGTACACCGTTAGGAATTTTTTCCATGTTTCTAAGATTCTGCTCCCCAACATCAATGCAGAAGACAGCAGTAGGTTGCATGTGATAATGTTTACAACCAAAGTCATTAGTAGTGCAATGTCACCTCTTTGCAGGGAGCTTCCACTTCCTACTCTCGTAGAGGAAGGTGTGTGCACGTCTGTGTGTGGGCAAGCTGACGCATGTGTGCTCATCGACGTCCTTCTAGACTGATAGCCTGAAATAACAGCCGCACATCCAAACACTTCAGCTGCCAAGGGAATTTTGATCCATCTCCAAATGCTGCAACTGATCTGAATTTGAATTTCAATAACAAGCTAAGCTAAATGTTTGGATCAGAACCCCCCTCTCTGTTCCACATTTGCAAACATTTGCATTCAGATCTGTACCCAGACTTTCTAACTCTGCCCAATCCTGATTTCAGGCTTTGGCATTTCTTGCACTGAATTATGCAAACACATGCACAAAAGCAACCTGGATTTTCAGTTGTTGTTCATGAGTTCATTCACAAGCAGGTATGGAGTATAACAGGTCATTTTTCTGTTAAACCACAGAAAGGCAGAAGTCACAAGTCCAACTAGCAGCAATGTCAAGAGATACAAAGAAATAAGATGATTCCCATTGTAATCAAAGTTATTTATATATAAGCAGATTTTTCTCCAGATGAGCTTTCCAGGCTAAGAAACCATCCTTACTTAACTTCAGTCCATTTATTGCAAGTATTTCAGTACTATGCCTTGGATGTCTAAGGGATGCGTTTGTGTTGGGGAATGAATGAAGGAATATATACAGCTTGCTTCTTGGGAGAACTTTAACTGAAATGGATGGGTAAATCTAGACCTCAAAACAGCCCCTTGAAAAATTGCCACTGATTTCCCTGAGACTAGGATTTCCCCTTCTTCACTCATCTGGATGCTTCAGTTAGTGCCAGTTCTGGTGTGATAATCCTTGCAAATGAATGGAGGAGCTCCAGTTTGTAGCATTTAATAATACAGCAATACAGTGGCTGAAACTAGATTCAGTGTCTGAGTCAGTTAAGCCTTAATTTAAACACTTAAACACTGTGTATTTTGAGTGTGGGCCAAGTCTTGTTCATGCCGAAATTATATGACACAAGCCATGCTAAGATGTCAGCTCCAGCTAAGCGCTAGAATGCAGTGTAGCATGAAGAAAGCCCGGACTCGTACTAGTCCTTAGCACAAGCTCAGTCGCACGCCTACTTGGGGACATCAGTCTTCGTGGCAGTACGCCACGGTCAGCGCTGGGCAGACGAGTCAGCGATGGGTCAGTAGGACACGTAAGGCCATGCTGGTCCCACTGCCGGGGTGTCTGCAGGTGCTTGAGTAAGGAGCCTGCGCCCAGCCCTGCTCCACCAGGATGCCTGTCCCCAGGCCTTTCCCTGACCAACTACCTTTTCTTTTGGTGCTGCATCACATCTACGTGTGGGATCCGTAAGCCAGCAGCGTGCCAGCCTCCACACTCACAAACGGCTGTGGAGGGAAACACAGCCCTCCCTTTCAACAGCAGCAGGAGCCTACGGCACCTACCTCTGCCCAGATGGCAATCTGGTGCCATCGCAAGGAGACCTGAGTGGGGACACCGGCTTTAAACAATCTCCTGAAGAGTTATTACCATTTTCGCATTATTCTGAGATAAAAGGGGCACTTCAGACCTGGGAAGTTAAAGGTTTGTATTAAAAATCTACTGTCTGCCGTGAAAATTATGGAGCTTGACAGATGGAGGATGAAAGGCTGCAACAGAAGAAAAACATAGGCCACCACCCTTGACACCGCTGACCACCCCGTTGCTGACAACTTCTTCCCACAGCCTTGCTCTCTAAAGCGCTTCCCGCTTTAAGGAAATGTATCAGAACACAGGAGTTTATCTGCCCTGACCTCTACCCCCAAACTGAACCCTCTTTCATGTTAATTCTCTTCACAAAACCCACCGCATGTAAGGTCCCTGCAGTGCTTTGGCTTATTTAGTTCTCATTATTTGTTGTTGGTGGTGGTGGTTGTTGCTGTTATCTTACAGCAGATGAAGCACTGATCAAGAAATACTTGAAGCACATTAAATATGATGACTGGTTTGCTGCTTTTCATGGGTTGAAGGTGGAATAACACATGCTGTTTTTGGAGAAGCTTTTAAGAAATAAGAACAGATGAGAATTTTCTTTCTAAATGCTTCAAATCAAGACAAAAGAACAAACTTCCGTGATAGGAAGACTACCAGGATTCCTCTGCTAAAAGCATATATTTGGGTTACCCGTTCAGGTGGTACCTTTCCACATTCGCAGCTTAACAGTTCAGAAGCAAAGTATTTCAGGGCCTTATCCTCCGGCACAAATAATACAAATCAGAATCTGTCTATTTGTAATTCAGCTTAGGGTCCCCAAAACAAGGCAGGCATAAGGGAAATGAGCTAAAATGAGGGAAATACTATATTCGCCCAGACAGTAATATCTGGAATAATTTTTTCCAGCAGACCACAAGGGCTGAACTATTTTTGCCCATTTCCATTCTTTTGCTGAACAAAATAATGTTCCAAACAACACCCCAAAACTTCACAAGTGAACTTAAGAAGGGCACTGTAGTATAATTTGAAATTCATCTAGCAGTTCTTCTGACAGTGTAAGTGTGGTCACAGCACAGCTGAAGAATATTCATTCTTAAATATGAATGAATGCTTACAAGACTTTTTTTTTTTTTGCAGTTGAATTTTTGCAGATGATTATCCTCTGGCGCTGACGCTTAGAAGATACACACAAATCTGGGAGTGGGGGGAGGAACCCTCACACTGAACAGGAAGAAGTGAAATAATAATTAAGATACCAGATTGTAACACAGGAAAGGAGAATGTAATTCCCGGCTTTGCCCTAGTTCTCTGTGTGACCTAGAGCTACTCCTCAAAGGGACGGGGAGCAGTAGCTGGCACCGTGGGAAGAAGCCACAAGCAGGGCGACCTGCACAGCACCTGGGCTGAATTAAGCATCTCAGTGTTCTTGAAATAGCCGGGAGGCCACTGGCTAATGTGATGTGCTGGACAGGGAAGCATTTTAAACCCAACTTTTTGGTAGGGAGGGGTCTAGAAATGCCAATCCAAGCTGCATTGAACAGATGTCAGATCAGGATGTTTGCCCAAAACCCTCTCCCAAATATATACAGCTACATTTCTTCCTATCAAAAACCAAAACAAACAAAGCATAAAGCAAGCAATAACAGAAAACAGAGCAGAGTTTACTCTCACAGTCCAGTCAGATGATATGGCTGAGCTAATCTAAAGCACCCCTGCTGCCAAAAGGGGACAGTTCTCCCTTTTCTCCTTCCTCCTCACTTCCTTCTCACTCCCGTCCCTCCCCTCTGCTGCTTGGGTCAGCTCTAGACCTCATCCGACTGGACAGTGAGAGACTCAATTCACTAACCCAGTGAAAAACTGATCCATCAAAATGTAGTTTTCCGCAAGATTAGTGAGTTAAATTGGCTCAGCATGTGGTCAGATGAAAGCAGAACCTGCAGAAGACAGGGGCTAGGATCAGGGCTGGAGAAGGAGCGAGCACTTGGCTGTTGGAGAAGGTAACCTGTGCCTCTGATACAGGATGTGCAACACAGATTTTATTCCCACTTTTAACTCAAGTTTCTTCAAACCCGGGCATAGATATATTGGAGCAAGGGTCTTAAGCTTCTATTTTTACTGCATTTTGCTCTATCTCCAGTGCCAACACATCACTGTCACTCTCCAACTTCCCCTTCCCAACTAAGGGAGAAGTTGCCACATTGCACATGGGAACACTAGTGATTACAACTGCAGCAGATGCTAAAAAATGGGCAGCACCAGTGGCAGGGCTAGCGATCACCGATGCTGTGAGCTCTGAGACCATTTCCATCTCATGACATAATGTGATGATATGTATTTCTCACAGGACCTGATGGAGAGGCTGAAGAACTCATCATTCCCATCACAGATATGTCCAAGCCGATGTTCAAAATCACATCTTGAATCTCTCTCAAGCTGCTCTGGAGTGGAGAGATAACTTCTGCATTTTATCCAACAGTTGTTTCTTTTCCAGTCCCTTGGTGTGGGGACGGGAACTCTAGTCTTCTCCCCCTCTAAATAAATGTCATCACCACAAAGCTACCTACAACTGTTATTTGAAATACATCTCTGCCTTCCCAAGTTAAAAATCAACTCACTGGGCTCGGGGCTGAAGGGAGGGGTTTATGCAGAGAAATGTAGGTCTCTAGGGAGTTTAAGTCAGGCTGCAGCTGAATAGGGATTTTGAGAAACTACATTTTCAACTTATGGAGGGAGCAGAGCATTTAGACACCTGGGCTGCCCCCCTGTCAAACTACCGCTTTGTGGTGAGAGAAATCTGACTCCTTTTGTTTCTCAAAGTAATTATTGTTATTGTGATTTTACACCGTGGAAGGACACAGTGCTTAAGGAATGAGGGTCTACACATGCAAAAGGGTGGTTTTTCTTTAAAGAAGCTGCATAAAAATTTATCGCTGTTCAGCACAACATGTCATTTGGACACAGGACCACCAGGGTGATGGGGCTGTTTTTCTTCTCCATTCATCCATTTTTAAATCCATCACTTACTATAAAATGAACAGATGCTATTAACACTTCAGTGGATTTGTGCGGAAACTGTGATTCATTCTTAGCAGCAAGTTAATATAAACACATGAAATTGCCTTCAATCTGCTTTCCAAGCCCTAAGAGGGCTCATAGAGTAAAAAAGGTATTTTTGCAGAAGATTATTCTGGTTGCATACCCATAACATTTGTCTAATTTATACAAGGATGCCAGTTGTTTGTAACTGAATACCTAATGTGCCTTTTGCTATGGGATAAGGGGCTATAAACATTGGACTGAGTCATGATCATATTTACAGTGGTGTAGATGTGAAGTAATTACACTGGGTAGGAATGAAGATGGAATCCTTCATTAACTGAAGCCTGGAGGAGTTAGGTATTTTTATACCTATATTCAGAGAAATAAACTGAAGCGTAAGCTTAGCCTAAGTTAGTGAAAGAGTGACGTAAATGACAAGAAATCCCTTGAATCCCAAACACCAGACAATTTTACAGCCAGTGATTTCCAAACTGTAAATACCATAGGGGGAAAAAAAAAAGTAGAAGCTGGTATTCAGATGGGCATTGGAACAAGCAGAACTTTCTAAACTATTTCAACTTCTGTAACTATTCTAATGTCTAATTTATGCTCTGTAAGGCATACTTAGAGGAGACAGGTGGCTTTACTTGTGGTCAAAGTCTGTGACACCTGCCAAGTTTGTTTAATCCCGGCTCTGCAAAGTTTCCTGTATGGCCTTGGTCAAGTCATGTTATCACTCAGTCCCCTACATGTGAAAATGAGCCTAATAACTTCATTTACTCTCTCTGTTACACCGTTTAGATTATTCATGTATTTTTCAGGCTAAGAAAGCACCGACCACATGGCAGTAAGCACCAAAGAGCCCTCTCTTTAACTGCAGGCTCTAGGCTTTTTTATGATACAGATAACTATGACTTAGAATAATTGTTTTGGGGCAGTGTTAATTATTCTGCTGCAGCATATTATCAGAAATAGAGGCAACTAGTAATCACTGTGTCAAAAAATGCAAATGAATGACAAGCCATTTTATTGGTGTGTATATTCTACAAGATATTGTTTAAAGATGTCTTTCTCAGAGTTCTGCTGTATGCTGGGGCCAAAACCAAAAGAAAGAGACTCTAAAATAGCAGATAGTCTGGTGGCTGAGGCATTCATCTGTAATGCTGGAAAACAACAAAGGAAATCTTAAGTCTGGATCACCCATTCCCTGAGTAACTGGTCCAACCAGCACCAGATCATTTTTCATCATTTTGTTGTCTTTTTCAATGAAAAAATCCAAACCATCTTGATTTTGTCCTGCTAAAGAACAAAATGCTTTGTGAAGCTTTAAAACTTCAGCAGGATGGAAAAAACACCTCCCCTCGTCTCTTAATTACAACTACAACTCCCTAACGCAGTCCAAGTCTAAAATCCCTTGTGTTTGTGCCTGGCCACTGGAAATATCACAGGTATGAAAAAATTTCATGCAATTATGCGATTCAGGGCACTTCCCAGACTTTTGCTCTTTTCTCTTAATTGTCAGGTTCTGTTCAAATACATGAAGTCTGTAGCTCTTTCCTTTGTGTGAATAGCTTTCTCAATCCCTATACAACTTAATATTCTGTTGCCCTATTAAGCTAGCCATGCAGAAAACGGTTTCTAGCCAAATAATAGGAATAGCAAACGTATGAACTCTATACCTCAATGAGGTGTTAACTTCAAAGCCTTGTTATTTGGGAGTTGGGGCCATTTAAATGCTGACATTATTAGGCAAGGAAGTCTAAGAAACAAGCACTCAGTGGGAGTCAAAGATCTTTTTAAAAAGCATTTTCTTTATGCTCATCACACCCCAATTCATTTAGGATGGGCTCCTGTTCTATGCCTACACGTTTCCTAATTAAGACTTCTTTCCTTGCCACAATGTTTAGGTTAGAAGGAATCTGAGGCTCTCCGTGTACCCCCTTCATGATTGGCATATTTTTTTCTTTCCCCTCTCCCATCTCCTTGGTTGTAATTACATTACAGTGGCTTATCTCTCCATCAAAGGATGGGTAAGTGGTCCCTTTATAAAACTGCTCTGAGCAGCTGTTGGCCAGTCAGGGAACACTGAGGCCTGACCAGAGCTACACTCTCCCCAAAGGGCTTATCTATATTGTGCCGCATTGAATGCAATGTGAATCGGTGTAGACAAGAACAAATAGCATTCAGCACATGTCAGCTAAGTGCAGTTTTAGCCTGGCCTCATCAGTGTTTAATCATGATTAGCTGACACGCACAGTTTATTGTGGTCTTCATCAGCCAACATATTGTGACCAGTATTACGTCAATTACTTAGTTACCCAAAATTACATTCAGACATGATTAAATCATGCCACTTGTATAACTTTGTCAAGACCCAGCGATACAAATTTGCCTCTTTGAGACCTAGGCAGCAAAGGCTCACCTCTGTATCTGAGCTTGATTCTTGTCACAGACTGATGGAAGTCTCCGGACTATCTACTCGCACGGCGACAGCAAGGCACGACTGTTACACGTGTAGGTATCTCAGACTAGCTGTGAACTAGGTTTGAGTGCTGAAAGCGATGAGGTCAGAGTAACACTGGCTTCAGCTGTCAAATAGGCAAATATTTGCTCATGGTTTCAGGTAGGTAATATCATTTGTAGCTGACCCAAAGACCAAGGTGTTGCAGCTTTCCTGCTAGCAAAAGCCAGGTTAGCTAAAGCAGTGCATATTGCAATGACACAGCTGACTGCAGCTTAGGAACAGCCTAGGAAGGAAGGTGATAATTGAGGCACTGCTGTGAACTGTCTCAGTCCTGCTGGGAGAAAAAGCGGTATTTATATTCTAAGCAGTATGAAATAATACTCCTTTATTCCTTAAATTCTTGCATCACGAACATTTAAATAAGGTATGCACAGAATGAGCCCTATATTTACAGCAGTGGTTCCACACAGACTCCTTAACAGATCTCATTGGAGCTGCCCATTCATGTGCACAAACTCGGCTTCGTATTTTCCCCATTCAAGTACAATGCCAGCTTCAGTTCCAAAAGTAATATACTCTTGGCTAAACACTCTGCTGATACTAATGTACTCAAAACCTTTCTGTATACTCAGCATCTTTCTATAACTGAATAGCCACATCCAACTCGTCAACGGTAACTTTTTCTTTTTTTTTTTTTTACTTCTTTTAATTCTTTCTAGAAATCATGTGTGTGTATGGCACCAGGTGAATGACAGAAATCAAAACACAGGTATCTATCTGGCGCAAAATCACTTTCAGGGATTTCACAGAGGCAACCGTGGTAGGCAGTTGCTAGCTTTTCAGCTGGAATCAGAAGCCCCATTCTATTTCTGCACCCTATAACAACATAGCCAATGTATGTATTATCCACTCGAGAAAGAAAATGTCCTATGGGCCCTTCTGCATCTGCTGAGCTTGCATGTTACGGGGTCGATGGAAGATCACCTCTTCTAATGGTGCCCGCTCCTCCTAACGCAAAGACATGCAGTTTGGGAACAAAAGGCATTATTCAGCTCCTGGAAGCAGAACACTGGCATCTATGTTTTATAGACTATTTGAAGCTTGAGATTTTTAGGGGTCAGCAGCCTCCCCAACCCTTGTGTTCATTTTGCCGGCACCCCTTGGGCAGGACAGCTACAACGGGAATGGTCTTTTTGAAACCTGGGGATCCTCGAGCTCCCAGAACTGACAGTTACTGTGTGCAGGAAAATTCTAAGTCATGTACATTTGAGACCACATCTGGTGTGAAATATATTTACTGTAAGCACCCTGACCACATTGAGGCAATGTTTAAAAGCTACAATGTTTTCAACCAAAACACCATGAATCAGTCATCTGCTCTTTACATTTTTTCCTTCCTAACACAGCAGATTGCTAAAATATTCATGCATACATTTTCTTTCATAATCTTCCCTCTTCCTCCCGGCCTGAATCTGAGGAGCAGGAAAGCGTAATATTCAAACCCAGAAATATTTGTTATATTTGGATGTCTGACTATAGCTCCCAGTTGTGGTATCGCTGGATGATTCCAGGCAAAGAGAAGCAAGCTGCTCACCAAAGTTAAAATCTGGCACCAATGCTCATTTTGCTTATTTTGGTATAAAGCAGGAATTTCTCCTCTCTAGTAAGTGGAGTGGTACCATGGGGGTAAATTAGAGGAGAGGCAACTCTTCTGTGTGTAATAAACAGCAGTGAGGAAAGAGAACCCTGCGGGAGGTGAATATGAACTGGGTAATTTGAGAAAAAGAAAAGAGCCTACAGGAATAAACTGAAGCTATTTTGTTAAAAATAAATAAGACCAAAACTGTCCTTACCTGGTCTAGGACTATCAGGTCTAAAGCCTATTGAATTCAATAAAGAAACTCCTACTGCTTTCAACAAACTTTTGAATGACTGGGTAAGAAGCCTAAGGAGCCTTTCCTGCTAATGTGCTGAGCAACTTCATCCTCCTCTGTCATTGCCTTTCCACAGCCCAGTGCTGGGCAGGATCCCCAGAACCTGTGCGTGGATAAGGTGTCAGTTGCACCAACAGTTTTGAAAACTAGACATTAGGAAAAGAGCCACAAGACGAACTGAAAAAATACAAAATTAGGAAACAGCGTTATCAACTTAACAAAAGGAAGGTTAGGGGAAAACAAATATGGGAAACAGAAATGCAGTAGGCAGGTCATCAATGTAGCAGTCACAGGTATATCTGGAATTTGAAGTGAAACAGCTGTAGACTAAAAAGGCAAGCCTGCATTTCAATTATTAAGTATTAGGCCCTGTCTCCTCCTCACCTCAGTATTGACTGCTGCGATATATATAAGGGGTCTCAGCCTGCCTCCTTTAGATCAGGTTTATGCTCACATTACTATTTTAGATATGGGTCAACTTATCAAGTGTTTTAGCCAAAATGTTAAAATCAGTATAGTATATTTTTCCTAAATATCTGCATTATTTCTGGCAGGAGTTAATCCAAGGAAGTTCTGTAGCCTGCACTATAGAGTGGGTAATGAAGGTGATCATGAAGTAGCATCACATGAAGGATTTCTGGATTTATAACTCCGGTTTGATTATTCCCATTTTACAGAAGGGTCACTGAGGCAAAGGGAGTGCTTTTGTTCCATCTGTGGCCATAAATGGAGCCTCCAAGAAAGTCATAATTAAGCACACTGCTTTTGAAATACCGCTAATGCTTTATCATTAGCTCATACTTCCTCCCAAAAGATGTGGTTATTTAAACAGTCAGTTAGGGTTTGTCTGCATTCATTTTAGCTCTGCTTTTAAATATGTCTGCCTCTGCAGTCAGCGCATACAACCCCTCCAGTGCCACGATGAACACATTTACACCAGTATACTGGTTATTTACTGGAGAACTTGTTTTAATAAGAGGTACCTTTTCACTGTTACGATTGCTTCCAAACTAAGATCCGTGCTAGCCTGCTCTGTAATTGCACAGCTAACTGGAAGAGTCAAATCAGTGCAAAAAATTAAGGACAGGCTGGGCCTTAGTTCCACGAGACTGTCTTATCCTGGTTTTAACCGATTTTTTCCTCTTGCTGAGTCCTATCCCCAACAGTGCCTCCTGTCGTTAAGGGTTGCACTGAACTGCATTATCAGCAAACCTTCAAGCCTTACAAAGAAAAAGAACATGAATTAGCTGAAATAAAAGAACTTGGCCAGATTGCTTTGTTGGATAAAGCACCTTTGTTGTAAGTATGTGGGAAAGGAGAGTCCAACCACAGCTCATCCAGATTCCTTAGACACACACGCCCAGTGATATGTATTTGTGAATATTTTCCACATTTATATCTGCTAACCAAAGTAACCAGTTTTTACTTGTTTAATTACTGCTGAAGAAAGAGGAACTGTCAGCGCTTTAAGAGTTATGCCAAAGCACAGGGTGGGTTCTCTCTGATTCATATGCTGCATGGCTACAGAAACCAAGACCCAGCATCAGGAATGCCAAGCAGTTAAAAAAGAAGCAAAAGCAGCAGTCCAGCTCTACAACATATTTTTAATCTAACTCTCTCGTTAAATTAATGTTATCCCTAACTTTCCCAGCAATTTAGCAGTGTATCAGCCATTTTATCAAAACACAAGGAAACAGGAAGACCTTTGGGGGGTAAAAGTATGGGACCTAACAGACTGTGTTATGCTAATGAAGTTTTAGTCCTCTTATTTTCCAAATACAGTAAATGAATGAAAGTCATCCCAGCGCTGACTCTCACTCTTTAGCTTCATTGGTTCATGACGCTACCACAGGAAGCAGATTAAATAAATACATATAATTGTTTTCAAAATGGAAAAAATCCCTTGTACTTTGCACACAGAAAGACACGAAGATGAGCCATAAGCCCTTCTGAAAATCACCACTACCACTAAAAGCCCCAGACCCTCAAAGTCTAGAAAATTATTAAGAAACTTGGCAGAATTTGGTCCTTCCATTCCCACTGAAGACATAAGTTGATGGAAGAGTAATTTGAGGATGCCAGCTGCCTCCTCTATGTGTCCAGAAACTGGTCCTAAATCTCACAGGAAGAGTGGGAGATGACATACCACAAGAAAGAAAAGTTGGGGTATTATTCCATGGACATCTAAGTGGATTAGTACCAGAGTGGAAAATATGCTCTAATAAAGCTCCATAACATTATTACCATAATGACATCTGCACCTGGCTCTGTGAGTACATACATCACATTATAAGGAGATACACAGGAAAGCAGACACTTCTAGATGCACATGAATGCAGAGTTTAGCCTTTAGCTGAATTTGCACGGTGATCCTGAACACTTCCAGAGGCCTGAAATTTCTGCCCATAAGTATTGTTCCCATGCTTGTTATCTCTGTCTATTATTAAACTATGCCATTTAACCTCTTTGCTCAGTTTTTCCATCTGCAAAATGCAGAGAGTAATATTTACCTTTCTTGCAGAAAAGTTTTGGGATTAGAGAGATGAGAGTGCTGCCTCCCACCACAGTCTGAGTGGGAAAAATACTAGACAGATGTATAAAACAAAGTCAAGGTTTTGATGTAGGACAGTCACTGCTTCAGGCACTCTGGAATGAAGGACTCACTGGTGGACAGGAAAGGATAGGCACTTCTCCTGGAACCTACAAAAAGTACCGGTCTAAACCTAGAGATTTCACATCTAGAACCACACATTTGATACCCCTTTATAAGCCCTCCTGCAATTTACTCGTCACAGTATCCGAGACAGGTAAATTAACATAATTACAACCATCTCGCACTTGGGAAAACTGGGACACAGCAAAGAAGTGGCTCATTGTCACCAATAGCCTTATGGTTCAGACCTTTCTGATTGATATATCACTCATCAGAAAACACTGAGTCAAGCTATGGTTTCCTAGCGTAGGATTCAACCCAACACCCTGAGATTAGCCAAGTGTCCCTGAGGTTATTCTGAGGTAAAGCAGGAATTGTCTTATTTGTTTGAGTGAAATTACACTGCTGAAATGGTGTTAAAGAGAGAAGGGTTTCGTTCTACGAATCTTGCACCTTGCAAGCTCAAGTAGACAGTCTAGACAGTGTATTTTATGCTGTGCTGACATGTATATAGAGTAACAGTTGAAGCAAGAAGCTTCACACCCATGATTCGAGGAGGAACAAGAAGCATAGTGTTTAGGTATGTCTGTTACGTCCTCAGACAGTATTGGTGGTGCCAGTATGAGTTTCCCGGGGCCACGTTCCAAACGCAGTTGTGCCCTTGTGAATTTAAAGTGACTCCCCTGGAGTCAATTATCCAAGGCTTTCCCCTTACCTGTACGATTAGAGCCAAAACGTTGTTGCCACAGTTGTGTTCACAACTAGTAAGTAAGTGGCTGTGTTCAGCATAATATGATTATTACTGTTTCTATGACAATTGCAGTTGGGGGCTGACCATTCAGAAAACAAGTGACGTGTATTGATAAACTCACAGCTGAGGAGCTGGGGAATACACTGCAACAAGTGAAGGCACGGAGAAGCCAGTATTAGGGAAGCAGACCAAGTTTTGAAAGTGACTTTTGCTTAATAACAGCTCCCACCCAGTAGAAAAACTGCACTGTCAGTGGGGAGGAAAGATTAGGTAACTTTCATCACAAGAAAGGTCGTCCCAGAGAAAATTGCTGTCTAAGGGACTGCTGAGGAGAATCCAGTCCTTTTTCTGCCCTGAGCGTATCAGGTTTTGAAGGCTTTGTGCAAGGCTTGAAACAATTTCCACTGCTAAATGTAAACAAGACTTTCAGATAGTCCTGTGATGTCGGGTTGTAAAGACCAAATGAGATCCGTTTACACAAGCAAAATGAATATTTAAATAAAAAGCAGCCACCATCAAAAATGTTTCAAAAAATGCTGTTTTGGTTAATGCAACATACTGTATTTCTGCCAACAAAGGCAGTTTCTGATCAGGACATGCCGTGTTTTCCTCTGGAGATTTTGCAGGCAGGGTGGTCTTCCATGTGGGACAGGAAAGGGCTTAGTTAACATTACACATCTCTCATATATGCAGGCTGGTAAATGTAAGGCATTACAGCTGTGCAGTTTGTCACCAAAAACTAAGCTGAAAGGAGTCTAAATACAGGAGACTGACAAGAATATGACCTAGTCACTCTCAACACCTTTTATTCTCTCCATTCCTAACAAAGCAGCTTCTCCTGTATTTCTGCAGCCAGAACTACTTGGTCTTTAGAGACAGTGGTCAGACAGTAAAGACAGGAAAAAAGGGATAGTACAAAAAATACCGTAGTAAGAGATTTATTATTTTCCCATAGACTGCAAAAGAAGACTGCAGCCCCATTATGCTACATTGTGTTTATTTTGATAGGAAAAAGCTTTGGCACTGGAAAGCCTGCACTTCATACCACAAAGAACAAAATCCATTTTGGAGGCAGGAGCTGCTCTAAAGACCTCAGCTTCCCCTTTCTTTACAGATGCCTGTTGAAATCAACTATATGTACAGGAGGGGAGTAGTTGGCAAATCAAGTTGACTTCACTGGGACAACATATTGCTTCTATTTAAGAAAGCATCCTCGATCAGTGCATGTTTAAATCCAGTGAGACCTGAGCACATGCTTAAAGTTAAACATATGCTGAAGTCTTTTCCTGAAACAGATACATATGAGGAAGCACTTATCAGTTGGAATATGGTACTCATTCTTTGGTTCATCCCCTCTTTTCCTCCTAGAATTTCCAGAGTTTGAAATGCAAAGAATCCATCTAAGTTAATATGGAGATGTTTATGTAATTATATGTATGTAGCAGCTACAAAGAACCCATTTTCATTTCCGAAACATGAGAGGTACAATATTCACCTTCTAGGTTAAACAATTTACTAAGACCACTTGTTTTTATACTGACTGATCTTCAAAAAATCTGCAAGTTGGAAATTATGTACCTGTCTTTGAGAGGTGAAGCAAAGTAATTGAGCCATAATATCTCACAGATACTAACTCCAAGAAAATAGTTATTACATCTATCATCCATATTTACAATATTATTAATAGCAGTGTTTTCCATCCTGTGTAAAGCAAGCATTTGGAACAGGGCACGGATATAAGACCATTATACCATTAGGACCATTCTCCTTTACTTCTGTGATTAAGGCTAAAAAGACTCAGGAAACCTGTTTATCAGATTTCTTGAATTCCAAAGGTTTTAGCTGTAAAAATTCAGCTCATGCAAAAAAGGAATCACTTAGGAAAATATGCCATCATTTTTATTCAAGTCAGCCAAAGATTATTCTGAAAGAATTTGCACTGAAATAAATGGGACTGTTCATAAAGTCAAGTCTATTCAGTATACATGCAAGTGGAAGAACGTTGCATGCAATTCTGAAGCATTTTTCTACTCATTTATTCCCAAGTTACAATATAGTCAACATGGCCACCTCGATTTTCAAGCGGTGGCAGGATCACAGCGCGCAGTGCTGCTCCAAAAGCACATGCCTTTACAACTCCAGCTAAGATGGGATCTCTAGCAAGCGAGATCAGCATATGACTGAGCACCTCTAAGAGCACAGTTGGACACAGTGTTCAGGCCATGGTTAGTTCCAGTTAAGAGTTTGTGACCCTTCACATTTTTGCAGCTATTGTGTCGCCATCCCTCTTCCCTTCCAGTTCTCAGATTTGCCACATCTATTGGCAGAATCTGGTTCCAGTTTGGGGGTTAAGGGACTGAATGAAGAGAAGTTGTTGGGATAGACAGGAACAGTAACCTGAATCAGCAGCAGCTGAGACAGCACATCTGACCACACGCCGAACCTGAGCAGCAGTGCTGAAGTCGCACATCAGCTGGTAAGCTTGTGTAACTCGCTGTCTGTGATCCAGCTGAGTGCATTATCAAACAAAGCTGCTTTTCCCACCCATTACTGTGGTCAGTGCCTATGAGGAGGTGGAATATACAGTCGTCCCATCATGAACTAGGATGATTCCATTTAAGGCTGAGGCATCTCTGCAACGTCTAGCCACAGATATGTAGAGAGAGCAATGATTTATAGTTTGTATGCAAACCCTAGGACCATCAATAGGGTCATAAAATGAAGTATTCAGCAGTTACACTGCAGTTTTGCTCACCAGTGAATCCTAATTCAAATCTCATTGTTTTCTAGCCCCAGCCCCATTTGCCCCATCTCCATGAGGTTACGTACCAGGCTTGTGCCATAATGACCTCCATAACCCATGCTTAGCCCTTTGCACCTCAGGCCCACTCTTTCAAATATGTGACCTCATTATTCTGCCAGGCGTATATGCTGCATGCGGGACAGAAAAGCCCAAAATCTTGTCACTACACAAGAGTAATCTGCTTTTAGAACTTGACTTTATTAGGCATATATTTATACCAGACAGCCTACTTGACACCACTGATCATGAAAATTTTTCTTGAATTTCTTTCCAAAATGCCTAAATTGCTGGGGATTGTACCAAGTAATTGATCCCCAAATTCTAAAATGAAACAATTCAAAAGTCTATGTTACAAAACCCTTTGGTGATACTAGCTTTGGAAGATGAGAGAAATGGACCACAGCTACAACCTGCTCACCCCGAACAGTCTCCATATAGCGCTCGTGTAACACAAAGACACTCAAAAAAAGAGCATGTTCATTAAAATTCCCAGGTGGAAACTTCCCAAACTGCTACAGAAAATGCCAAGATTTTGGGATACTCATTCAAAACATAAGACAGAGAATAGGAAGAGTTATTACAGTGTGGAATTGCTCTACATCACTTTTAAACAGCAGGGGAATGCGGCACTTTCTCTCAGACACAAAAGATGTAAACGCGGCCTTTAGAGAGATCACAGAAATTTCTTTTGCTGGTGTAGTGAAGACTGCAGTCTCCTTGCAGTCCCCATCTTTCTCTTATTCACATTCAGATACTTAAAACTCAGAATAGAAGACAAGGTAAACTCGAAGTATAAAAACATATCAAAGCGTTAAGGCAGTAAAGAATGCCAGTGGGGAAAAATTATGGTTGGAATTCTACAAGCCTTACTAGCCAGCTATTCGTGATAACTAAGGAGGCACTCACAGGAAGAGGAAAGTCACACTTAACAAAAGGTACTACAAAAAGGCTAAGGTAAGAGATGCACAGCAAACTAAAACTTCGGTCCTGTTTTTGAGAACTGCAGAACTTGACGTTGAGAATGAAAATGCAGGGGGTGCCCTAAGTTCCTTCATGAAGAATTGGGCGGCCCTGATTCTGCAAAGACTGATGCACGTGCTTAACATTACACCCTTGAATAACCCATTGATTTCAAATTCCTTGCAGAAATAAAACAGAGGATAAAAAATCATTTATCTCAGGAGTGAGTGAAGCCAACAAAAAATGCATTGCAATTTTCTTCTTAAGTATGTCCTTATTTTTGTCATGGTACTTAATAAACCATTAGCGTTTGAGGTATATGCATCTCATTTCCATATTTCATAAGCCATAGATATTTATCATATGGTGTTTTGTTGATTTTTTCATAGTGCTATTTCAGAAAACTAAACTTGAAACATAGTTTCTGCAATAAAATTTCCCCCTCTGGATAGTATATTTAAAAGAACAAAAGAATAAAGAAGTCTGATTCTCAAATTTGCTGAGACTGCTGTCATTACTAAATGAATCAACTAATTGCACGCTGAAAAACATTCTTATAAGGAAGGTATCCAAATGCTAATATCTCCCTACTCTTTAGTGGGAATGAGTAATGTTAACTTTCTGCTACACTAACTGATCTGAAATAGCAATGTAAATTGATAAAACCAATCCCAACTGACCTGACTTGGTTCCCTTTTTTTTCTTCTAAAGGATGGAAATTTTTTTCTGCTTTTTTTCCTGACTCATGAAAGACACCAGACAGTGATGTGGATGATGTGGTGAAAGCTCCGAAAGAAAAAAATCTCCTTAAGTCAAGGAGTAGGGGAAGTGGTCACTCTGCGAGGTCATTTTCCTGTGAGACTCTGTGACAGCTGGAGAAAATTAACCAAAATATCTGCATTCCAGAGAGGTATAAAAAGAAGAAAGAAAGGGAGGGGAGGGGTCAAATGTCTTGTGGAAACCTGTAGGAACGGCAATGGCATTTTCTATATGGGCTCGCTCAATCTGGTTTCCTGACAAAATTCTACAAAAATAGGAGGAGATTTTTAAAGTCTCAGAGGGTAGTCAGGCAGCCAGCTCCCTTAAAAGTCAGCAGGACATTCATTAAATTTGAACAGATTAGCTGTGTTGGATCTTTTCTCTGATGCTGGCACAGGGACCACACAGAAATCCTATTCCTAACACTTTATTGCCATTTAAAGCTTTACTGATCAGTCATGCTTCCAAATTGGAAGAACTAGGAAGACAACAATAATACCAAGGTAATCAGATGGATTCTTTGGTTTCCGTGTTTATAATTTTCAAAGAAATAGCCAGTGAACGACAAATTTGCTTCCACACTAGTTCTGAATCCTTGACATTGTTTTTGTTTTGCAATGAAATAAACCAAAAATTTTCCAAACATTTTCAAAATCAGTTTGTATTCTCATAAAAAATCCCACAGGTTTTCATGTCAGGTGACTCGATTTCTCCCTGGTCAGAACCAAACCTGAACTTTAAAGCCCAAATCCTGTCAAAATTAGTGTATTTTTGTGAAACATTTTGACTCGCAAAAGCTGAATATTAATTGAAACCATACCTTCCTCCTTCAGAACACTTCCATCCCCATGGATCTTCTGGTCATTTCAGACCAGTCTGCAAAAGAAAAACAAAGTCTCTTTGAGGTGAAGAAGGTTGCTGTTGTAATTTCAAGCAACGACAGGAGAAATCAATTCATGCATAAGGGATTCTGAGGCAACAAAACTCTGCCCAAGTCTATCTGCAGATCCATGCCCAGGAACTCCTTCAGTGTGAATCAGACAGAAAGAAGGATGCAGGCAGGACTTAGTAGATGATTCCCATAAGTAGAAGTAGGGATGCACATTAAAAGGACTCAAAAGCAGAGTTAAGATATTTTTTAGGCTCCCAGCCATTACAGTTGAGGTAAAGATTTTAAAACAGCACAGCTGTCACTTGGGCAACTAAATGAGAGCCAGATTTTTACAGACCAGTCTATATCCATGACCTCCCACTGCAAGGTATGGAGCCAGATTTCCCTCTGAAAATCCATCTACGTCTTTAGCTTTATTGGGAAGCTGAGCCTTTCCAAAAGTCATGTGCTAAAACAATAAGCCTTTCTAAAAATGCTGAAAAAAGACAGACAGACAAATGTTACAATCATTTTAAGACATGGCAATCCTGTGCCTGATTATCTACAAGTGGAGAAGCAACTACTTCATATCTGCAACAAGGCTATGTATTGTGATATGATCTGGACGTTCCCCATTCACAGGAGATTTCACATTTATTACATCAAGGATAAAACATCGTCGCTTTAAATTAACAAAAGCAGCATCCTTGGAAAATGTTGCAGAAAGATTTCACGTGGTCTCCAAAACCTATCTCAGCAACACCATACTATTTCCATTGCAAAATACCACCAGTGTCTTTTCCTCATAGCTTGACCATTTTGTTCGAAGCCTCTATCCACAGTTATCACAATGCCACCACTCTTCATTTAACCTAATTTTCTCAGGCAGTTTATCTATTTTGTGGAGCAAAAAGAAAATAGTATGTGATTAAGGAAGACAGATTTGTTTATTTTTTTTCGAAAAATTTATTCTGACTTGCCCATTCTCTCCTTTCCTTTTTCCTTCAGATGATAAATAGCTGTGAAGGAAGTGAGAGAGCTCCAAACAGAGAAAAAATAAAAGAATGAGGAAATTTGCATTGCTAACCCCATGCTGTATTGCTTTGGAATCTGATATAGATATTGCTCAGGTAGCTCAAAAAAACCCCCAACTATTTAGAGAACAGATAATGGTTTAAGATAAGCATAAGATGGTCCAAAATCACACCTAAACCCAAAGTTAACCAATTTAAAACTCAGTTAACTATAAAGCATGTTGCATTAACTTCCTTTTTAAAGGAAGCATTTCATTCTTACACTTCTGCTTCAATTTTTAAATGGACCACAAACAGAAGTTCGAAATATCATGTGAAGCCTTGTTTTCATAAGATTGCTGCTTGAGTTTTACCTCAGTGAGATTCGGAGAACTCCAGATAATCTATTTAGCTTGTTATCTGAACCAAAATGATGAACTTCTTTTGAGAATTACTCATACCCCTATCTTTACCAGACACCTTTTTTCATCCATTGTTGCCTCTAGGCCATCATAAAACCTCTCACCACACTGGGGATTTTCTTGACCTGGTTGTGACTATGCTTATTGCTGTCGTGAGAGTGCCAAGTTTGCCAGAGTAGCTTTCCTGGGTACTCTAACCACATATTGGTGTTCATGAGGAAGGAGAAGGAAAACAATTCATGAGAAGCTTACTAGTACTTGCCATGTTTCTATCTCAGTATTTTTACTGTGGTTGATTTGATTAATTTTTAAAAGGTAAACATTGAAATATGTCATTTGACATCCTATTATCCGTGGTTGTTTATATATGGAGGACAAATCCTCTCCTCCACCCAAAGCCAAAATAAACAGGTCTTGTACAGGCAAGTCCCAAATTGGTTGAGAGTGATGGATTTCTCGCCACAGGCTGCAGAGCTGTTCCAAGCCTGTTACAGCAATCGAGGTATGCTTTTTTGCAAAGATGCTATGTTTCATATAAAATCTTCAGACGCAGCTAGTAGCTTTCAGCCTTGATTGAAGCAGTGTCACCTTGACTTTGAGACTGCTAATCATGAAAGCACTATAAGAGGCTGGATAATCTGACTTCTTAAACATAATGCAAGGAGCCATTTTCAAATCAGCCAATTTTAATTAGAGGACGATATATGCAAAAGTCTTTCACACCTTTTTAGTAAGCTGTGCAGTATCTTCACACCAGATATTTGCAAGTACAAAATGATGTGAGATTATTAAAGAAAAATGATGGAATAATTCACTAACCAGTCTCCTTATTCTTCACTGAATTCTGTGTTTGAAAATATACTAAGCCTTTCTCAAACAAAAATAATTTGTAAAGAATCAGCTATCAATATATATACCAAAATTAGTAATAGAGTGTTCTGCTCGGGAAAAAATCCACTTTTATGATTCAAATGTATATATTAATAACCAAATATATGAGTCTGAGAACATGTATTTCATAGAATCATGGAGACTAATATTGAAGCTGTATGAATCTGTGAACTGTGCTGTCTGCAGCGTAGTTGAAAACTGAAACAAACATATCTTTAAAAGTTACCAATGTCTATCGTACTGGGTGATGTTCTGGCATTTGCTTTCAGGTAAGAGCATTCCTCACCGTAAACATATTTCTCCTGCATTGTCATTTAAAGAAGGGATAACTAACCTTTGAATTATTTTCTGCTACTAGGAAGGTGAGTAGGTTATAACTATTTTTGTTCCACAGATCAATCTCCATTGCCCTGCGTATAGAGCAGACTTAATATGTTACCACTAGCAATTTACACCCACTTGCTGGCCATAAATGACTTTCAAGGTTCAAGGCAGTGGATTGTAAAACTGCTGACTTCACTGCTGGAGCACTAAAGAAGAGAAGAAACTGGATGAGACAGAGCAAGTCCTAAATGCCTTCCATAATTAACAAACATGGCAAGACAAGTTATGAAAAACAAAGGAAGACTGGACAGATTTATGCTTGAAGTCTGGTACTTTTGAAAGTCTGTCCAACTACAAAAGTCTCTTTTGATCTACATTAATTGAAAGCACTTAAAATTCAATCACACATTTATGGCCACATGTTTAAAACTGACTCCTAATCTTGCATCTGTAACCCACTGGTCAGACTGGAATGCCTTCCTTCTGCATCCAGCTTACAAAGGATACAAGTCTAATGACAATCGTCTTTAGTTCCAGCTGTAGAGTTTCATACTTGTGGCATCAGAAGTCCCTAAATTCAATCCTAAGTAGTATCCACAATGATAATCATCATGTATCTCCAGCAGTTCATGACAACAACCACTTGTGGAAACGATAAGCCATCTGCGGATAAAGACACTTGTCCAGGTTTGGTTTCTTAGGGCAGTAAGAGGACATGATTCAGCTCAGTATGACACACTGCTCTGTGAGCCTGTCTGAGATGGAGAGCGCAGCATCTCTGCCTTTTTGTTAGAAGGCAGGAGAGCAATGGAAAGGAGTTCGCAGTTTGAAGTGGCAAGTGGTCAGCAAAACCAAAGCACCACGCATGTGGCTGTGAAGGGGGAGACAGTAAGCCTCTCTTTTGACAGGCTATGGGAAAGAAGAAGTCAAGGAGCCACATTTTTTCCAGGGTTGCTTTTAGATTAAAACCTTCAACGCAAACCTTATCTAGTACTAGACAACAGGACTCCATCTAATGTCACGGGAACTAGCAAATCAGAGAACTGCTTGCCTAGATGCACTCATCTGCACCAACAGCGACTGCAGGAGCAACGTTCAAGCCCAGCTTTGAATCCTTTCACAAGTCAAGCCACTTGTGTATATTATATTCAAGATTCATGGACCCCTACCCTTTAAGTTCCCCCACAAACACTGAAAGATAAAAAAAATCCTGCTTGAATATTTCATTACGTTATGTATGAGGAAGAGCTCTGTTAAGGGGCTTGCGCTATTGTACTGTCTTGACTAATAGTTTGTGTGACATGCATAAGGAAGACCAGATATTTGCACCCATTATATTTAAGGATTTTTTTGCCAAAGGACAACTTGTAAAACCCATTAACATGAATTGTGTCCGAGCTGATGAGGAAAAAAGAAAACACTGAATCCAGACCTTCAATATTTTATTGGCATTTCTGAACTTTTATTAGCTGTACTAGCTTCCATAAAATCAATTTAATAAGGGGAGCAATGTTTTGGTAATGCATCAAAAGCAGTTCTTCTCTTCAAAGGGCATCTTTTTCACTCAATCTCTTCTCTAAAGACAGTGACATTAGTTTTGTAAATTAATAAACAGGCCAGCATCTGAGGACTGCATGAAGCCTCCATCACCCCTTATTGTGCTTTCTCTTCTGACCCCACTTTCCAGTGCAGGGCCCTCATCTCGACAACAATACCCTGAAAGCCTGTGTGGCACTCTGGGATCACACTTGAAAAGGCCTTTGGCTGAGGCTGGCTTTCAAGAAGGGGGGACAATTGGCAAGAGGCCTGTGGCTATTCATGCAGAACAGGCAGTGAAAAATGCCTGAAGTCAGTTTCAGGGGTGGGCAATGCCCAAAAAAGAAAGCCCACATAACATGAATGGCTGCTGCTAGGAGACTAAAACCAAAGGCATGCTACTAGCAGGCCTCCATGTGCCGACATCAATGGGTTCATCCTATCCCTATTAGGGGCCTAAAATGATGGAGAAACATGAGAAGGGACTATAAGCAGGAAAGGAAAATAATACCAAAGTACACAACGGTCAATGCTTATATTGTTATACTAAACACTCAGGAGAAGAAAATAATATTTTCTATGTTTAGTGCCCTTTCTGTTAACAATAGTTGCATCGCTTATAAAATCTAATAAGCAAAATAATTATGGTACATTTTCTTGGGGGAGGAAAGCTATGCACTTTGGTAATTAGTTATTTCTCATGCACATAATTAAGCGTGATTATAAAAACATATTGGAAAAGCCAAGCCTGAGTTAGAATCGCTCTAGACCTGGTGCTGGATCAGCTCCACTCCCCTGGATATGCACACACAAGTCCAGTTCGGTTCCAAACCCAGCAGTACTGGTCAGAGGGAAGCAGAAGGTCTACGTGTTTTTTAAATGAAACCACTATAGCGCACCACAAAAGCATTTCAATGGCATACAAATGACCCAAACCTCAACTGTGCTTAGGGTTAGTAAGCCTGAGGCGTTCTGTCTGCAGTACGGATCCTGGGCGGCAAAAGGCCTCCGGGTCCAAAAAGTTAACTGTGAGGAATTTACCTTACTTTAAAGTCACCAGGTAGTTCTATTTTTTTTTCTTTTATAAAATACAGCTAAGAAAAATCATATTCTCCTACTAATATTTCACACTGGAAAGCCCTAACAGCAGCATTCTGAAAATGACACACTGGTTTCTGTAGAAACAACCCATCTTCTCTAAAACCCTTTCCACGTCAGTACAGATGTTGGCTCTTGGCTAGTAAAAACCTTGAAAAAAATGAATTGCAATGTCTAGTCATGTTTGGACTTATTTCTAGGCATGATCTCAGCTCTTAAAAAATGATCATATTATTTAGTTTATGAGTAATAATGTCTGACTAAAAAAGGTATAAAATACAATATGATACTATAATCAAGTGATTTATTTCAAGCGGTGATGTTTATTATTCACTGTGGAAGTTCAGGAAACGTCCCCTTCTTGCATGTTCAGTTATCTATTCCCCAAGTCTGAATTTCCAATCATTTCTGAGTTTGGTAACAACCTTTTTCCTTTCTGCACTCAGAGCTAACTCAGTACCTCTGCTGAAAGGGAAGTAAGATCCTCCTTACTGCTGTGCTCACCTCTACACGAGATGTAGGAAGAGAGTAGCAGCTATGCGCCAAAAGTGGCCAGAGAGCGAAGAGCAGAGGAATTGCCCTCTGATTTAGTGGCTGGTTAGGGTACGTAACTGGGTGAGCAAGTGGCAAGACTGATGCTCCACTGAAGACAATGAAGTAATCTGCTGTCCTCCAGTGGGAGTCGAAAAGGAACTGTGAATGCTGCAGAAACAAAGCTGCTATGATCTACTGATACCTCAAGGAAGACTTTAAAGTAACAATTCTATGCTATGTTTGTCTGTCCATTTCCATTAAAAATTTCTAAATATATGATGGAGTAAAGCTTACCCCCATGTGTGATCTTAACACTTGCATGTGTTTCTCTTGTATCTAAAATTGCTCCTGTAAATTACCAGCTCTAGCAGAAAAATCTGTACTTGTTCTGCATCTCCTAGTTTATTGACAAGTAACAATTAAAAAGAGTAAAGCAGCTAGGCAGAGTCTCAAGAACACTGAAACATTTTTGGCTTTATAAATTAGACAAGTGGACACGGGTAAGGCTAGACTACTATGCTGCCAGAGAAACTGTATGTCTCGTGTGGTTTTGACTCCTGTAGCCTCTCAGTGTTGAGTATTTGGGACTTGATATTTAATTCCTTCAGAGGGAGGGAATAAAGTAGAGGTTTTCATGATATGTGGGCATGTCTGACCCTCTAAATTAAGAATTTGAAAACTCTGTCATAGGTTTCCCACATCCTATCTCAAAGCCACTGCTTCTTTTCCTTTCTTCTTCATGGCTGAGCAAATCATTTCACCTCCATCAAAATGATGCACCCTTGCAGCAGCTAGAACATTTGTAAAGCATAGAACATAGAACTGTGTTTGAGGGATTTAAGTTTTCTTTTGAATGTGAAGTATCATGTGAAGTAAATGAAGAGTCAAAACCTATGAGATTCAGCCCTGCCTCCATGGATGAACAGTAAATTGTCTAAATCTCTAAGGCTGGAATTTTAAAAATCACATTGTTCATATCTTATTATGGATACTTAAAAGAGGTTTTCTGTGAAGTCAGTATAGGGCTACGTATGTACCACCATATGACAGGACAGATTAACTCTCCAGATACATCTTTCTCTCTCCGGGGACTAAACTCATGTTAGGTACCACAGGTAGGTACCTAATATTATTTGAGATGAATCTAGACTACAATGTTCGACTGAATCCATTCCACTCCAAACAGCAGCAATTTTACTGTCTAGAATTTGAGTTGAGCTTGCATAGCACTGAAAATCCTTACCAGTGTGTGTGTTGCAAGGGGCATTTTCACTGTTTCTCCTATCTATTTATATTAACACATTTAAAGTAATATATTCAGCACACATCATATTTAACAACAGAGAAAATATTTGAATGTTTCAGGTTTTTCAGGGTTTTCCAATGGATTTTTAATACAATCTGTATCAAATGAAGGAGGATCTTCCTGGCTTTGGGAGTTGTGAAAACAGCCTTCCAAAACCTGAAGAAATATATCTTTTTTAAATTTGTGAGATCTGAAAGGAGAGGAGTGGGTGGTCTTAGCCCTTCAGAAGGTCTCTGAGCCTCTGACCTATTAGACCATTAGTTCACCTAACCCAATCAATAGCTATTCAAGTCTAAGAGTACAAAGAAAGGTGGTAATAAAAATAAATTATTAAACAAAAGGAATGGAAATAATCAGTTCAAGGTTTTTCTCCTCCTGTGAAATCCAAAAAGTGTACAGGCTATTCCATTCTCTCTATTCAGCCAAGATGCCTACTTGATCTTGCCAAGAAAAAGTAAGATTAAACTACCATGGGTACCAAATGGGTACTCAAGTACAGGAATATGGGACGTTACTGACATTTAAAGTATGTGCTGTGTGTACACTCTTAACCCAGCTGCTCATTTGTTTGATGTTTAGCCACTGTTTTCTGCTTAGGCCAAGGGATTTTGCATACTGAAGCCGCAATTCCTAACTAATAATCATTTAACTGCAAATACCAAGACCGTTGGGAGAGAGCAGGTCACACATGGATTCCCTGGCTGGTCTACAGGGGCTGCTCTTGTATGCATCTCCCAGCTTCAACTTCCCGCAGATCAAATTGTAGCTCTCAGACTTTTGGCCAAGGGTCCGTAAGGCAGAGTCTCATGTAACTTGTTGTTTCCTTGCCACTGAAAACATTGAGGAAAAGCAATACATCGTACTGGGTCTAACTTATCATCAGGTTTGGCCCCCTCTGATTTTTTTTCTTTTTTTTTTCATTCAAAGAGCATTCTCTAAACATGTCATAACAGCAACCAGAGCCAGACAGCATGTGGAAAATGAGAATACCCTCCTAATACATAAACCATTAGACAGCACTTGCCCTGTATTTGAAAACCAGAAATAGGATGATTTTTCAGTCACATAGCAAACTTCCACAGTGAAATCTTTACTGGGGTTTTGAGGCTAGGGAAAGACTCCCAAGTCTGATTAGAAAGCATAGCTACTAAGGAAGAAATATCACGGCTGAGGCATTGGACTAGACATTCTGCCCATGTTTTCAGCCCCTCTTCATGCTCTTGGGTAGTTCACTTAATCTCTCTAATACCCTTGGTTCCTCTGTGCAGAATGGATATAATAATATTCTTGTCTGTCTTTGCCTCTTAAGCACTCTGTGAGGGAATATGTCTTAATAAATGTAAAGCACTTTGCCCAAAAAGACTTTCAGAAACTACTAAAATGCAGAGCATAAGTATTGCATATTCTCACAAACATTCCTTTTTCTCCCTTTCAACCCCACTCTCAGTTCCTCGTTTTTAATAGTTTGTTGGTATTTTGCCAATTACCAGATAAGGGGTTAATCTCTCTGGTGGTTAGTGTGAGTAGTTGAGTTTATGCTAGTGGCGTTCACTGAATAAGCAGCCTTCTGCAGTAGCTCCACACAGGTTGCCCAAGAGACGTAGACCTGTGTATGCCACCAGTTCAATCACAGAAAAGCTGCAGTAGAAATACCTAGCTATACTGTTGGCTCTAGTGATGCTAGCAATGGACTGTATTTCACCTAACGTGTCATTAAGAACACATCTAAATTGCCTGCATCTTTATTTATAACCACAGCTGCACAGTAGCTTTATTTAGAAGATGGATACATGAAATACCAACCTCTAGCTATTTTCTACTCCCCTTTGGATTCAAACACCATAGCGTGTTTCTCTGAGTGTAACCATAGTACTCGCCACATTTCCTAGGTTGTTTGGTCATTTCTTGGAGAGTCTCATTGCTATCATTTTTTTTTTTTACAGCTGGCTACACACATGGAAAAAAATTGAGCTAAGCTTCATGCCAAGACAAAATATTACAAAAAATAAGCTAAGAGTTGTCTGCCCAGTGAATTTATTCCAGTGGTCCTTTACTAAATTAAATGCACTGAATTGAAGTCAGTTGAAGCGTTACCTCAGCAATGAAGGTAGGACTGCGCTTAGCTAGTCAGTAAGTGCTTGAAGTTTTATTCTTGGCTGAATAAAATCAGTGCTATAAGGATTGAGAATCCAAATTAGTAGAAGAAATGTTATTGCCTGGGTAAAAATAGTGATAAAAGTGTATACAAAACTAGATTTTGGGACATATTTTGAAAACAGATTTGATAAATGGCCACACAAAAAGGTTCTGAATACAGTGGCAGCACACTTTGATAGTGGTTAAAACCAATCTTGAGGTACAGCACTGCTAATTATTGCTAAGCACCAGTATCAGTGTTTCCCAAACTAGACATTCTTAACTGTTCTCTTGTCCAGGGCTGATTTTTTTAACTGAAGTTTGAAGATAACTAAGCACATGCCTAAATTTAGGCATGTAAGTGAAGCAACATAGTCAACTGGACTGTTCACAAGCTTGAAGAAAATATTCTTAAATAACATCCTGAATCCTGAGTTGTGGACAGGAGAAGAAGTAGGTCCTAAGCCCAAAGATGAGGTTAATCCTTCCTCTTTTCCCCTCAACATACAACAGGGGATTCCCTGCCCATCCTTCCCCTGGATAAGTGCCAGTCACTACACTGGCAAGAAGAGACATGAACACCTGTGTGCCAGATCCAGCCAGCTCTGCTCCAACCTCTTCCCAGTTTGATTCCAGATAGCTGCTCATGATGGCAGTGGAAAAGTACACAGGGGATTCCATAACAGAAGAAAGCTTTTGAAAAAAAATCTTACTGCTTGTCTCGTTTGCTGCTGTTCATTTTTTTCCCACTTCCCTGTGTGTAGTTTTAAGGGCTGATAAAACTACTGCTTTTCTACCTGCAGAAAAGAGCTGCGATATCACAGTAATAGCAGCTTTTTATTAGCTGAGCTGAAATTTAAAGTCAGGGGGAATTCACATCCCCTTTCTCTAAAAAGGAAACTCTCATTCACATACTTTTATAGGACTTTTATTGTGTCTTATAATAAATCTACTTAAGACCTACCCTGAAATGATCAGTTTCCCGTAACAGGAAAAACTGTTACCCCAATGTAATACATTCACAATCTAAAATCAGATATTTTTTTTTCCTCTGGATGCAATACAATCCTCCTTATTTTCTGTCTTTTTCCAGACTCAAGCCATCTAAAGCTGATCACCAAACCTTGCTAGAGATCAGTCCAGTGAATGTTTCAGATCTATCAACTGTTACTTGTATTTTTAGCATTTTACTATATTAAAATCTTTCAAATTTTATCTAACCCATATATTACTCATAACCCCTTTCATTTATGGCCATTTTTGAATTATCCCTGAAGAGTAAAAACATCAGCTACTCAAAATTAACAAAACCCAAATGTTAAGGTCACAACGCAATAATCTGCCTTCCCAGTGTGGTTATCTACTTAAAACTGATCACACGTCCCTTTCTGTGATTATAGACCAAAAAAAAGTTGTGTCGAGACAGGCTTTGACTAGCCCATCCTCTGGCCACTAGATAGGACCGATTGTTTCTAAACATCCACAGAGATGGCACACTCTTTGTATCTGGAGGCTTGTCTTTCTTTAGTCTCAGTGATTCCAAAAACATTGCCCCAAGGCTGGTTAACTCTGAAGCCTGGGTCAGTCCCTCCGACTACATCCATAATTCACCTTATCCAACCCAACCCTCCCCTTATTTTAAGTTATTCTTTGAGGTTTTTCTAGTTCTGGTTTTGCTGGATAAATAGCTGCAAGTGAGAAGGAAAATGGGTTTTGCGTGTATAGTTTTATGTGATTGCTTCAAATTTGTGTACATACTTCATTTATTATGGGGTAGGAAGAATAGCTTAAGCATTTAGCACAAGTTCAACAGTCTTGCCCACTGCAGGAGATTAAGTATACAGGTAGAGACTGATGTTCTCCACAACACAGGAGGCAACTCCTTTTCAATATGGTGGGTATTTCAAAACGGAATTAGCTGTATTTGAGATTTTCATTGTTCTGTCATGGAAAATCCAAATGAAGAAGGTGGGAGGTTGGAGGGTGATCCTACAAAGACCCAGTGGAAATAAGAGAATTAAAAAGAAGGTTAATAATCTTGGAGAGGTAAGAAAGCATCTGAATTTCCAGTTAACATCATTCTTAAGAAGTAAGAATTACAGGACATAGTTAATTTTTTTTCTTTTCTATTTTAATTAATGATAGGGCAAGCTGAAGATGTCTCTGTTTGGCCAGGAATTTGGTCAGCACTCCCCCTCTGACCTCACATAGATTTGTTTTGTCTGTACCAGAGCTGGGACAGATTTTGTGCTGACTTCATGTCAAGCAACCTCATTTATATTAGTGGACTTACAGAGAACATTCTTCACCATAGCCTTTAATCATTGATTTCTCTTGGAAAAAATAACAATGTGTTGCAATGCATTTCTCTGTGTCTGCAAGGGTACAATGCATTTTGGTAGGATTTCCATGCTGGTGTTTGGGAAACAGCAAATAGGTTACCAGGATCTTGACAATCCACCCAGAGTTTAAACCACTCTCAGTTTATCTCAGATTCCTCCTTACTGTCAAGCAGCTGAATCCAGAAGCAAGGCACAGGGCAAGGCAGATGCTAACAGACAGGTGAGCGAAGGCCAAGCTAGCACAGGAGGACACTCAGGCTAACCACCATACAGACAGAGACACTCTGCTAGGTAGTGGCAAGCCATATACAGCCACATTCTCGGGCTCTGGAAAGCAAAACAAACATAGTCCAAATGCTGTGGAACAAACTTGGGCCCATAAAGTCCAGACTGGATGAAACAGAGCTCAGTGCAAACATAGTCCAAAGGCAGTGGAAAGCAAACTCAGGCAAATAAACTCCAGGCCCTGTGAAACAGAGCACAGATAGACACACTCCAAGCACAAGTAGAAAAGCAAACAGAGACAAATATAGTCTAAACTTAATGAAGCAGATAAATGAAACAGTAGCTGTCTCACTCTCCAAGCAAAATCTAAGCAACTTTCTCCAAAATCACCAAGCTGGAGCAACCGTGGTTCTCTTACAGGCAAGCTACAGTGTTACCTTCCCTCTCATATTCTTCATGCCTTCTGTTCACTTTCAGTGTGGTAGACTTATTCTTCACTCTTCAATGATCCACAGTAACTGCTGTGGATCAAAAGCTTTCAAATTTTTGCATTTCTTCAGCAAAACTTAAAGATTTTGGGTATTTCAAGGCAACCTTAAAGTGGACCAAGGAGACCTTACTTAAATATATATATACAGTTTCTTTTTGCGCATGTGATGATGCTTTACAGGGAATGAAATAGAGACAATGGAGACTAGATAACAATCATCATATATATAAAAAGCAATGAAGAGCAGAGAAAAAGGGAAGCTAAAAACATCAGAGACATTTCTATACCTGAGAGATGTGTAACTAATATGATGATAATTTCTGAAGTATTTAAGAATCTGAGAAAGCTTCCAATGGTTAAAGCTTTTGGCAGATGAGATAAACATTCAGTAAATATTCCTATCCCATATTGGAATAAAAAAGGATAAAGTACTTTTTTCACTTGAGGATGATAAAGTACTTTCCAGTCTGTTAGTAACTGTAGGGGATGGTAAAGAGCATCAATGAGTGATAAGTACTTTAAACCTGGCAGCCCGTAGATTTGGCCCCAAACAATCCTAAAAACCTGTCTGAAGAAAATCTCTGGCACGTTTTTAATGTATCTTGGAAGACCAGGAAGATTCCCATGAAATACAAGAGTGCCATATTCAAAAAGGGCAGGCAGGATGACACAGGCAGCACCAGGTCAGTAAGGCTGACCTCAGTCTTGGGTAAAATAATGAATCACTTGATGCAGGAGTCAACTAAGGAGGAAATAAAGAAAGGAAAAAGAATTCATGTCTTTCAATGTATTTAACAGGAAATAGGTCATGTCAGACCAACCTGATTTCATTCTCAATGGAGATTACTAGTAATTCTGTAAATGTAACATACAGTACAACACTGTGGTTAAAAACAGTGTCACACAGTGACAATAAAGCACATGTTAAAAGCATTAAGAATGGGCTGAGTACTTCCTTTTTTTAATCCATCAATGGGGAATCACAATTGACCTGATGGCATTTTAGGTGATTCCCCCACGGCCAAACCTTTTCAGTGTTTTTATCAATGTTTTGAAATAATTTGTAACATTTGTTAAAAAAACCAAACCAAACCAAAACAAACTCAGCCACCTTGTATCTCCAACAAAGACTAGCAGAATAAGTGAAGGTAATAACAGAACATTTGGACTGAAAAATCTGGAGCAGAAGTAAGCATGGCCCATTTGACCAAAAAAAATATTATGAAATATATGAAAAAATAATAGAGGTAAAAACCGGTGACCTAGGATGTGGAAAGCAGTGCTGCTGAGAAGGAGTTGGAACTTCAAGGTGCAGGTCACTCCACAGGCAAGACTGAAATGCTGAGGCGGAAAGGATTAATGTACTCTTGGAGACACAAACGGGAGAAGTGTAAGGAGGAAAAGCAGGATGGCTGTACTCCTTGGTAGGCGATGGGAAACACTGCCAAGGCAGCATCATTAACTTGCTGAGGGAACAACTCAGCTGTCCACAGAGGGTCCCTGAACTCTTACTAGTTACACCTGGCATGAGTATCCACAGTGTACAATGGGCTGCTACCTACTGTTGTTCAACTGCTGCCTCCCAAAGCAGGCTGAGAACCCTGGGAAGGGAAAGAGTTTAAGTGGCTGGGGACCTGAACTCCTACTCACGTCCCTCTCCAAGCCAGCCCTCCTTATGAATAAGAGCCATTTGTATAACATCTAGATACGTCTTGCATGCTACCTTGCTCAGTAGCCCTTGCATGATGGATACAAGTACATTGTGCCAGTAAAAACATCAATCGTTTTACATGAAACTCAATTACCAGCTTCATCTACCAGCTTATTATGCTTTCAGGAGTTTCCTCCCATGCTCACTTTGCCAGTTTCCATTAGATTCAGAATAACTTAGTTGCTCTAAAATAGCAAAGTAAATGCATTCTATCCTAAGGGATCTATTCTACCTTTCACCTACTAGAGCAAAAGAAATGCAAAGCCAAAGTAACTAAAACCCATCAATGCTCCCCCAAAAAATAATAAATAAAAACCCAACAACTTTTTAATGCTTTTCTATTCTTTTCTGTGTTAGCTAGATATCATTTTCCTTATTCCAGAAGAACATGTTTGAGTAGAAACGTCAAAGCAAATTTACTTTCTATTTGTGCTTTACTTTACCACACGAGTTTTATTACTTGCAGTCTCTTTATAAATGCAGTTCCCTGCCACCCCTTTTACTTTCTTTACAAGTACCGTGTGCTCTGTAGCAGAGCCCAGTTCATACTTTGTGTTCAGGTTGCATGGCAAACTGAAAAAAACTGCTATTGTCTCTATTGATTTAAAGTTGCAAGTATGTATGACTTACAATGCAAGTCATACATTACTTGATAATGTGTGATAAACCAGCTGATGGAAATCAGGACAGCTCCACTGTTGAGCTATGCCAATTATATGCATTGAAGGATGAACCCATCAATGGAAAATAAAAGGCAGTTCTGCCTGTTTTAGTATTAATAATCAACTAGCTTTTGTTTTCTCTTAAAATAATAATTAGCTAACATACTATTTCATTTTGTCTAATTGAGAAAATGCAATAGAAAATGAAATCTTGTAGCTAGTAGCAGACCTACTAACATGGTTGTAAAATTCAAGTTCTGTTGACTGAGTATCTTTACATTCACTGACTAATCTTCCCCTTTCATTTCCCCGCATTAATGCAGGATGGTTGAATGATCTAGATAATGGGAAATACATTTCATATTCACTCATAACAACTAGGGAAAATACTTTTGGTATACTCTGAAAGCCTGAATTTTATTGGAAACAGAGAAAAAGTATTACTATCTTCCTCCTTATGGCAAAAGGCTATCTTAAGACACTCATCTTTAAGTAATAGATATGTCCATGCAATGGATGCGTCAGTGAATTTTCTAGGTATGTTCCTGACTATGTATTCAAGTACCACATGCAAATAATAATCAACTGATACCCTGCTCTGACTACTGAGGCATATATTGCTCCCAGCCTTATATTCTCAGAAAATAAAATGAAAGCAAAAAGTCTCGTGGCTTATCTATGGTCACTTGTCTCACAACCTTGTATTTGAACTTTGGTTCATATTTATGAATTATAATTATAAATAATACTTTTATGGAAATGCTTGGAGTTTCATTAGAAAGTTAGAGGAGAATAACTGGAGGAGTTATGTGGTACAGTGATACGAACGATTCCCAAACTTGCCACGCAAGCGACAACTAAACCACCATCAGATGAGCACAAGCACCATTCCTAGAAAAGTCCATTAAGCAAAGCTTCTAAGCGATCTCTATGCTCCAGCATCCACTGGGTATGAAAATGAAGGGTGCCTGCATGCTGTCAGAAGTGCTTTACCCCTGCAACCCAGTGAATAACGATACAGAAAGCAAGAGGAAAACATATTATCTCCCCCCCATGCACGGTTGCCTCTTTTTTAGAGAAACAGATCTCAGGGCTCAAACTTACCCAGCACAAGGACAGAAATTCACAAAAGCAGGTAAAAGTTCAGCTATTCCATGACCTTTCTTCCCATGGGGGCTACCTACCAAGCTTTGTGTGTTAGGAAGAAAGAGATAAACTCTTGACTTTCCTATTGGGACCATTTCATGAGTCCAGAAAATGGAGACAGACTCCCCTGTCCAGGATTGCCTAAGAGAAAAGAAGCCTATCATCTGCTTATGTTCAGTGACTTCTCATCCAACAACTGTTCATTATAAACTGTGGGAACAGCCACCAGTGCAGGAATGCAGGAACTAGACCCCAGGTCCTCTCCACAGTTGCCATCTGAGGACTCCAGTTTGTCATTGGTACACCTTCTCTTAGTCTCTGTAGTCCAGCAAATTCATAAGGCTTTTCTACAAAGTAGAATGGCTTCAATAGGAGGGATAAAAAGTGCTCCCTGCTCCAAGTATGGTTTAGTGGTTAGGGGATCCTCAGGGCACTTGGGCCATATGGGCCTGAAACCCAGCCAAGAGAACAGGGAATGGGCTATTCATATTCTGGGGTTGTGAATACTGCATAAAAGGGTTTGGCAGTACTTTCTTGGCTGTACTTTAAAAGAAAGGAATGATCTCCATGATGGTTTCCAAGAAAATGACATAAGTACCTTATTCCAGGAAAGGTTTCAGGGAAATACCTCGCTGCAGCTCACAGTTAGGCACTTAAGCCCAGGAGAAGGAGCTGTAGAATTGAAGTCATTTCCTACTGACGAGCAAAGGAGTCTCTCTGCTCAGGGCACACACTACCACGAGGCCCAGCCTGAGGCAGTTCACTTTCCTCATTCATTTTACGAGGAGCTGAGATGCCTAATTCAGGGTTCTGGGTTACACACTCAAAACCAGATACGTAAAAGCTGCGATAAGTAGAATAAAATAAACCAGCAAGCACCCAAATCTGAAAGATCTGGCTCTGAGGACGAAGAAATCTAGACATAAAAGGACCAAACCATGGACTATATTTAAGAAATACACAAGAAGCAAAACCAGCACAAGTGTAATTGAGTGCACAACTTGAGATGAGCAAAGGATGCCGGATTGTTGGAGAGCTCAGAAATGCAATGCATGTATGTACGTACACACAGGCAGAAGTGTCAAAGCAAGTCTATGCTCCATTCCCATGGGGCATATTATCACCATCTGGGAGATGATTGATATTTATTTGTCTAGCTTATGCACACACACCAGCGCTGCATTTTAGATGAAGTCTCTCAAGTTAAATAGTAAAAGGAACAATAAGACAACCTGCTGACAACCCCAGCTCAGACTAAAAGAAACAGCCAGGAATCTCACAGCTTAGAAGTAACTCAAAACAGTTATTCACCCATACATTTTCACTTCAGTGATAAAACGGCATGTTTCTCTGTTTATATGCTACTTAACTTCGTAGGGATGTGGACCGCATTTTCATTATGTAGACTTAAAGTGCATCAGGCAAATAGAAAGGCCTCATACATTATCTGGAAAAAGGAAGGGTCAAACTGAGACTCTATTTTGACCTTCATGTTTTTTGTTCCACTTAAACCAAATGAGTTTGGCCCACAAAATTTTGCAGCAGCTGTGAGGTTCTGCAGTTAGTTTATATAAGCTTTACTGAGTTTATGCTTGCAGAGTGCTGAGTGGTTAGGGGGATACTGCACACTAAACTCTTGCCTCTTTTGGGAAAAAGTATATTACGCTGTCATTTTTGTGTGCATAAATAGGAAATGTTGAATCAACTTCTGACTTTCTAGACATCTCATTTGTTTTTCAGCTACATTTTTTTTTTGAGGTTTGATAATTTACTTAGTAACTTTGAACATTTGCAGGAAGAAAGCCACTGAAATGCCATTCTGCCCATTTACTTGGGAGCACTGTTGATGGAAGGTACAGATGGCATGCATATGTAAAGAAACTAAGAGATGCAAAGTTTTGCGGGAACCTACTCCTCTGCTTGCCGAAAGCATGTAAAATGTTACTCATCAGAACTTGGACTGGAATTATTACATAAAATGCTGTCTCCTGCCTATTAACTTCTACTCCAAAAATCACAAAGCACGATAAGATAATATTGTGTTTTCTAATGTCTTCGTAAAGTTTATTTCCATAGCTGTCCTAAAACCTGTGTCAATCCTGAATTCCAGATGCTGACCAAGAACGGTCACATATTGGAAAGTAACTTGACTGCACTAAGAAATCCCAGTCCATCACCACCAGTAAATACTTACCATTCTTAGGCAACAAATTACACTCCATCAGGTAAAGCATTTGACAAAGATGGTGGGACAGCTCCTCTGTTGCCTACCACACTGTGTAGTCTTTTAATGTACCACAAACATCTACTGAAATCCCACAATCAAAGTCAGATACATAACTCTCTGCATCTTCCTTGTGTGGTGCAAATGACTAAGCAGAACACGAGGCAATACGGAGCTGTGTTGGTGGGCAAAATGTTCAATTTTATGCTGGTGTAACTCCAGCTTTTTCGACTGAGTTGCACTTGAATAAAACCAGACTAATATAGTGGTGAGACAGACCTGATATATCTACCGTACTTTGTATCTATGATTACAGCTTAAAAGATCTGCTTCAAGTAAAAGAGATGTTTTGATTACTTATGTCAGCAGATGAAACCACCATTTTTTTCTTACGGGTGGCAATTATTTCATTCTTGAAGATTACTCTGTTACGCACCTATCCAAATGAATGTATTACATTTAAATATTAGCAGTGACTCATGGACCACTAACAACTACAGAATCCCAGATGATGAAAAGTTGGAAATATATATTTTTACAGATCCTTTTTGTGGTTGGTATCTTTAATAATGCCAAATGATTTACCAGCGTCTCTTAAGAGTAAAGCAGTAAAGACTCCCATCTGTTAGAGGGCTGATCCAGCTTGTTCTCAACTTTTTTGAGTCAGTTTATTATCATCTGGGAGTAGTTCTCAGTCTGGTTCTTCTTTTTTTTTTTTCTTTTTTTTTTTTTTTTCTTTCTGTTTTGGGGAGATACTGTAAAAAGAATAAGTCATGAACTGGAATGGGGACTAAGGGCTTCTTGGATTTTTCTAATGTAGGAATAGCTCTTTCAAGAGCAGTTAGGATTTGCACAAAGCAAAGACTACAGACACTTTCTTCTTTTTCTAGCTTTGTTTGTTTGGGGTTTTTTTTTCCCCAGAAATTTTAACAGCCTGGAAAAACTGGGAAAATATGAAAGCTCTATGTAGAAGACTTAAACTGAATCACTATCTAGTCTTTATTGCCCAGTCATTCACCTTCCACTTTTGTTTTCACAAGACCATTCAATTTTGGTTTTCCAGAAAGTACAAGAAGCAACTGTGTCAAAATGCAACCAGATAGCTTTTTTTGTGGGACGACTGATCCCAAGCAGGGCTTCACTGCAGCCTTGGACAAGGGGAGGCCCAAGGAGACTGCAGTTTCTCCACCCCTGACAGCCTCTCCCAGGCACTACGTCGGCCTGGGCATGCTTCCCACCACCGTCAGCAGGTTACTTCTTCCAGAGACGATCTGCACCAACAGTTTAACCCGATCCGCACCCAGTTTAACAGTTACCAGTCTGCGAAGTTGGGGGTTGTTTTTAGAGGAGCAGATTCAGGACAGAAAGTAGGAAAAAGAGAACGAAGAGATGAGAGAGTTAGGTAGGGAAGGCAGATAGGAGGATGTGGACCAATTTTACATGCTTGATACAGGGTTACGGGGTTCCCAGAAGTGAGAGAGTAATAGGAGATGAGACTGGGCAATGGATTTTTGCACCAAGAAAAAAATCTACGCACAGCAAGTTTATTACATTCTTCAGTAATAGTTTGGAACGACATGCGTGAGGAATGTCTGAATAGCCACAGAAGCTTTTCTTAAAAACCTTCAACCTGTTCCTCTATTCCTTATCTCTCTGAAGTTTTCATCAGCTGCATCCTTTCTTTCACATTTGCCATTTCAAAGTTCTATTAAAATACATTCAAAACCAATGTCCTGGCCTATTCCACTGGTGAATATTCAACTGCAGCAAGCAAAGATTTCTCTCTCTAAAACCAAACACTTAAAAACAAGGCAGGTACATGGATCTCTCAGTCCTGGCTTCAGTTCACATCACAGCAGCCAGCTGTTTCAACTGACAGAGAATCAAGCCATCATCTCCCAAACCACAAACATACTACATCTTATTCAGAGTGAAATAAGAGATGTGTTTCCTTTTGACAGTTTGGGGAACAGGTGGGGAAAATTATAGAGTCATTCTGAGCGTTTTCTTTTGGGCTAATTATTAAGCAGTGTCTCTGCTCTTACAGTCTTTGTGAACACTATCAACAGACCTAACACTTTATTTTCCTTTATGAACCATGAAGAACAGAAGCTTTATGTGCAAAACAGAAGCCTTGAATTTCATTGCATGGAAGAGTGTGCTATTTCAGTATTAATTCCACATTTTACCCACTTTACATTTATGTTGGTCCTGGGGAACTTTGGAGACGAAAGCCTGAAAGCTGCTGCAGAGTCTATGCATTGGAGAATGCCATGGCCTGCTCTTAATGCATGTAGGCAGCAAACTGCACCCTGCTGACACAAGAATCTCCACATGTAGATGGCATGAATACCTTTCTTTTGTCTGAGTTTTGCTTTCTTCTTGTAAAAAAAAAATAAATTAAAAATCTACAGCTAGAATAAAATATCAGAAACCGCTAATCTTCCCTGATACAGGCCAGCTGATACAGGGTGAGAATCTCACCAACAGAATTCTTCACTTCATCTAGTACTTGTTCGTTATTAAAATGAAGTGCTCTGTCTTACTGCTACTACTCTGGTTTTTGTTCATTCTATACTCATCAAAATCTCGTTATGTATTTCGATGAGAAAACAAAAAGCACGCAAGTACACAGAGGCACCCCAGTGTAAAACATGACTTCTGCTCTCCAGACAACCTTAATTTCAAGATTTGAATCTTTCTTCCTATAGCATTGATTTTGCTCATTTTCCCGATACTCAGTCTATGCTCTTTTTCCTGTATGGTCCAAATCTCAATCCTCATCCTTAATTGCTTGATGTATTTCTAACTCAGAAGTTGCAAGCTGATGAGCAAAAAACCCCGCTCAGTGCCTTACAGAAGGTGTGTTTGGTAGGCTGCCAGGTCAGTTCTTTACACTGTAAAGACCTTGGGGTTGGGGTCGTACCTCCATTTCTGTTTGTGAATAATCAAAACACATGTACAGCACCCTGGGTCTGATCCTGTATATCATAACATCACTGATGTGGGACCAGATGCTGTATGAACAAATGGGAATCTGTTGCATTCATATAGTGCCTTTTTTCCAAGGAACTCAAAGCACTTTACAATCTTTAAGCCTCACCACATGCCTGTGGGGTACAGCAGGGTAAGTAGGCCTGTAGCATTCTTTATAGAGCCAAGTACATTTATTCAAATGTAGCTGAATAATAATAATGCAACCATGACCTTCCATGACACTTACGTTCCTCAGGAACAATGAAACTGTCAGCCACAAGGGTGAGACTCATGAGTCTGGGTGACAAAACTTTTTCGGCAGCTGGCCCACGACTGTAGAACTCACTTCCGTAATAGATTAGGATGACCACGAACTTCACCGCTTCCAATGCAAAATGCAAAACTTACTTCTTCAATTTAGTTTTCCCACCCTATCAACAAATAAGCAAAACAATCTTGATGGAAAACAAGAACCCTTCTATAGGGTTTTGTGAGTCATGCTACAGATTCTAACAGACAATTACAGCTCCACTACAGGATCTGTTTAGCATGCTTCAAAAAAAACCTGCTTCAAGGATTTCATTCTTAAATAGATACTGGAGATTTTTAATTAATTTAAATGGAGCATGATTATGTTCTTAAATTTACTTTTACAGGGTGAAGTGGTGGCGAAGAAAGGAATTAACCTTAATTTCTTCAAAATACATTTTTCTACACTGTTATGAACCTGTGTATACTGAAAAGTAATATACTCATTTCCAATCCAATAATGAAAGTGGAGGAGACATTTAACAAAGACCACTCCCTTCAGGAACATGAAAACAAATTAAAACCAACCTGCAGGAAATATTTGGAAGTTAAGACACCAGAGTCCTTCTCTGGGAGTAATATGAACTTTGGAAATCTGGGAGTCAGAGGTACAATTATCTATGAAAAAAATCTATGCAATATTGATTAACATTGGCACTTCAGATAACACTCTCATCACGTATATTGGAATGGCATGTCACCACATGAGTGCTTCAAACTGGCCGTTTCTCAGAGATGGATGCTAAAATGCATTTATTACACCAATCCCTGTGTAATGTGTAACGCTGCTTTGCTTTCCAACTGGTTTACTGTCTTCCAGCGACAACTTAGAGTATCAAACTGAGCAGAAAAAGCTGCTGTTCCTCACACAAATCTGTTTGTCGTCCACTCTGGTTTTTCTAAGATGCCATTTCCCCCCCTTGTTTCCCAGTCTCCTTACTCTTTAGCAAGCACTCCTCCATCCCCTTATGTTCCCCCTGTGCATATAGTAAGGCTGGAGTTGCCACAGTCTCCTTAATGTCTAATCCTTTAACACTGGGAGAGCATTGTATTGCAGCCCTAATGCAAGGATGAATTCTGGAATGTGGAGCCTGGAGAGAGGCTTATAGAATAAGAAAGAAAGAAAAAGGGAAGAGGAAAAAGGAATTGAGAAGAGAAAGAAGTCAAAACCACACATGGGACAGAAGGAAAAAAAGGGGATTAGGTGACAATATCCGACTGCACTGAAGGGTCAGGAGAATTAAGCTTCAGAGCAGCTTGCTCAATGTGTGCTAGGATAAAAAGAGTCTGATATGAATGGAGGTGGTTCAAGTGCAGGCACATTGTGGAATGCAATAGGAGTCTGCTAGGGAACATTTAAGAGAGTTGTGCACCACTTTCATGTAGCAAATAATATATATTGTTTGCTGGGCAAAGATCTGAGCCTCCCTGTCACTTTTACAAGGTTGTTACAGAGGAACTAGAAATACAAGAATGGAATGAAATGGAATAGCATTACACTAAATGAAATAATAAATCAAATAAACAATCTGAGCATGTGCTTCTAAGATTTATTATTGCATATGATGTTTATATTGAGTATAAACTTAAAGCAATAGTTCCCTATCCAAAGAAAATCAGCACACTTGACATCAATGGAGTTAGATCTGTTTTTAACAAATACTTCAGAGCCTGATTTTTAATACCTAGTTGCACTGCGTGTGCAACTGAGTGCATAATCTTTTCATCAGGCCAGCTTTACATGCAGTTACTGATCTTTGTAAGCCATGTAGGTGCTGTATCTTGAAGGACACCGAGTTGTTACGATTTTCATATATAATGAGAGTACTTCCATACAACTCAATTGTTTAACTGAAAAGTTACAGATACTTTAAGTTCCCATATAGTTTATTTTAAATTTCCTATTTATTTATTCACTTATTGCAGACAAAAAACTTAGGAACAACCTAAAAATGACAGCATGGTTGCTTTATAAACAGCAGCTCTCTACAACTTCTTGCAACACGGACATTGCAAGTTAAATTAGCTGGAATCTGAGAAAATGCCCTCAGTCCTTCTGACACGCTTTTTGCCCCAACATGGCTTCCTAACATAAGATGAAATAACAGCCTCATCTCAATCTGGCATGACTATCCATTTATGAAGCAGAGAGAAAATGGAGAAACATGAGAGATGGAAGAAACAAGTCATGAATAATAAAAGAAAGTGATTCTTAACTATGTAAAGAGAATTCATTCAAGTCAACCATCTGGCACAGGGCACATCCTGCAGAGAGAGCAGCCATGGAAAAATGACAAAGTCGGTTCAGTTAATATTTCCCAAGAAGACACCACAGGAGACAAAGCTAGAGTGGAGCATCACATCCAAATGACTGATACTAAAACCAATTTGATATCAGTAGGAAACACACCAGTCCCTAGAGCCTGCTTCGGACAGATCCAAAGAACTCAGGTGCTTTAGCAAGAACAAAAATGCTTTCTGCTCACTTGTAATACTATTGCCTTTCTTTTGCTGCAGAGAGGTTTGGGGAGTCTCGCACAAGTAAACCTGAGGGTGGCTGTGTATGCGACTTATACGCACTTTGTTGTTTTTTTTAAAATAGAAGGGAGAACATAAGTCATACCAAAACCAAACCAAAGCAAAACCCAACCCAAAAACATGCCAACCCTACAGAAAAAAAAAAACAAAAACAAAAACCAAAAAACTTGCTTGGATTGGAGTGAGTCGGACATGTTTCCTTCCTCCTCCCCAGTGGTAACACCTATGACCTGACCCAAGACTTGACCTGGAAGCTGAGAAAAGAAGAAAAAAGACAGGGTTTTCAGGGTTCATGACAGCATCTTTAGAAAGATGTATGTCTGTGCGTAGGCATTATGGAAGTACAGTGTCATTTCTTCCCTGGAGACACAGATGTGAAAGTGTTGTCGATGTATATTTTCAACTATTATTTTCCTCTGACAGATGACAGAAAAAATGTTTCCAGTGAATTCAATGGCAATATTTTTATTGACTTCAGTGGAGCTGGAGTTTCACTCCAAGGTTCTAAATATATCACAAGAGTTCACAGGCATATTAGCAATTCCTCCCCCATCATCCATATCCTTAAAAATACATATATTTCCTTTATTTCCTGCATCCTCTTTGAGTTAGCTGCGTTTGCTGTTTGTCCTATTATAGTACAAGCCAGCTGACAGCGAGGCCCCAGAGCCTCGAAATCAAAATAACAGCAACACACTATGTAGTCTGCTGTCTGCAGGGCATGTCTGACTAAGCTGGGAGTGATGTAGAGGCTGAAGAATCCGCTGCCTCGTGCAGGCGGGCAGCGTGGCTGGGCATGGCCCCTGCGCTGCTACGTAATGTGCTCTCCTCATCTCTCTTTGCGTATGTACACAGACACAAACTATCCTGCCCGAACGGAGCCAAAACATTCATCTCAAATAATACAAATATCTCCAAGAAAAACAAAGGCATCATTTTGCATGTGTTTTTTTCCTTCCCAGGCCCCTCCCAAAGAGATAGCTATCTTAGAGCTAGCTTTTTGTATTACACACACTCTTGCCCACATCCCTTCTCCCGCCTCCTTTTCCTCCTCAAACACACATACTCTATTAATAATAAAAAGTGGGGAGAACAGAGGAAAAGAAAAAGAAAGACCCTTTTTTAAAAAAAATACTAAAAATGAAGGGCAGGATTACTCAACCTTATTCAGAGTCACACTATAGGTAGAAGAAGCTGGGACGGAAGAACAGAAATTGCTTTCTTTTCTACCCGGACACCCTTGCGCTTCCTGCATTAGGCTAGCACAAAATTGTAGTCTTTATAGCTCAGATGACAGAGGAACTGTACCACCAAACCTCCCGAACGCTGCTTCCTCAGAAGGGCCAAGCTGGTCAGCAGAGTTGAACCGAGACATGAGGAGACCATGAAGGGATGGAAGCAATGAAAAGCAGTCTACAAAGGCAGGACCTCTAAGCGGCAGTGTCTCTCCTCACCGGCCACCTGCTAACATGGTGCAGCTCTCTTCCATCCCTTATTTCTGGTCTGTGTCTAGAACAAACAATCAAGCCTTAAATAACATTTGTCTGACTTGCCTTTGAACTTAACCCAAATGAAACCTGTAAGAGTTCAAATAAAGTTCAGGTAGAATTTTGCTCTCATTTTCAGTAAATCACAATGCCAGCTGGAGCCAAAAGTAGCAAAATATAGGAGGAGAAGACTAATTTTATATTGCTGTTATCAGAAGGAAGATACTCTTGGAATCTCAACAAGAAGCTCATTATTAGGTACCTGAGCGCGTTCTGCAAGTGAGAGACTGCTCGGGTAGTCCAAATAAGATTTGGCGATATCTAGACTGCTGTGTTCATGTCTAAGCCATAGTAAATCATGTAGTCTAGTCACAGCACTTTTAAAACTTCTTTCACCATAAAAATTTTCCCTTGGTAGATAAGGCATAATGTAAATTGCAATAACTTCAAACTACTTTGAGATGTTATAAAACATAACATGGTTTTGCATAATTTTGCCCCACGTAAATCAGAACTCGTGCCTAGGAATCAAGCTCATCTGTCTGAGAAAAAAAAAGCATGGGGAAAATAGAAGAGAACAGCTGATCAGAAAATGTGCCTTCTGTCAGACAGAGGTAGGCAGTAATTATTTTGGGCGAAGAACCACTGGTTGCTTTGGCTACAGCGCTCAGTGGATGCTTGCCCTAGCATTTTTCCGAAGCAGTTATCTCTAATTCAGGCCTCTTAATCATAGCCAGCAAGAGAGAAAGCAGCATGGTGCTCACTCAGTTTGTGGTGCAACAACCAGCAAGTTGATTACATTTATTTCCTTTTCAGTGATGCATATCTCTTCCTGTGACAATACTCAGTCTTTTTTTTTCCATATTGCCCTTGAGCACAGGAGAGCAACGTGCACTTTCAGTACCTCCAGATCAAATGAAGACTATCATTTAAGAAGATAAAGTGTCATCCTGACAGCTGAGAGTTAAGCCTTATTTTGAAAATGAGCGCTTGGTCCAGAGATAAAAAAACCTATTTCCTAAAAACCTCTGAGGATGAAATTTAGGGCAGATCCCGAACTGCATGCTACTTTTCTACCTGTTCCCATGTATCCCCCAGGTAACCCAGCCACTGGCGATGGTACCTGTGAGAATCGCAGGCCTGCGCTCACTCCTCAAACAGCCCTTGCCCAAGTGAATGCCTGGAATCAGACCAACTATTGTTTCCTTCACATTCAGCACCACTGCTGAAGCATGAAGGAAACTCCCACCCTCGTCCTCCCCTCCTCACCCTCCTTCCCCTCCCCCTCGACCCACACACAGAGATGTGAGAAAGGAAGCAGATCAAACGAAAGCAGTGAGAAATTTTGTTTCTTCATTTCACTTTGCACTGCCATCTATCTCCCACCGCAGCACCGGCAAAGAACAAGGCGAGGGCTTCCTGGCTTGTCACTGACTGTCATCTGCCACAGGCTGGTATCTCTGCATATTTTTCCACCTTTGAGCATCCAAGAATTCGCGAAACGGAAGATGAAAGTCCTGGTTCTTACATAATCTTGTGAAACCCCCCTGCCATGGACAGGATTGTGCCCTACCTCCTTCAGTGTACAGCACATTTTCAAAAAGCATTGCTAGACTTAATCTTCCAAAACTCTGATCACAAATGAATCTCAAGTTCAAGAGTGCTTTGCTAGCCACAATCACAGGGGGGGAAAAAGAGTAATATTCACAATCAATCAATATAAAAATCCTAAAGAAAGCGGCTGGTATCTTAAGGTTATGTAACATCTAAAACAATACTGGTTTTTGGAAAATGCCAGCCCAATCAGTACTTTGTTAGAATAACATTGTTTTGTGAAGCATCCATCACTTACTTAATTGGAGTCTATCGCTCATGTGACAATTGCACTTATATTAAAACAATTAAAATAAAAGTGATTTAGAAGTAGAATCCTAATCAATGTGCTCCAGAGTATCATGCAGACAGCTTTGGAAGATGGCGTATATCATTCATTTCTCAGGCCTAGTTTTTCTATAGGCTTCATAATTCCTTCACCAGAAGTGCTTCGTAGTAGAGGTATAAATAAGAGAATGCAGAAAGTTGTGTTTTATAGGCAGAAACTGGAAAAGTCCATGCCTTTTAAACAAAGGGACCAATCAACAGGTGATTTGACTCCAAATGAAAGTCAGTAAGAGATCAGTGGTCTGTAGTGAACCTAATGGGAGGGTGTAGGGAAGACAGAGCCAGGCTTTCCTCAGGGATGCCTGTGGTTTGGGTGAGAGGCAGTGGGCACAAGCTGCAACATGGGAAATTCAGACACGATACAAGAAAATAACTTTTTACCAGAAGGGTGGTCAGACGCTGGAGCAGGAGCCCAGAGAGGCTGGCAGCTCTCCACCCTTGGAGAGATTAAAAACACAACAAGCCTCTGAGCATCTTACTCTAACTGGACCCGCTCTGAGCAGGAGGTGGGATTAGGTGACCAGAGGTGCCTTCCCGCTGACATCCTCTGTCACTCTCCAATTCTGTTACTGAAGGCTTCAGCTGGGCACTGGTAGATTGACTGCACGTGAAATGTTGTGCTAATTGCAAACGGTGAAGAAAAGTTAATGAATTAATAATAAATCTAGTTTATTATACACAATAAATAATAATGAATAATTAGTTACAATTATTTGTAATATATTTGTAATTATGTGTAATAAAATATTGTGGATTTTTCAGATTATTAGTTTGCTTTTAAATCTTGCACATAATCATATTACTGATTTGCTTATAACCCCTGCTACTCAGGTTTTGCATGTTCCTAGCATCTACTGAGGTACCTGTTCATAAAGTTCACTGTGAAGATTTTGGTCTTTTTTATCTTTGTAACAGAACAAGGCTTGTTTGGGGTTTGTTGAATTTTTTTTTCCACAGCATAACCCAAAGTGAACCTCACATCAAAGTTATTCTGTTCTGAATACTATGCCCTTCGCTACAGTGTCTGAGAGCCTTCCAGTGATATATTACACAATGTGATTAACAACTGTCACGTGTTGTTTGTTTCTCATCATCTCCCCAGGGATAAACTCAGTCTAAGTGTTTCACTGGTGGGAGTTTTTGTTTGGCTTTGTTTTGAAATATATGAGAATGATCTGGCAAATGAATATTGCCAGGTCATTTTCATTAAGCGCAAGATTGATCCTGATCACTTTTCCATGTTACCGTTTCACAGGGAGATAGGAAGATAAAATACATGCTATCTACTACAAAATTTGAGGAAAAATTGCCATGACAAGGTTTAACTGGCAGCTCACAAAGAAATTAAATCTATGTTCCAATATGTCCTGAGGATCTTTTGACTGGTGCTACGTACCCTCACCTCTCATTGGCCCAAGAGGTGTCAAGGCCATTGCAGAGCAAATCAGCCATTCATAGGATTTGACTTGCAAAGAGAACAGGTAATACTAGGATGAGGTCAACAGATGGAAGATCTGTGAATAGAAGATCTGCCCTCATTCCCAAAGGAAAGGTTACCACCAGAAAGCTTCATCATGAACAAAACCTGCGAAATGTGCTCACCTCCCCAAAGAGCACCATCCCAAAACAACAAGCAACTTTTACTCTCTCTGTACAAAAGATATGTGACTTAGATGTGGTGAAAATAACGTGATGGCTTCTACTCATAGACAATTCAAGTCAGTACGAGTTAGATATGCTCATTATATCAGGAAAGAACCTTGGCAGAATAAATGAAAACACCAATTCAGGCATTTTCAGCACAGTTTTAATGCATATTTTTCTCAGTCTTGGCATATACCCCCTGTCACCTCTCCACCATCTTCTCTGTGTAGCCCCAAGGGTTGTTAATCCAGCTTTGAAGACAGCACTTTCTTTCACAACCCAAACAACTGCCTCAACATGTCTACATAAGAAGTGCTTTTATTTTTTAAAAAAGAAAAATATAATACTCCACAGTAGGTTAAATCGTTCATTCACAATAAGTTAATTATTTACATGGAATTTATCACATATAAATCCCCAAAATCCAGAACTACAAAAGAGTGTGAGCTCTCCTGATTTCACAGATGGGAGAAACAGGAGGTGATGTTAAAGGATACTCCTTCAAGCCAGTTAGTGCAACAAGTCCTAACAGAAAGTAACAGGGGCTTGCATATCTGAATGTCTCAGGTACTTCTTCTATACAGTTTGACTGAAATGAAAACTGTCCTGCACACTACAGAGTGACACAGAAATACCAGAAGTAGCCAAGCTAATTCCTGTAAAATGTAGGAAGAAATCTAATCACAGTAATCTGCAGAATTGCTCTGCTCCAGTGAGGTAAACTTGACTTACGAAATTTGTGGTGCATTTATAGATTTGTGCAGAGCAACTGAGCTTTGAGACTCCCGCCTAGTTCTGCAAGGCAGAAGAAGTCAGTCTAACTTACAGAGACAGTGTTAGGCCCAAGATCTCCTGAGTTATGTCCAACTTTTTTGAGTCCTATTGCCTAATGCAAATCTGTGAACTAAAATTAATAGGCCTGGTTGAAGCCTTATATCTTTGGATGAAACCCAGTTTCAAATGGAGAAATTAAAATTTCAAATTCATATTTAACAAAATTGTGGACTCACTTTTCCTACAGTTTTTACAATAAATATAATTGCTGACAAACTCTGGTTTCAGAGAGGAAGTGTACAACGTTTTTGCCTGATACTATCATCTCAGCATTAAAGATGCACATTCTCCTCTCTCCACCTCACCTAACTCCCATTCTGCTTGGAAATAATAGAAAAAGATTCTGACGTAGGAAAACTGATTCTCTGAGGTACAGCTTGGGATGAGAACCAAATTACTCAAACTACTGATAGTAGGGTAAAAAACCTGTCATCACAATGTAAATATTACAAAACTCATCCTGTCATCCATACAAAGATAAATTTAGAAGCACCTGAAGTCCTATGAGCAGCTGCCCTGATGAGCCTGTATTTGTCATAATGAGGTGGCAACAGTTTGAAATAAGCTCAGATTGCATTTTTAGAATTGTATCAGAACTATATTTTTCCAGGTGAGTAAGAAACCAAGGTAGTGATTTCATTCACTGTTTGTGCTTCAAACTACAAACTTACATCAAACTTGAGTAGATCTGGCTCCAAGCAATTTTTTTTCCAGCTTTTTTCTAAAATTTAATTTTTAATTTTTCTACAATTCTCTACATGGATGACAATTTGTGTTTACACCCTAACAAAAATATTTGGTGCTCTGTCAAAGCAAATCAATCTTTCCTCTCTCTTCAGATACTAATGATGCCATCAATAAAAGATGTCATCATAAATGTTCTGCACAAAATGGTATGCATAATGGTATGACCCCTAAGGATACAGGGCATGTCATTCTGAATTTATTTAATCTCTGGGAGCCCTGTACAGAGCTAACTTTTAAGTCTTTGGAGTCTCAAGCAAAACAAGATCATAGTGCCCCATACAGAGTCAGAAACAGAAGAGCTTGCACCTGCAAGAGCCCCTTCTTCACATTGTTGTTTGATGGGGCTGCTTGTTTCAGTGTTTGCTCCCCACAACACTGGCCCTGAGGTGACAATTCTCTCTTTGCGTGGTGAGCCGAGGAATGGCTTGGTCGCTCTTGCCTTGTACTGCTGACAGCTTCAGAGCTGTGTTATCCCTTCATGCTCTGAAGACTGAGAGAATCTGTTCTATATACAGAACTTGGTCCCAGGGTTTGTATTTAATAAATCACTTAAATCCCACCAGACTGTTGCAAAAGCATTTTTCAATGCTGATCACGGGGAACAGGAGATTTTGGTTTTCTATGGATTCTTTTATACTTAAGGAACCCCAAAGTGCTTTAGGATGCAATGATTCATATCCTGGCATGTGCAGTGACTGAGAAGGTGAGCAGAATGATCAGCAGAAATGCAGCAGTGGTCAAGGATTTTCTTTTGACATGAACTGCCTACATGTTGAAGTGTTAGCAAAAGCTGTCCCAAAGAGGTAAAAGTCTAAGTAGAAATATGGACAGAAAAAACATGTCTGTGAAAGCAAAGAGAAGAAATCTCGGTTTGGACAAGAAACAAACCCCCCAAGCCTCAAGGATTTGTTTGTTGGTTGGTTTGTTTGCTTGTTTCTCATTTTGGCCTAGAAAAATTCATTCTTTGGTTTCTAAATTTTCAAGTAAAAGATGAAGCTGTGTAGATTTCACAGCATTTTCTATGAAAAATTTCAGTTAGTCAAAAACGCTATTCTCTGATCAAAATCAATTCTGACCACCCTTTGAGTGATACTAGGAATTTCAAAGGACGATTTGGGCTCCTGGTGGATATTTGCATTCCAGATGAAGCAGTATGAAAATACAAAAGATAATGAGTGGGAAGAATCACTTTTATGATAAGCCAAGAGGGAAGAGTACCTCTAAGTCATGCAGGGTCTCAAAAGTAAAAGACTAGGTTGAAGGTAGAGCCTCTGAAGGGCTCAAAGACAGTAGCTGTGGGCAGACTGGTGAGTTAAGCATATGATATTAGAGTAAGAATTATTCATACTATTGAGGGAACCAAGAAATTCAGTACTCAAAGACTGAAAAGAGAGGGTGCAGTAGTCAGAACACGAGCAGATAATAGTTTTCCTTTTAAAAGAGCTCTGTACAGAGAGGAAAAAAGCAGTATTTTAGGTGTACCGTTTAATACCACAATCAAAAGCAGAAAAACAGAAGTATTTTACTGAGGAAGAACAGGAATCACACTTGAAAATGCAAGGGGTATTGAACACTGAATGTACTGATGAAAGCATAATCAGAACATTCTCTTGCAATTAATTTCTGATGAGAGACCAGTAAAACTATGAGGACTTTTAAGTGTGCATTTTAAAAGAACTTTCCCATAATTTCAGTAGCTTAGTAGTAACTGAGGTAAACCGAGGTTCAGAAGTGTGGTGCACCTTTCTAACCTTCACACAGCACACCGGCAGGGAGATGGACTAGGCCATTCTGACTCCCAGCCTTGATCACTAGTTATCAGCATTTTATAGACCAAGCCTATTCAGACTGATGAGGGCTTTCTGTACCATAGGCTCTGGTTTTGAGGATCTGGCTCACAGAGCCCAGCTAGTGAGGGTTTAAATGCATAAGCATTTGCAAACACTGCTATTATGCAGTGAAACACCATGACAGTTATAAATAGTACAGAGAGAAATTCAAGATACAGAAGTTGAAAACTGGTGTCTCACAGGCTTCCACATACCTTCTCCTGGATATAGAATTCAAGAACCAAAACAGTTCAGGGTCAAATGTTTCAGGTTGACCTCTATAGCAGTGCCCCTTTTGAACACTTTTCCTTCTGCCTGCTACAAAGGTTAAAGAGTAGGAAATGCCCATTATTGTTTGACCTTGTGTCACAGAGACATTTTAAGGCCCAAATGTGTATTTATTTTTAGTTCATGCTATTATTTCAAAGCCAGGCACAAGCGAACAAAATCAGCAAACTTCACAAAGAGAGACAAAGTAAAATGGTGTCCAGCATTATCTTCCGTTTCAGCTTGACAGGAATATTTGTCTTGATACTAAGAGTCAGTCCTATGCTTCCTCAAGGAATGTTGAATAACTTCCGCTCACGTTACACAAGCGCCTGTCCGTATATCACTTTCCTGTGTGGCCACTTGGCTGCAATGCGTACAAAGGCTTTGTAATCCTCAGTTCTATTATTGTTTCCTAAGGATGCATCCTGCTTGAAAAACAGCAAAGGAAGGGAAAGAGTATCTAGCATTATTTCCTAATTAAACTGTTTGCATCATTCAAAGTCTATGATGAGTTCCTTCCTTTTCTCTCCTTCCCTTCTTGTTTACCAAAATCAGGAGATACAAAAAGACAGCAGGAGAGAAACACAGTGAACCAGATCCTAATCTCTAGCACAAAAGGTAACGGAGCTTTTCCAGATTTTTACCAGCATCCTGAGGATCAAATTCTCGTCAACTCGCTACTGTAACCTTGCTGAGAACAATATTCTGTGCAGACGTGTAAGCTTCACTAACATAATTTAACTTCTGGAGTTTTATAACTGGAGATCTGGGAAACCTATTTATAGTGGTTGGGACAGTTTGGAACAAGGCTCAGTTCTGGATCCAGGCTTTCCCTATATTCAAAATTGTTTGTATTCCTGTCTGGTGTTTACAGAGATGGGACTGAGCCATAAGGCTCACATCCAGATCTGAATTCAGAACTGAGCTTCCCCAGAGTTTGGCTATGTTTGATCCAACGCCTAGATTTGGGCCCACCTCCAAAAAATAGGTCGGCCTTGATGAACAATGGTCCCTCCCGGCTTTATAATCTATGCATCTGAGAACGTGGGATTTCATATCTGCCAAACACTCAACAACTATTAACTGCTGAATACTGACACCAATGCTGAATGGTCAGTCTTAAATGCAAGGACTACCACTCCCCACTTCAAAAATAGCAACGCCAAGAGGAAGAGACATGAAACAACACTGAGGTTGCAGAGCAGCTCAGCAGCACTAGGGAGAAGCCTGGGACTCCTGGCTTTGCATTTTGGGCTCTGACCACTGGACTAGGCTACCTCTCCAAAAAGAAACTTATGCAAAACCAAGTAATTAGGCAAAATAAAACCCTTCCAGAAGACTCCAGGTTAAGTCTCCTTGAGGGTCAAAACTGGAACAAATTCAGCATATCGACTATTTACAGAGGCCCTTCTCCAAAACCTCAAGAGTCTTAGACCCAGACTGCTTCCAGAAATTAGGCCTTGCTTATAAGTTATGTTGATGCATATTTTATTTATCAATATTATTTACTCAGTGCATGTGTTGAGGTAAAGCCAGAAAGAGTTATTCCAAATAAATACAAAAAATAACTTTGGGAGATATAGGGTAGGAAGATTGCTTCTGTAGGCAGAAGTGCCCCGACAGGAACTCTGTTAATAACATACCAGCATGTACAGTGAAATTCTCCATAGAGTCAGCTCAGATACCAAAAGCTGTCTAGATGTTGCGCTAGAGCTAACACTCCTCCCTGCAAACATGATGTCACTAATGCAAGAAGCATTTCAAAACAGAAACGTGCTACAGGTTCACACAGATCAGCAAACGATGCAGGTAATCAACTACCGCACTGACAACCACAGTAAACACAGATAAACAAGATGAGTCAGATGGAGGTATTCAAACTAGCCAGACTGACCACAACTTGGAAGACTTTCAGCTGTCGAGTGACCTCTCTAGGGGCCTCCGCCTCCCTTCAGCCAGAATAGTCCTCTTGGCTTTGGCAGAGTTGCTCCTGATTCACATTCACCCAACTGAGTGCAGGATCAGGCTTTTATCTTTGCAAGCATCATTCATAACCCACAACTAAGAGGCGATTGTCTGAAGAATGGGTCAGAGTACTGAGCGTGTCTCTATGGAGAGAAAGGTTATATACAACTTCTGCTATGTTTGTTCCTGTCTGAGTCTATAATACTTCAAACTTACTCCTACATCTAGCCAGACTTTCAGCTGCATATTTTCCTTCTTATGTATACCTGCTGACTTACAGTTCTTTACAACGATGAAATGAAGATCTCTTTTGGACAAGTTTACTGTTCTATGAAGCGCAAATACTTCATCCTTCTACATTTACATTCATAACCATTACTGACTGGGAAAATTTATCACTCTCTCAAGAGGGCCAAAAGCCACAGATTGTGCAATTGCTAGTTTTATTAAGCTATGCTTCAGACACCTATCAATGTGTAGGTTGGGACAGAGCGTGGAATTTCTGCAGCCTCAGTGTACGCAAGTCGTTATCTATGGGTAGAAGCTTTCTGGGATGAAACATGCTGTTATGTGAAATTATAAACTGTAAAATTTAATGGGCTGTGTTGCAAAGATGAACAATGAAGACCTGAGTCCATGATTCTCACAATGTTCACTAAAGCATGGAAAAAATATGTATGTTTTTCCATGTTTTAAGGATTCCTTGACTGCCTGGGAGTTTACAGCTGTCATTAGGGCTACTTTGAAAAAGCTGTGAACAAGTCAGAAACTGTGGCAAGAATTGCTTTCATTCTTCAACAAAAATGTCAATTGTTTGTAAACTGACAGCCAGCTCAAGTTGGTCGGTAACTGGTACTCCAAATCTTGCAACAGTTCTCAGCGAGAAGAAGCTTAGAGCTCACAACACCCTGCACAGTGTGTTAAGTCAATACTCAGAAGAGATTAGTTTTTCAGTGATCCCAATGCCTGCAGAAGGCAGCAAAACAGCTCTAGCTCCATTGCCAAACATACAGAAAGGTTAGGAAGAGCACTTCAGTATGAAAGAACAAACTCCCTCTGAACGGTATTAAAATCACTGTAAAGGACACTGCTGATTTCTGTGAGTTTTTTGGGTCACACCTCAAGATAATTAAGGCTGCCCTGTAATGAGTCCAGAGGAGTTCTAGATACCTACGTTCCTTCTAATAAGCATTCCCCTAGCTGTGATCCAGGAGCATGGGTGCTCTAGAAGACACTGAAAGCCAGCCTACAAAATTACTAGTATCTGTATACATATATATCTATATATAGAGATATCCATACACACATATACACACAATCCCACTAGATGGCTAATATGAGACATTGTAGAGGGATATCCAAATCTTTGTTTTTATTTGGTTGCAGAAGAAAACTATTACAGTGACGCTGTATATGGACATGGATTTCCCCCCCACACTCCGAAAAGTTTAGGTGGCTCTTCAGTTTAAAAAAGGCCAAGTTGCTCTGCTGCAATATATACAAGCGGGAGACAAACATCAGCGTTGTCCCTGCATTCACTCAAATGAACATTTCAAAGGATCACCTATAAACCATTCCTTCTGCTCCACTGAATGTTGTTGAAAAAACACGTGCAGAGGTTATGTCCATAAAGGAAGCTAAAATGGATGTAAAAGAAAGAAATCATATATATAAAGAAGTCATTTAAGGAAGATGAGCCCAACCAGCATGCTAATGGAAAGACGCAGGTGAACAAATAGAATTTCATAACCACAAACTCTCTTCCATTATGAAAAATATATGATTACTGTTATTCCTGTGGGGAAGAGGTTCCAGCAGACAGAAGTACAAGTCTGCTCTCCCTGCCATCTGAGACAGACAGAAAAGCAGTGAAAGGGCAGTACTAGAGCACCAGCAATAACTGCTGCAGCTGCAAGAAGTTACAAAACAATCTCCCCATCTAATAGTCCCAATCCTAGCAACAATTTCCTCCTTTTTTTTCTTTTCTAGTTGTCTTTACCACTTGCTGGTTGTTGGCAAAGTTAGTAGACATTTACAAAAATGAAGGAAAGAAAAACACAACAAAAACCAAAAACACACTCATCCCAAAGTCTTCAGACTAATTTAGAGACTGATCTAAAGCCCATTGAAGTCAATGGAAAGACTCCCTGGAGGGAGGATGAGAGAGAGAACAAACCACACGTGACAGATGTTAGTCATGTTGCTTAACGCACTACTGGGAAGCACTCTGATACTACAGCAGAAAAGAGGGTATGAGAAGTGATCTGGACTGGGAAGTGGTACAATAGAAAAGTTTCTCGATTTAGGCCCAAAGCTTTGATAGGAGACTAAAGGGAGAGTAGACCAAAAAAAAAAAAAAAAAAAAATGGTGGGCTTTTGGAAAAAATGAGATGCTGATTATTTCGTAGCTGAAGAATCGATCAGTGTGAAAGTATGCAAACTGGCTCAGTCTAAAAACTGTGTTGGAGGTTTTCTAAGAAAGAAAGTCTATTTATTATAGTTAGTAGCAGTAAGCTTTCCACAGACTTGGTCAAAAGCCAGTGGTATGGGAGTTGTATGTCATTCAGGTGCAATGTACCAATGAGATGCAAACCAAAGATCCTGCTGATCACCAAAGGTCCAGAGGTATTTTTGGTAAAGAAAGACTTGTTAAGAGCAAAATATAAGTCAGCTACTTACATTCTTCATTTTGTCATGCATACCTTAGGCATCTAAGGCCACTACATTACTACAGAGACAAATGCATTTCAGTAATAGTTCCCTACACTTCCTCGTCAGATCAGTGCTGAAAAATATTATTATTGAAATATCTGAACTTCTGTGTTTCCCAAATATTAAACCTGTGTCACCTATTTCACTCCCGAAAGAATAGCACCACTGCAATAATAAATTATCATTAAATTAGTACAAGGTTGAAAACTGATACAGTATCATGGACAGTGAAAACAATGGGGGAAAAGTAAACAGTCTGTGCAACGCTACTTAAAAATCTGCAAAGGTATATCTCGAAAGCTATCTTAATTAGTCTCTTCTCAAATGAAGTACATTGGGCTGCCATTGAAAAGTATTTAAAAATGAGCTGACAACTAAAAGCAAACTTTCCTCACATGAAGAAAAGGAGAACCACATGGATTAACAGAGAGGATGCACAGGGATCAGCAGGAAATCCCAGGAAGAGCCCTGGCTGAGGTGAGCTGGTGTGTAGTGATAACCAGCTACTGGTTACACCAATGACAACTGAAAAAAACCATCCTGGCCCTGCAGACTGCAAAGCAAAGGCCTCACTGGCAAAGGCCTCTCAGCCAGGTTAATCAGCTCAGTCTTCACCCTACATTGACATGGTCATGCTGTGTCTAGCTCCACTCCCTCCTAGCTCAGGCATCGCTGAACACCACTTCACGCTAGTCAGTAAGGAGTCCTTACCGACACAGAAGTGCACAGCCAGACATCCAGGTTAAAGCTTCAGTTGCCTCTTACTGTCAGTCTCAGTTACTTTATTCTGGTGCACTAAGCAAAAACATTATGAGAGGTCAAAGCCTCAGACACACACTTTACCTGCACTTGAGAGCATACTCAGGTCAGATCCTATGCTCAGTGTCCTATGGATGTAACGCACGAGTGCTCTAGCACGTTATTTTCTGGTTAGATTAATCCTCTGTACTAAGGGCTTATTAACTTCGTGTGCTGAGGATTTACTAACTCGGTTTGAATGAATGCCACTGGCATCATCAGTAGGCACGGGTATCAGCAGAGGTAATGACACCGCTGCTCCCAGTTTTATGACCACGTCATGCCCACACATAAGGAACCTTCATCTCCAGCCCGCCCCACCTATGGCATTCACTCACCTGGCTGGCCCATCCTCACCACCCACCAGCTGGTCACAGCGTGTGCAGAGAGACACCTACTCACAGCTCGGGTCAGCGCCTCCACGCTGCCAGTTACCGGAGTTAACCGCTACAGGCAGGAACTGATTTGTGCCACAGGGTGTCTGCACAAAGGCGCAGAATGACTTCCAGTAACTGTGTGGAAATACTTACCCCGTAGCTTTGTAAGCAACTTCACATAGGAATGGAGAAGCTGCCTTCATCTACCATCTGGAAATGGTTTGCGCACCACCAATGGTATGCATATCACAGTTTGGGAACCCCTGTTTTATACCGAGAGTCTTACTAAGGGTTTCTCTGGCTGCCATACAGCTGCTGTAAAGGCTCTTCACCCTGCTTTGTACCAAGAGATGATGAAGACCCTTCAAGGCAGCTGTATAACTGTCTGCACAACCTCATATCTCATGAATAACAATTTAAACCTGCCTTAACCTCCATTGGATTGAAGGCTGATCTAGCTGATTTATATCTGAGTAAGAGAAAAGACAAACAGATTCCCAGCCTTTCCGAGTCTCTTCTCATCTCACTAAAGCAAGGAAAATAATTTCCTCTGAGGCACACTGGAGAAGAAATCCATTAGCAGTTACAAAGGAGAGCGGAATGTTGTTACATCCAAACAGCTGTAACAGTCTTTAATTCTACTCCTACTACTTTAAGACAAAAACATGGTTTTTTACGAGCGTGTTACTAGGGTGTCCCTTAATTGTTACCTTCTTACTGCAATCATATTGCATAAAATTTAAAACTAATAAAACAAATGCATTTAACTTCTTAATAACAATCACAAATCTGTCCATTTATTTCAGTTTCTCCATAGTGTGTTCATTTGTTGCCCACTTACAAAAATTAAATAATTAAATAAAGCAAATGTTGAGCCTATAATTTCTAGCAAATTAATTCCATTTGATATTACCTTTTGAATAACTAGGATGGGTAAGAGGACCCAGGATTGAGGACCAGGATTTAAACTGAAAGGAGAGCTACAAGAAACAGTTGATTCATACAGGAAACTGTACGTCAAGTGAGCCATGAGGCACAACGGGGTGCGCATTTTTGGCACGATTGCACGCCTTGGGTGCAGTGTGAAACACCAGGCTCGAGGCGGACTGTCCTCAGCCACCCAAAGGCTTGGCCTGGAGTGGTCCTTTTGACAAATATTTGTTTGCAAGTGGATATTTTGAAGGAAAAATACAAACCAGTAAGTCCTTATTCTTGCATTCAATTTTAATTGAATATTTCCTCTCATTTGGGATTTAGGATTTATTTGCCCCTATTAAATCATTTTAATGGGGTTTATTTCACATGTAAGTATTTCTATTTCCTTTAGAGGAGGGTAAAAAAGGGATGGATTAAGGGAGAGCATTGGGGCCTCCCAAGGTATGCAAAGTTCTAAAATAAAATAAAAGTGACTAACAAACTTACATTTGAAGAACGTGCAGGGTGGATTTCTTACAAAAAAGTAACCAATATGTACTTTACTGTATAGGAAATGGATGGGTATTTTCATTCAGTGGAACTGACCTTTTGGACCTTGCTCACATGCACCGTCCCTGCCAAACAGCTCCGGGAAGGAGGCAATCGAACTCCTCACTCATTCTGACTTTCCACCACCATCTGCAGCTTCACCTATCTGACCACCCTCTGACTTTCTCATTCACTGGTCTTAAAGAATCACATGCAAAAGTGAAAAGAAAAGGAGAAGAAAAGAACTCTTGTCAATCAGACAAAAAAGACCCAGTCATTTACTACCATTCATCTTGGTGGTAAGGAAAAACATACATACATACATGTAGCTGTCTATCAGCAGCAAAGGAAGGAGCCTTACTGTTCATTAATCATGGACCTACAGCTATAAGTATCTTAGCAGAATGAGAAGGGATATCACTTAGGTTATATCAAAATGAGCTGGAGAGCAGACTGAGTCACAGAAGCTTTAGAAAGATTTATTATTATTTTTTTAAATCTATATATTTAGCAAAGTGTCGGAAAGAAACCATGTGGCTTGTGGATAGAAATGCAGGGCTCATGACTGTAAATATAAACACTATTTTTGAACATCTGCATTTATTATTAGACAAAGTCTGCTTGTTTATGTGGGCTTCTGTATCAGGTGGAGAACTGAATTTATTTTTAGTATTAACAGGTTTTAAACTTGAGTACTTTGGGACTTAGCTGATTTTGATTAACCTGTTTAGCTACAGGTTTTTGCTAATACGTATATGAGGGCGGCGCACACAATTTTAAAACAAATTCAGACTAGTTAAGGTAATAATATTTTTAATGTCTTGTACTTATTTTTTTGCAACTATTTATGATGCACATCATCCTAGTTTTCAGCTCAAGTTTTAAACTCTTTGTTTGCCCCTGTTTCAAAAGTATGAAGATATATTTCACAGGAGAAAAGTCATGCATGGTATTCAGAGTTTTAGGCGAAGGCTAATGAAATTTATAAAAAAAAAAAAATCTATTCCTTTCAATGGATTTTGCATCCTGTTTTTTAAACCTGACAGAAGATTTTGGGAGTCCTTGATTTTCTGCTCCTTTATCTCCCCCTTTTGCAGTCTTCAGCAGGTCACTTCAATTTTCATTGCCATTAATCTGTCTCAGGCAGATGTACAGGGACTGTCTGTTTTAAAGGTTTTAACTCGCTCATAAAAAGGTGCTTAATGATGGATTCAAGTACAAAAAGTGTCAGTGCAAATAACACACTAAGAAAAGCAAGAGAGTTGCTAACATTAGGAGTTTGATGTGCCAAAACATCACCTTTTCAAGGCAACTTGAATTATATCTAGTCCACAGAGTTATAGCTTTATGTATTCACTATGTATACTTTCATAAAAGTTAATGATGAGTGAACTGGCATGAATAAAGTATGTAACAACCCAAGAAAAGTCCACCAAATCCAACCACAAGCAAAGGCTTTTTTAAAAAAAAAAATTAGTTCATGAAAGTTTGGTATTTTTCATTGTATCCTGTTTGTTCTGGGTTCCCTCTAGAAGGAGCAGTGCCAAGATACTATGAGAAAGGCTGTTCTTGTTCTATTTGCAGCCCAGCTAGAAGCAGGAAGTACTATAAATCTCGCAGGAAAGTCTGTTCTGCCAGCAGGGCTGAATCTGAAGTTAACCCAAGTTGTGTCATAGCCTTCAACAAGGATCCAGTCAGGCTGAATCATCGCATTTATAGAAACCAAAGAGTTTTGGAACAGTTGGAATAAAGATCAGGAAAGCGTCTGAGCACTGATCATAGGTCCTCAAATCAGATTCACCAAGCAGTGCGCAAAACAGGGACGTGGTCGGTACTAGCGACACTGAAATCCGGTTCCTGATCAGTCTGAAGAAAGGAGTCAGAGGCAAAGCACTAGGGATTTCAGAGAGAAATGACACAAGTTGAGTACAACTCCTCAGGTCTGAGTCCTGTTTTATGGAAGATGTGTTTAGGATAGAATTTTGGATAGTTTTTCTTTCATTGCTAGATTTAAAAAAAAAAAAATCTCTCCTGCTGTAGAGATCAATTATACGATATGCAAGATTGCTAATCTGCATTAATCCAAGGTTTGAACCTTGGAGAGTTATATAGCTTGTTCCCCACTCTGTAGCTTGTTTCCCATGTGCTGGCCCACCAAGGGTTACATTAAAGAGCAATCAGGCCCTTAGTGGTGGAAGAAAGTTTTGTTTCCAGAAATGTATGCTCATTTTGGACAATCAAGCCTGCTTCTCATGGTTTTGTTCTTATTGCACATATTAACTGTGGTCTGTTTGACTTGCTACGTGAATGCACGTGCTTGGAAGCATATTCTCAGTCAATGCTACGAAAATTTGCAATATATTAACACAGAAGGAACAATTCCAGTATCATTTACACACTTCTGAATTCAGATTAAATATAAATGAAAGAAAATCAATGCAGAAAATCAATGCAGCTTTTGGCTGAAAATGAACATGAGGTCACACTGGCAGGGCCTCAGGGTAGAAATAAGCAGCAAACTGTTTCTGTGCCCTTGAAAACATCATCAAAACCCCATTAAGGAAAAACCCCAGTAATTTCCCCCAGAAACAGAAAATGACCATCTCTGCCACCTCTACCTCGAAACAACACCACAAAACCAGAAAAATAATCATATAACAAATGACCCCATGGTTGGATGTCATCCTAAACTGTAAGGTTCAGGTTCAAGTAGCTACTCTACCATTTTCTTCTTGACCCTCCCTCCCCCTCTGAAATATAAAACACATCTGTATTCTGGAAAGAGGAAAACCTTTCTTTATTCACCTATCAGAAATTACATTCTTACGTTGCAAAATTACTCCTCAATAAAACATCGGATTGGGTACATTCCCACAATTGTTCCAAAGAGTACTGGGTTTAGTGTCATTACGTCACAGGATTTCCAGTCAGCTCTAATCACACGGAATTTCGACATATATGATCTAGACCCTTCTAAATTACCCAGAGGCAAAACAACGAAACATCTCAGACCATAAATATTTCCCTACATTCACTGTGACAAATGCATTTGTAGAAAGCTGAGCGCCCTACACACCTCCCAGACTACGTCTGTATTGACAAACTAAATAGGACCAGAGCACAGGTGCAAGCCTGGTCTATGGTTGTCCACTCTGTTGTTAGCCTACTCACAAACACGGTTTTGGCTCTTGCCAACTACTATTCCCCAAGATTTGCTTAAGCATGATCTGAGAGATAGCAAAGGTCACCAATTGTTTCCACCAGGCACCATGGCCAAGGTATCTTGGCTTTTGTGGAGAGGAGAAGGATGAGTTTAGGCATACAGATGAGTCATGCCATGTTCTTTGATTTCCAAGCTAAAGAATAATCCATGGCTCATTGTATTAGGCTACATACAAAACCTTGACAGTTTGAATTGAAAGAAAACTGCATGCTTCACTATCACTCTGTGATTCTCTTGTGCCTTCTCTCGAACGTGTTCGTGGGATTTCTGGGATGAGTCTGGAAGATTCCAGTTCAAAGAACACCAGAAGTAGCTCATTTTCTTATGGAAAAAATGAATCACCAAGATTCTATGTTCTAATGTAAATCTAGTTCAGGCACTGAGAAAATGGGATGTTTCCAGAGCTTTGACCTTCAGTTTGGATGCAGAAGCAATACATTATCTTTCATTACCATTTGATAGCCAGACTCCAAAGGTCTTTTAAACACTGGAGCCAGAGAACACCTCTGTGACATGGTTTGGCCCATGTCATTATTCCCATTCTACAGAGAGGAAAATTGGGTCACAACTGGTGAAATACTTTTCCAAGGCTTTTCAGCATGTAAGTGGCATTGCTGAAAACAGGATGCATGAGTCACAAATCCTAGATTCCTGTTTAACTGTGTAATGAAAGGAGATGCCTATTTGAATTTTGTATAACAGTAGGTTGATGCCACAGAATGGCACATACTTACTAAAGTTACCTGAGCTAGGGGTGGCTGGGACTGGCACGTCCACACGACACACCACAGTACCAGACCGGAGAACTAACCGTGCTCTGATGGCAATACAGCTGCAACAGCACACCTGGGTCATAAACTCTACCTCTCAACACTCGACAGCAGGGGGCCGAGGAGTTAGATACTTCAGCACACAAGGTCACCAGGCCAAAGTCTTTTTATGGATTTAGCCCTCAAAACAGGATTTAATAGCACACAGTAAATAAGGCCTTGGGCCACACATGGAACAATGAAGATAAAACAAACTACTGAATAGCTGCTCATTAAAAATGCTCTGAACATCCTGTGCACAGAGGTAGAGAGCTCTGCGGAAAAAATAGTATGTGATCAGATAATTAAAAAATGAATCATAATGAATTACACAGGCAGCCTTAATTAGGGCATTTCCTAACTTTTCCATGCCTGTCTTCGTGACATCAAAATGTTCTTTCAATGTCATTTTTGTGTGCACAGCATAGAGCTCTGCTCAGGCAGTTACGTGCTAAAGGCCACAGCAATATCTGTGTTGCAAAGTCACCTCCACATCAGGTTTCCCTTAGAGGTCTTTTCTCTACAAGTCATTTGGTTCTTTTCTTATCCACACCAGCTTTGCATGGATGAGACCCTGCAACCTTTAAAAAGAATTGCTTTGATTACTCAAGAGCAGATTCAATCCCTGTGTCTTTAAGAACTGTCAGAAGGAAAAGATAGAACAGCAGAAATACTAGTTGTACAACTCAGCTCTTACAGCTACATCAGCTTATAACCATACCGGATTCCAGCGCATCCGTGGGAAAGTATTTATTTTACCTGTAGGTGTAATTGTAAGCAATAAAAACAGTTCAAACCTTGCCAGAAAGGGTGTGAATTTCTAAAAAGAAGGAAAAACTCTGAATTCCAATACCTGAGCAAACAAGTTAGTATAAAAGAAAAAAAGGTAAATGAAACAGCGTTGCCAAAACAATGAGGTTATGATTTGCCAACAGCTGCGTTGCACTTTCACTTACAAATGCTGCAAAAAATACTCTGACTTCTGAGCACATTTTCTTTTGAATCCAATCGTTTTGTTTGTCAAGTGCAAAGGATGTGTAGAGAGGGAAAAAAATAGTAGCGGAAGCTTTGAAAACCAAAATAACCCCCCATCTCTTTTCTCTTGGAAGCCATTTCACCAGTTTGGCAATAAAGAAAAAGCATGTCTCGCCAGCTTAAAAAATATTGACTCCCTGAAACCAGCTGCAGAGAGGAGGTAGGAAAAGAGAATGAAGCTCCCCCAAAACGACACACACAGTTAAGAACATACTTTGCCATCTTTTGGTCTACCTTGCCAACTAAAAGCTACAGTTTACTGTCTGAGACCAGGGACACAAATGCTGGAAGTGATGCTTGTCTTACAGCCAGCTTGTGACAATTGGGTTTGATTGCAGTCTTAGTCTGTGTCATCCCCAGGTTGTCATATCATGTAAAGTTTCACTGGTGCATCACAAAATGAATGAGGAATTTGACTCATTTGACTCATAACTTGAATTTATATTAACACATTTTTAACAAAATCTAGTCAGACAAAGGTTTCCACTGGCAAGCTCTTGCATTTCCTCGTGCACCACAAAACCAGCCTTCCTGACAACTCTCATTTCCAGCCCTGAGTGAAACCAGAACATGCATGAAAAGCAAACTAGGTGGGGGAACAAAGTTAATCAACTTCAGAAGCCCTTCCAGAAGCCTGTTTTATAGGACGGCTTAGAACAGGTGTTATTTCAACTAAGCATGTTCAACTAAGTCCCAGCATCATGGCTTGATAGGGAATTAGAATACCTAAAAATGCTGCTAATTTCCACCTGCCAAATGTTCAGCCTTCAACCTTACACTAGTACCTTCTTGATCGGGTCTGTACACCTCTGTACTCACCTCCGCCTTCCTTTAGCTTCTCAGCTGTGCTTAGTTTTTCCCATGGAGTTGGCTTCTGCTTCTTGGTCTCTCATAATCTGCTAAATCTCTTCTATGCTTTGACATAATCTCGTTTGCAGCTATTTCTCGGCTCTACTCAGAGGGTTTTTTAGACAATATTGGAAATCATAGAGATACTGTCTCTCTCCTACTGAGTCGCTGCATTATTGTACATGCACCTGCTTCTTTCTGCTGTGCACCTAGACAAATGCCAGGTTTCTCTTTTATGCCAGTTAGCCCCTTAAATATGAAGGCAGAAAATTGTGCCTGTTTAGCCCAGAAGGTCTGGCAGTGGTGGAACCCGTAATGGCAGCAACAATAATGTCTGGCCAAAACATTCCTTTCATTAGAGTTGGCAGAGCTGGCCATATTTGAAAGGTATCATGCAGCAGCCTCTCTATAAAATTCATCAAATAAGGAAAAAACAGCTGAACTTCAAAAATGAGATGCATTTGTACTTGGCAACACTGGTTTTCTGATTGTTTTCTAATGGCAAAGACTAAACAAGATGGCTGCAGCAGTGCAAAGGAGACAACTGAAACCGAAGGCCAAAACAAAAAACCTATAGACAACTCCACAATAAAGACAATTTCCATGCAAACCGCAACGGCTGAATTTCAGGCCTTTCAGCTGTCTATCTGCTTAAAAGCTTTTTATTCAGCAAACAATTTACTTTGTAACAAACCTAGGCCTGGAAAATTTCTGCCCAAAACATGTTTCTTTCACAGAATCAGAAATTAGCTGATGACTTAATAGCAACACTTACCACTAAGCATTATAATAAGGAAGTATTTTATGTACTTGCCTTGCATTTTACCAAAGACAGAGATGTGAGACTTGCACTATTCGTGTATCACACATATCATGGATCAAAAGTTTGCTGGTAAGATTCCCAAATGGTGGTGTTCTCTGGCCTTTGTGAAAGGCTAAAAAGCCCTAGAAGAACTAATGACCAAAACTATTGGTTAGTATTTGTGATAAAAATAACTAAATGAAATTCAGCTCGGAGTCTGAGGCTTATATGCCCAGAGAAAGACAGTTTAAGAGAGATGTTTAGGGATAAGTAGCAAAGCAATGTATGAATAATAGCCAACACAGAAAGTCCACAGTTCTTTTCAGCATATTTGGGAACTTACTGCCACAGAAATAACAGATGGAAACAAGGGAAGATGCAGTCATTTTCACAATGATACTTCAAGGGGTGGAAAAAAGACTGATTCCCTCTGAATTTTTGTTTCAAAAGGCCTGTTCCAATCACACCAAACTCCACTGCATTAATTCTCCAGATACCACTAGCAAGATGATCTGGAAGAAGTCTGGAAATATCAGCACTAAATTTGGGACCTGGAAGACGGACCAAGTAAGAAAAAAACATCAAGGTTTCGGATACAGACGGTTAAAATATCTTGGCAAAACCTTAACTATAGCAGATAGGTATATAAGAGCTGCAGAATGGCCATCTGGTTCAGCATCCTGTCTTCAACAATGGCCATAAGCAGACCTCATGTGTAAGTTAAAAACAGGGGCAAACATATACGATACTTTCTTTGAGTACTTTCACAGTCTGTAATTATTTTAAGCTCAAATATTTCCTGAACTTGGTGTGGCCGTTTAGTAACCTTCAGTAGAGCTGTCCCTTCCAGGTATTTGCCCTGTCTCCCCTTAAAGTCTTGCAGACGTTTTTTGCATCCAAAGCATCTGTTGGCAGGAAGCCTACTTGCAGAAGTCTGCTTTTCTTTGTTTTGAACACGATTCCTGCTAACTTTATTTGACAGCCCCTAGTTCTTGTACTGTAAGAGATGGCAACCAGTATCCAGCTGCCCATGCCACTCCTGATTTGTAGACTTCTATCAGATCCCACCTTGACCAAAGAATCCCAGGTAGTTCTGTTGCTCCTTGCCTAGACCTTTGGTCATTCTTGCTGCCCTTTTCTGGGCCTTTTGTAGTTTTTGGTTTTGTTTCTTACTTTTGCAGCAGAGGGACCAGCACTGCACATGGTATTCAAGCTCTGGGTGAAGTATGGGTTTGCAGAATGCCATAGTGGCAACTCTTCAACACTCCGGGGCAACAGCCCACGCTGTTTGGGACAAGAAGTGAGAAGAACCTATTGAAACTGCAGGAGAAAGGGAAGGGTTCAATTCTCACTGTAATAGTGGCCATAGAAGTATCTATTCGTACTGTAATGATTGGAACCTCAGTGGAGCAACAGCCTGAATATTAACCGATAATATTACAAAATAAATTTTGAAACTTTGGCAAACAAAACCAATCAGATCCTTGCTACTGCTGATCTATTCAAAGGTATAATCTACCCATTGCTGACACATTATTCAACCTACAGAAGTGGCCATTTCTCTACAGATATTTTGCAGTGGCAGTGCTCATAGTTTTCTGTTACTTAGAAACTTCCAGAAACTAAATTGAGTGGCAATACGTGCCTAGCTATACCTATCATGTTCACCCTTATAAATAAGTGTGGTTGTCTGTTATTCAGGTCAGTTTCTGTGTTTGTACCTAGTCTTACCACCACAACAGATAAAAACACTTAAAGTTTGAAATTTCCACCGACCTTCCTCACCCCTTGACTACAATTTTGGTTTTCACTTCGCAATTTTTCAGTTCAGGTGTTATGGTCTGATGAACTTACCAACAGCAAGCCCAAAGAAGAACTCAGTAACCAGAGATGTTTGCGAAAGGCTTTTTGTGCACTTGAAAGTGTCCCCCTAAAAAGCCCATATTCCTATAAGCTTTCTGCAGAACGGTTGCATATAATTATTTTTCTCATCTTTAAGTGCATTTACATTACAGTGCAGCAACAATTGGCACATATGAACAGCAGATTGTCTGTGTTTTTGATTAGTGTGGCAGCAACATATCCTTTGTTTTTCAATCCTAGGCTAAATGAAACATCTTCCACAGAGACAAATCTCCACAATGATTAATCATGAAGCATCCCATATGGATACTGATATCCCACATGCTTTAAATGAGGTTGGGTGGGAAAACCTCTGCTTCACTCATCTCTCAACCCAACAAATTGCTGGAAGGTACCCACAGGTTCGTTCCCTTATGGCTATAACCTCACTGCAGACTTGGTTGAGACCAGGTCAACTGCAGAAACCTTTGCTGGTATAGTACTATATACTATAGTATCATTTAGTGGTGTCATTTTTTAAATTAATTTTTCCACACAGACAAAACCCCTAAATGCAGTTATACTCACACAGCACTATTTTTGCTGAAGTAGCTTATTTCACTGACGGACCTGATGTAAGCCATACCATTTAAAAGGGTTTTTCAATAGTATAAACCACACTTTCATTGTAAGAGCTTAGTATGTGACAGCGAGCTTTGGCCGTGCTGCACGCAAACCCATTTAGCATTCTGTGGAGTACTGTAGTGTGGAACCTTCCTGTGATACAACTGAACAGCACTTGGGTTTATATTTTGCATGAATAGTTTCACCACATACTCCAGAGGCGTAATCTGAAGCACAGTCAAACTGCTCCATAATGCAATATATGGAGCACAATACACTAGCCAAAATCAGCTCTAAAATAAATAGCCACAACTTGATTGATGTAATAGAGGTCTATTTGTTTACACTATTGCTGGCTTGGCCCTCTCCACTTATTTAACTTTAACTCAGAAAGTACATTAAAAGTCTAATGTCCATTTTCCAAATGGAAATAAAAGCAAGTTCTTCCTATCTACACACATAAATTAAAACATCAGAAGTGCAGCACAGTATTTCTTTATAACTGTACCTCAGTTTGAGGTACAGGTTCAGTTTTGACTTAATTTTTCCTTCTCCTACACATATTTACTGTCCCACTTCATCAAAATCAATTATTGATGGCAGACTGCTTAATCGATCAGTGACTCTCACAACATTTCTTTCATCTCCTGACCTGTAACAGTTTTAATGTTGTTCCACGGCTGGGCCTCTGCCATCACAACATATGATAAAACTACCAGGCTTCTTTAGAGCTTCAGCAGGCAGAGCAATCTGAGCTAGATTCCTAGATAGTTTGTACACCTTACTGAAGCCCGCTGGAATAAAGTCGGCTCCTGCGATGGCTTCTTTTGCTATTGCTCATATCGTTCATTCAGGGAGAGTGTCAATGAGGCAATGTCTAACTATTTGTTGGACAACTAGATGCAAATATTGGTAAAAAGGAATCCATATCTTAATCTCCCTCCAGGATGAGGGATAATTAGCTTATATTATTATGATGTTAGCCCTTGCTGAGACATTTCAGTTGTGGCTCCCTTAACGGAAAGATTTCATCAGCTTCTGGTAGTTCAGTACTTGCAAGGTGCCAGAAACACTAACAAACAAAAAACCTAAAAGATAATCTTCTCTTTTCTCTGTAAGATTCCTATAGCAATATGCTTTCCATCCAAAGAGCTCAAAGGGCTAGGTAGAAAGATAGACAGATAAGATTATTTCAGTAAGGAAGTTGGAAGGATCAACTCTTGCAGTGATTCATCTATGAAGATGACAAAAGGCTCGTAGCAGCACAAAACAGCATCACTGCAGAACACTGTGGGGGCACATTAAGACTAGCTGTAATGAACTTCTCAGTATTGGTCGCCTGCACCTGGATAATTAGCATCAAACTTCTTAAGATGAGTGTTCAGATGAACACCCATGTTTTTGAGTGAAGATTTTTACGAATAGAAACAGATAAGAAAGATGGGGACAAAATTTTTAGCAGGGCCTGCTGCAATAGGACAAGGGGTAGTGGTTTAAACTAAGAGAGAGTAGAAGAAATGTTTCATGCCGAGGGTGGTGAAACCCTGGCCCAGGTTGCCCAGAGAGGTGGTAGATGGCCCATCCCTGGAAACATTCAAGGTCATGTTGGACAGGGCTCTGAGCAACCTGATCCAGTCGAAGACATCCCTGCTCATTGCAGGGACATTGGACTAGATGACCTTTAAAGTTCTTTTCCAACACAAACCATTGTATGATTCTATGCTTTATACTGTGATTTCTCTACATTCAATTTTCATTTGCAAATAAAAATACAGCAGGTATAAAATTTTGTGGCATTGATGAAGACATTCAATTTGCTCTTTACTAGCATTTATAAACATTACTTTCTTCTACTTATATTTTTTAAAAGGTAACCAGGTTCCTACCTAGTTTGTGGGCTAGATATTAAGTTACATGACTGTAATTCAAGAGCCACTCTACTGACCTCCCTGGAACATTTCTCAATTCATTACGTTAACTGAGAGGATGAGCAAAGCATAATATATGTTATTCAGAGGTTTCACAGAATTCCTGAACCAAAGAATCAGGTAAATCTTCATCTAGTTAGGTCTAAGGAGAGCCAAGTGAACCGCATTTCTTTATACCATTTTCTTCACACCATTCCATTTGTTGGCCTTGAACTAATGGTGCTTTACTATGAATAAATATGCAAAGTGGGACCAATTGAATTAAATCCAAAAACCTAAGACACAAAGCTACTCTGCTATGAGCCAGTACATTGCAGCTGCTGAGGCATGAGCTAGAAGACAGCTATACTTGCCTGGTTCGCTAGAAGACTCTGGTGTGGTCTCCATTATAAACCAATATAAGATTAAAGAAAAAGAAAACTAAACCTTAACACAAATCCATCTGAAAGCAAACTTATCAATGCTGTGGAGACAGTGATTTACACTAACATTCAATTTTAGGGACTAAAACATGCCATCTGAGCAACGAACAAAAAATTAACCTATTGTTAACAATTTTCTCCATTATTTAAAACAGAAGCATTCACATAATTCAAAAGCATATCAAACATGCTATTTTTTTAATCACTGTGAACAGCAAAACCAGGACTTTAAACCATACTTAAACCACAGCGGGGGTTTTACCACTGCTCATTGAAAACAACAGTCCGACCCACATAGTAAAATTCTAACATATCTGTGATTCGTTTTGCATTTAACTGAAGCTTCAAGCAGAAGTGGCTCTGAAAAACGATGCCAGCAAAGAGCACTTAAATCTTCTGTCTTACACAACATGGAAGTCTGCCTCCATCAGTGGCTTTATTTTAGATTTATCACTTTCCTTTGGTCCATGTTTGAACTCCCCTCTCTTCCCAGCCCCATAGTGGACTCCAGCTCTGCACAGCAATTGGTCTCTAGCTGTGCAAAGGTAGCAGCTTCTGGCAGACAAAGGCCCACCTAAGACATGAAACAAAATCACCACCAAGTATTTTAAAGTGAACGCTGCTTTAATCTGAAAAGGAAACCATGCCTTCTATCTTAATTATTTTGCCATGGTTCTTCCTACTGCTTAAAGACTATCAGAAAAAGTAAGAAGTCTTATAAATTATTAAGCAAACAGAGTTTCTGCATTACTGCATTCATTGAGACGTCTAAAGAGTCTCAAGAAAGGCTACCTTCTCATTTCTGGACTTCCTGAAGTAAGAGTGGAAAACATCAGGTTATTTTGCCAGAGGAGTTAACATCTTGAAACTGAAACTTAATAAGCATTGAAGGAAAATTTCTAGCACAGTAACCAATTAGATCCTCAACTGCAATTGGTATCAGACTGTCTGGCACTGAATTTTTTGCCACGGCATTGGAAAAAAATTGTCAACAATGCCATACTGCTGCTCCTTTTGCTACATGCATCCTGACTCACCTGTATTCTGACAGCATGACCTACCTAACTAGTTAGGTCTGCAAAGGGTAAAGTACTGAAAGACACTCACAGATCAGAAGAGACTACCATAATCCTTCGTCCTGATGTCCTATATAAGGAAAGCTATAGAGCTTAACCCACTCGTTTTTGCAGTGGAAAGAATTGTTTTTCCCTGCTATCTGGGAAATTATTATTAGGCCTTGTGTTAACAATAACAATAATCATGTTATTATTTATTAATGCTACTGATTATCTAATTGAAGACAGCTTTGTATGTCTGTACCGACCAAAAATTCAGTAAATTTTATTTTCTTTCAAAACAACAACTTAACCTTCATGTCACTGGAGTATTGGGGCCTTAGGACAGATATGTAATTACTGGTAGCACCACACCACTTGAGATCAGGGCAGTGGATTTGGCAGCCATTGGGGAGCTATCAGTTTCCGTGCCACCAGCAAGACAAGACCACCAAGGAAGCATAGATAAACATGGTAGGAGGCTGAGAACTGTTCTGGAAACTAGGACTGAGCTTTGCGTCTAACTGTTCCAAATAAGATGTTGTTTAGGTATAACAAGACACAGTCATACACAGAAAATACACATTGCAATGGCTGCAGACAGGATCTGAACTCTTTCTTCTGCTGGAAGATACCAAAATTCATTAAACACAAAGAGAAATCTCATAGATCATTACAAATGAACAATGGTACAAATTCAGACATAATGCTAACTTCAGATCTCACTGTGAGGGATATGGCTTTACGTAACCTTGCACTTTCAGTTGCTTACTTTTGGTTTGCTCTTTTGTTAAAACCGTTATTGTCTGCAACATGCAATATAAAATGTGCTCAAGCCAAATTTTGGGTAAAAGAAGAGTTCTTTCCCATTTCCTGTCCTTCTTTCCAAGTTTCTTTCTGCTATCCCTGTGTTTACCCTGATGTCCTTTGTGTTTCTTCCTGACATTGCCAGTCTGAATGGTTAGCCTCCCTGTAATGGACAGAGTGCTATGATAACCTTTTGTATTTAATAGAATCAAAGATGGATTTAAACAAAAATCCCACCAATATTTGTAAGGGCATTAAATATACTCCAAGTCTCAACAGCACAAACTGAAAAGGATGGACAAATAGTGCAGGCAACCAATTGAGAAAACCACATGCCTTGTCAAACAAGCTCAGTCTGTCGGGTGGAATGACACTAGCCTGCTCACAATTACAGTAAATACACACCTTAATCTACTGCAAGTCTTGCGACAAAAAAAAAGCCTGACCTTTGAGCTTTGTAGCAGTCACAAATAATAAGGATGAGCTACGGAATAACTTCATTTTGTCCAGCTAGTTACATACGGTCCTCTTCATAGCAGATGCTACCTTATTCTAGAAAGGAAAACTGAAGTCTGGTAGCTGTAATTTAAAACCGAACACCACTCACTAGGAGTGTCAGACATCACTTTGCCGGAAACATGGATACAGTATCAATCACACCATTATGAATGCCATTGACTCTTCCCTTTCATATACAGCTAAAAGCAGAAGAAAGAGAGAAACCAAAGAAAGCAATTCTGTTAATATTTTGAAGACAATTCCTCAAGTGTTTATAAGTTTTTCATTATCTGAATCTAAGGTCTTATCAAGAGGTGATTCCAAGGAGAAAAGAGGGTTTTATGATGCAAGAAAGATGTCTACACATGGAATTTTCTTCCTGTTCTTTAAACTCACTCTACTAAAAGTAATTTGCAAGACTAGCCAAGTCCCTTAACACATAGTATTTTCCTAAATGAAAAATAATGTGATCTCCCATAACCACTGGCTTTGCTCTTGAATTCCTGGAAGATATTTTCATGTTGCCCCCAGCAACTCTAACTAGACTTCCCACCTAGTGTAACTTTTTATATACCGGCAAAAAGTAATGTTGAGGGGAATACTGAAGGGTAATGGCTCACACCTGACTGAAATCAGGGAAATCATATATCACTTCAGAGGTTGTATCTTCTGAGAAAATCTCTAAGGGTGGGAACACCTTTGCGAGACCACCCTTACAGCACGTAGTCTCTATAGAGTCTTCATTACTTTGGTCTTCAGAATCTATAGATTAACAAATCGCTCAGGTGGGCAGCACAAATTAAACACTGTTAAAGACAGCTATGGTATGGGAGAAGAATGAATAAAAGAGACTGCTATCCTGGGGAATCTCTGGTTGAAAGAAGACGAAGAGCAGTGCTAAGAACCAGAACCACTAAATTAATGTGAGAATTTGGTTAAACCTAAGAAATATGAATATGTCATCCTGGGAAAGATATAATGCACTAACAGGAGGCCATCAGTCTCGGGGAATCTGACAATTCCTATCACTTGAACATTTGCTATTAGCAAAACCTATGGAAGTAGCTGGATAGTGAATGCTACCTCTCCCTTGGCGAGGAGCTAGCCCACCACAGTCTCTGATTATCTCTGGGGTGTTTAAAGGCAAATGGGCACACACTTCCACCAAATCTTTGTTCTCACACATCATGCTTTTATTTTTACAATAGAATTGTCTTTAAAAATAACAACAGGAATAGTGGGAACAAAACACCAACAACTGTAAGGTAGGGAACAGACTGACTGCTGTGGCATTAATTCTTTCACTAATAAACCATAACTGCAAATTCAGTTACTCTTAATAGCAAAATTAGGTTCTTACCTGTTACTTTTTGCCATTCACATGACCTTTAGTCATTGGAACTGGAATTGACTTGTGTGGGTGTAGTTTGGTATGAGAATTGGAGGCTCTCATAATTCTCAAACACACCTACATTGATGTAAGAGCTGCTTAGTGTTTCAATGGAAAAAAGAAAAGATAAGTAAATCTTGATAATGTAAATAGCGTTCAAGCTTTAGAGATCATTTCCTGAATAAGTGGAGTAAACTAGGTCAGGGGGGCGGGAGGGAAGGCTTAAAACAGATTTGCTATCAGGATTTCAGAAAGCAATTGAAAAATATGCACAGATTGATGAAATTTGTTACTTAATACGAACTGGGGTTGCTGTCATGATAGACATATAGATCAGCTGATCAGTCCTGTCATGACCTGTAACAGTGCTTGGAGCTGATCATGGAAACAGTCAAATTCTTGCTTTTTGTTTCAACACTTGATGTAAACTGGGTTATGGTATTATGGATTATGGATTATTCTTTTCCTGAACTTTCTCAAAAGTCTCACTATCTCTGCCCACCCCCAAAACTACAAGGTTTTGCATTTATCATCAGATAGTGGTGCAATTTTTTTAAGCTTTCTTTTGTGAGGCTTGTTCGTTATCACGAGGTGAGAGCGCTCACTTAGACTACTGATGAGGAACAAGCCTCCCAGGCAAATTTGAGTTAGCATTTCTTGCTAAATTTGAGGAGCATTTCTTCATCCATGTAATTTCCCCATTACAAGCGACAGTTTAATATGTTCCTTTAATCCAGGTTCAGAATAGCTTGTTTTGGTGTACACTTGTTAAAACTAACCTCAGAGATAACGCTATGGTAGGAGGCTCTTCTGATGCCCATTGCAATGAAGGGAAGCCTACTAGCTTTCCCATGTAAGACTGGGAAAAACTTTTCCATATAAATTTGTTTTGTTTTGGCAGTGAAATATGAAGGGGGAAAAAATAAAGAAGTCAGTCCAAAATCAGCTTGATCCAAATCGCATTTTCTTCCCGTTCCTGCTACTGAAATGAAAAAGGATCTTCCCACCCTACCTACCTACAAACTTAAAACTGTTTGAAAACGAAAATAACACTTTTTTACTCTTTCCTCAAGTGCTTGGATATGATAAAAGATGTGGTGAGCTTTTGGAGATGACAGATGATCAAGAAGATCCTCAGAGGGACTGGTATTTGTTCAGCGGGTAGGAGACACAGATTCAGCTCCCTCCCCTGTGCGAGGGTTTGAACCCACACTTCCCACCTGAATGCCCTGAGGTACCTGAGCTACTTTCACATATTTAGGACAGAGTAAACCACAATACCACTGAGAGGTTCAAACTCCTGATCTGAATTTGGGAAATTAGACCATCCTCTCACTAACCATTCCCTCTCTCAGCACTTCTGCAGTCTGTCCATCCGGGAAAAAGAGGTGAGTAATTTTCCTAACCAGAAACAATCGAACAGGCAGGCATCTGAATTAACTTTTTCTTCTTTGTGTTTCCTGCCGAACGCTCCAGTAATGAATATGTGCTGGAGTTGAGTGCTCCAGTAACTGGTACCAGGCAAGCCAGTCCAACATGTTACTAGGGGATCCAGAGCAGGAATCAAATTATGGTTAAGAATATGGGCATATGAGTAAATTATTCTGAGGGTCTGAATTTATTTATGTGTCGGCTTCTCAGCAGCAAGTTAATGGTGCGTCCGGACCCACAGAGTCACGGTTGTGGATGTCCTTCCATATCACTGTGGTGCTGAGGAGTAGCGCCCATTTGGCCTCCTCATTGCTTCAGTCAGCCCCAGCACTGGCTCAGAGGCAAGACTCGCGGGGAGGGATTAGAGAATCACAACCACCTTCTTAATGAGATTTCATTTCCCTAATGCAATGACTTCTTTTAATCCCGCTAGTCCTCCAACCTTTCAGAGTCCTCAGAACAAAACAGGCTAGGTCAAAATAAAGAGAACAAATTATAATTTAGACATCCAAGCACCTTGGGCATCTGAATTTCATTTTCAAAAGCCAGTTAGACTGTGGCTGAAGTGAACATTCTGAAAAAGGAACTGTTAAGTCAGAAAAAGCAACTGGTGCTGCCAGCAGGCAGTAGCATACAATGTACCTAGTGCTTCCTCATGTTGATGCTGGTCTTCCAGTATTTCCTTTACAGTCCATGGAAAGAGGCAGCCTTTTCCCAAGATCAACTCAGAGCACCTTGGTGAGGTGGCTGAATGACCACTTCTCGTCCATATTTTTGAAAACTACTTTTTTTTTATTTTAAAACCTAAACCTCTTAAAAACGCTCACTAAATCATCCCAACCTTCCTCAATGCATGAGCAAAATACCCCTTTTCATTTACACTTTGCTTATCCTCTTTAACACTTGAGCATCCGCTTTAAGACTTCAACGTCCAGTAATAAATGTGTGAAGCAAAACATGCAAGGCTTTGTATTTGGCTTATATAAAGAGTTCGACTTTCCCAAACTTTAAGGAGGAATCTGTCATAATGCATACAAGAGGCAAATACCATTTATCAGCAGCGAGTAGGTATTTCTGGAATGCAGTCATATTTTTCCATATAAGTTCCATTCATACCAAGGAGCGATATATTTTCTATAGAGAGGATGAGACCCTATACAACCTTTCTGAGGTGAGAAATGTGTTCACAGATCAGTATGTTGCCTACATTTCCTGCTACTGACACCAGATTTGGAAAAAGGGATCTTAGTAGCAGAGTAAATACGCAGCAATTCACTCCCAGAGGCTTGGGTTTAAACTCTTACTCAATAACAAGGAAAAATAAATGCGATCGCCTCCGTCCTAGTCAGCACAAGTTATTTATCATCACCGACCCATCAGAAATTTAGCGCAGCAGCCAGCACTCATCTGGCAGAAAAAGCCTTAGTCCAGAGTAACTGGAGACTTGCCTGTCAGCAAGAGAAGCACGTACACCGCCTGCCTGTTATATTAGTATGGTTTATTTTTCAGAGCATCAATATCATTGATGATATTAATAAAACTAAGTATATAAAAGAAATTGTTAAAAGTTGAAATTATTAAAATAGAGCTGCCTGGAAAACAGGCATTTTTTTCCACTACAGAAAACTATAACACATCTTTCCTCAGAAAGAAAAGTTGACATTTCAGACGCTGTGAAGATATTCCTGTTATGCTTTATGCCAGCAGTCTCCTTTGGACAGGGCTCTGGGGCAGGACTTCATCCTCCTCACACATTACCATCTCCATGCCTGACCAGGGGAGACGGTGCAGGGATCCAAGGATCACTGTGTGTCTTTAGAAATGACACCTCCTGGGGAGTCTCACCCGTAAGGGAGTAATGAGACGAGACACAGCAGAACTTTTAACTCTTTTATAGCACTACAGTGGTTGAATGCAGAGCATCCAATACTTCGATTTTTAGAGTTCTGTTTTTCAACAAAATTATAAATGCATTTCTGTTTGAAAGAATTCCTTTTTCCAAAGCCTGACAAAAGAAGCAGTCCCAAGAACAAAAAATTTCAATTTGCTTTAATTGCTTACATTTCCCACACCATCTCACAGAACTAAAAAGCACCGGCAACTCTCCTTGTCAGTTCCATTTCAACCCTGTCACTGGTGCCGCAAAATCAGATCACAAGGAGAAATACTTTTATAAATCAATGACTAAATGCTTTCATGAGATTTTTTTCCCCAGCCTTATCTTAAAAGGGTAATGTGTGATTAGCAATGCTAAGAAAAGAACTCTTGTTATTGTTCTCAGGCTAGGCACTCTTCTGGCAGCCGCAAATTAAATTCAGCCAAACCATAAACTTCAGTAACTATAAGCAATAGGCATTATCTCTACTAAAAACATAGTGTTGCTCTGCAAGTTTATTAATGAGCAGGCATTTTCAGTTTATTTTTCAGTAGACTTACTATTTCTACCTGTCCAGGCTTAGGAGAAGTGAAAGGGAGTTTATAGGAATATAAAGCAGGAAAAAACAATCTGACTTCATCTGCTGGTGACTGCTTTTTTGTCAAATGTATATAGCCAAAGAGCTTTAGAAAAGCTGGAAATTACTGTTTTCACCTTCTTTGCTTGGATAGCTATCAAACATTTTTTTATTTTTAGCATCAAAGTAGCTGAAAGGGCATTGTTAGAAAGAATGGGCTCTCTCTCTAGGCTCATGCAATAAACTTCAGGGAGGGGGCTTAACTTCAGAGGCTGTTCTGAAAAAATGTTTTTTCATTCCAAATCCAGCTCAGCAAACTTAAAGTGTTTATTCTGTTCCTCAAAGCTTGTGGCCTTATTTAATTGTACAATGTGTTTTTATACGTATGATTCGGTTCCTGTGGATGTAATCACAGGAGGATAGCGATAGTATCTTCTAAGAACATAATGACCACTCTGGGTCAGACCAAAGCTATAAGTAGCCTCACATCCTGTCCCTAGCAGTTGTCACTGGAGGATGCTTAGCCAAAGAGTATAAAAAACAGGGCATGTAGAAAGTGATTTTTTCCCCCCTGGTTTCCTCTCAATTTCTGGAAATTAACGATGCAGGGACTTCCTGAATCAGATGCTACTCTGGATTACTGTGCTCAATAGCTATCTTATGCCATTATATGGCTGATAAGCAAGGCTATAATTGCTGCTTACTTGGTATTCTGTGCGGCCTCTTTGGTCCTGCCCTCCTTACCACCTCTCTAGCTTGTTTCTGGAATCATGTATTGGCATCTGATGCAATAAAAAAAACATACTTCATAGATATTGATCTTTGAAGAGCAGATCAACAGCACGATTGTTATAAAGTTATTTGCAGAAACCCATTACAAGTGATTTATTCTTTTACAGCACTGGCTAGAAATTACATATGCACACACTTAAGGCATTGAATCAGGAAACGAATGATCTGGGCCAAGACCTCAAAAGTAGGAACAAACCCCAGGCTCTTCAGTCTCTGCATGTGCATTTTACAGATCCTACAGAATTTTGTGCCCAAATAAATTCTTGCATCTGATGGCAATGAAATATAATAAGTCAGGCTACTGTGCCCTGAAGTCACTGAATAAGGCAACTGTCTACTTCTCGTACCCCCAGCTCAGCCAGCGCCGCTGGACGTACCCTCTTTTGTAATTGGTTGGGGAACTCCTCTGCCTTCTTTTACACAGCAGGATTTGCTAAAGTATTCCCTATAGTCAGCTCTTGCGCTTCTGTAAGACCTCCAGCTAAAAGCAGGAAGGTGATAGTACTGACTGTCAGGGGCACTTCTGTGTTTTACACTTCTCTGCCTTCTCACAACCGGTCTCATAAAATAAAGAATAATCCAGCTTTGAGTTACTTTCACAAACATCAAGCAAAAGACAATCTTGGAAGCAGAAGTCTCAATAACGCTTAACATTTACATTATTAATCTTCAGATGGTACCAATATAAATTAATTAATTTCAGTGGGTGAAATTCAGTCCTGATAAAAGTCGTGGAAATTTGGCCTATGATTTTTTTTTCTTCTCTCTTTTGGCAATCCTGCTCACTCCTACGCTTGGAGCATTTTGTATTTCCCACTCTGTCAGTGGCATACCTTTTCGCAGAAACAAATTTCATAATGTGCCTGATGGCTTTATGGAGCCAAATCCTGCCCTCCATAGCAGCCGTGTAGCTGGGTATAACCAGTGGCATATTTTTGGCCCATTGTGAACCAAAGGGAAGAATGAACCTACTGGGAAAACAAGAAAAAATGTCTTCCAGCTTGCTCAGTTTTACCTTAAAGTTTAGAAACTTCTGCAATTCCTAATCCACGTTTCTCTGGACGTGAAATACAAACAACAATTTTGCCTCATTTCTTCCATTTCAGCAGCTCGCTCTTTTTAAATGTCACAGACAGAATCAATGTCACTCATATAAGAAATTTTAAAGTAAAACTTAGAAAATGCTTTCTTTTAATGCTCAAACCTGCAGCAAATATAAACCATTGTAAATGAAACCTAATTTGCTAACATGCAGTGCTAATTTGATTACTGTAGATAAAGGTCTTAGTGGCACCAATTGGCACTTGCTGCAGTGTGAAACTAGAAGGATAATTTGCTAAGAGAAAAGTGCGAGCTCTCTTTGGCACCCTGAAATGTGTTCAGTTGGTTTTGTGCTTTTGCATTTGAGTGAGTACTCCAGCACAAATTGGGCACAATTAGCAGCACATTTAAAAAAATACAGCTCAGTTCTGGTGCTAATTTGTCCTTGCAATAACACCAATTTCCCCTGTATTTACACTCAGTAAGCGTACAGAGGCTAACACAGAGGAAAGCTTTGGACAATTCTCATTTGTATAGCACAGAGCAAATAATTCTTTGTGCCCCATGTGAAATGAGTCGAATATCTCAGCCCACTTTCCAGAGAACATGTGTCTACATCACAAAATCTGCCACCACAAGTTGGCACTAATTGGCAGTCTCAGCAAAGTGGCAAAGGAATGAATGGCCCCTGGATACCGAACTAACATTTTTCCCCTACAGGTGGTCTTTTCAAGTCGGAATTGAGACGTACATTGTTTAGGCAAGGTGAAGTTTGTACTGCTGGTACATGTTTTGTTGATTCATAGAAGATTTCAGTGTATAGTGAGCGTTTTCATGAGCGTTACATTCACACTATTAAAAAAATAAACAAAAACCTTAAATTGTATTAAAAACCAACAAAACAAATTCCAGCTGTCCCTATTTTTCCACCACTTCGCCTCCTCAAAATCCTTAGTATGTTCAAAGGCACAACCAAATCTTTTCAGTTGTCTTCAGCATATATTGATGAAACAGCTCCCTTAGATCTGATACCAAAGCAAAAGATTAGGATGCCAGCTGCTTTATCAGGGACCTGACTCTACAGACTTCATTCACGTGTAGCCCCGTTTGTGCCATTTTCTAGGCCTTATTCAAAAACCACCGATATCAGTGGGAAGTCCCCAAAACTCCAGTAAGCTTTAGAAAAAGTCCTTTGGTAAGAGGGGAGTTAAGGAGTTCAATCTGCATAGTACTGTCACAGAAAAAAATATCAGAGATGATTTGATTATGGAGTATAATTACATTTACAGGGAAAAGAAACTGAATACTAAAGAGGCTCTTCAGAATGACTGAAAATTAAATCCAGATAAAGCAAAAGCAGAAATAAGCGACACGTTTTTCCCTTTTTAACAATGGCAAACAACTAAGGAAACAAGCTTCCAAAGGAAACACAGAAGTCCCTGCCTGTTGACATCTTCAGCTCAAGATAAGATGCCTGTCCAGAAGATGCGATTCAATTATGCTCAAGGACTGACTGAAACGTTACGGTATTTGTTATATGAGCTCAAACTACATGATCTAGTTTAATTACCTATAATTATTTTATGTATTTTTAGATACATTTTCAAAAATCACCACATTGTGTACTGTAAGACGAGTTGACTGTTTTTTTGTCGTACCCTTTTCTGAAACTTCCAACTACTGCTTGCTTGATTGTATTTTCTGGCAGGAACTTCTCCCCTCTTCAGAGGCTTGTAAATGTGAACAAATACTGAACAGCAGAGTGGTGTGTGTAGTAATTTCTAAAATGGAACAGATTTTCACCAAACTGAGAAGCAGCACTTACTATTCAAGGGAAGAGAGGATTCATTCTCCTCTTCTGATTCAGCCACTGGCCCTCGTAACACAACAGGTAACAAGCACACATCAGTGGCTGTGGGTTTCAGCCAGTGCAAATGTGTTTGTCAGGAACTGGACTGACACCGTATATCTCATTTCACATAGGCTGGCACACAGCAGGTGGACACAGTTTTTCAGTGCTAACAACTCAGCCATAGGTAGATATAAGCCCAAACTCTTATCTTGCACTGATGGCAAAGAGAAACAGAATGATTCTTCTGTTCCTATGGGAAGGGATCTTTTCCTGCCGCTATTCATAAGCGCATAAAGCCCCCTGAGCTCTGCCAGTCCTCCCCCATTCATTCATTCAAAGTGAGCAAGAGTCAGGATTAGCAATCTGTAAATTATAGCAGATAAAATCCTGCACGGTGCTGGCTCTGAAGCAGGCCAGCTTCTGAACTGCGACTCTCAAGTGTCACATTTTGGTCTCTGCTTGCAGTTTATCCACTCAAAAAGTTGAATATACCAGCCCTTTTGCTGATACGTCCTTCAGACAAGCTTAAGACCAGATGCCAAAGGAGAAGTTATCATACTTTTATGAATAATGACCATCTAATGAGCAAAAAGGTATTTCTGGGCTTCTCTCGCTTTTCAGATTGTCTAAAAAGAATTTTAAGCTGCCTGGCCTTTTTATAGGATGTAAAAGGGGACTTCTTTACACAATCCTTGTATTGTCTACTTACCTTAGAGGGATGCAATTCGACATCATCACAAATTGTCCCAGAAAAACTTTGACCTGTAACTCTCTTATATAGTTTCACTCAAGTTTTGTCTCCAAGCTAAGTAGAGAGACTGGAAGAAAACAATACTTGATTGTTAGCAAGTGCAACATGTGCCATAAGACACCTGCTTTGTGGCCCTGATAATCTTTGTTCTACACGTGCCAGGCCAGCTTGTTAAACCAAGTCACTTACTGCACCATTCACAGCTTGATGGCACGGTCCCTCTGAGGTCTGCTGTTAATGGTTAAAGTCTTGTACCATCAGTCACTGAGCCCAGTCTTGTGGGTATTAGCCATGAGTTCTGTACACACTGGAGGGAAACTGATACCAGCAGGACATGTGAACAGATCCAGCAAGATAAGGATTGATCTTGCTGTAAGGACTGCTGCCAGAGCATCAATAACTACAGCTTTCACTGCGAATGGAGTTTAAAGCCAAAATACCATTCTCTCACCTATTAACGCATCAAAACAATACCCTGTCCTTTGACACTTCCCACAGCGTACATGACTGATCCCATATTCCTAGAACTTTACTCCTTTTCATTCCACTTTGTCTCTATCCCCTAGGTACAGAAATGGAAGAATCCCCTCCAGAAAGAAGATAGTTATCCTGATGAAACAACACAACATTTGGCATACTCACCTTTTGCACCATGCTTTGAAGAAAAACAGAGCTACAGACTGCAAGTGCTAAGTATTTCTGTTATTATCGCTCTTGGGCCAAATTCCCAAGGTGCCCTCTTTGGCATTTAATTCAGCTATTGAGACTCTAAATCCTGCCTGTCCTCAGGCTGCTATGAAAGGAGCATTAAAAGGAGAAACCAGAACAAATACCACCTTGGAGAGAGAACAGACTCTAAGAATGGAGTGGGAGATTCAACTAACTGAAGCCGGGCAGGTCCGGCTTTGTGGCGTTGCAGGCCTGCTTCAGCTGCTACCATGCACTGACTTCTCCTACCTCCAAATTAATTTCCCTCCTTTTTGATGTTTAATTCCAAAGAGCTATGCAGAACAGCCACTGAATGAATGTTATGTTTCGTAACGAGTCAGTCCAGTCTGTGCTCTTCCCCTTCCCCTAGGCCCTACCAGATATTAGGCATGGTAGCGGGTTCTGTTGACTGATGAGAGCGTTGAAATTAGAGCTTTGTTTATTGCTACCACTTATATTTGGTTTACACTGTTTGGAAAAAATTTACTAAATACATTTGGATAGCAGGTCAGGCCAGTTAGCAGTATTTATTTATTTCTGTCCTGCAGAAAGGTCTGGCTGAATGAGAAACTCACGGCAGGGATGAGCTGGCTGGCACGGTCAACTGAGTCACATTTGCTGCTTCCACTTATTTTATCCCAAACTGTTTAGAAACAAGTACAGCCTCTGGAGTTTTATATTTTACAGCATGCAAGGAAGGTTGTTGACAGTTTGTTTGTTGATAATCATGGAAATTTCTTATTCAAAACAAAAATAAAAATAAAACAACACTAAGCTACAGTAAAAAGCCAGATTTTAAGACAACAGATGATACCTGCTATCATAGCTGACTGACTTCCATTAGAAAGAAAGAAAGTGACAGTAAGAACTGAAAAACAAGACTGCAGAATACTCCCTCATTTCGTGTCAAACCCCTAGGTGTTGGGTATGGTGAAGATATATTACCATAAATCAAAGCTAATACCACTAGCCAGATGGTTCAAATTCATGTACTAAGCATTAGGCACTACCAGAGCACAACAGCCTGTTGTCTTTCCACAGGAGGGTTCTCAGTTTTGAGCAGCTAATTAGTCTAAAATTAATGAGGCCCAATCTGAACATTTTTCCACATGAAAATGAACGTATGCAGAAACAGGCCAAAATCCCTCTCTGACTTAGAGCAGCGATGGTGCTGAAAACAGGCAGGAGGAAGTGGTCTGAGGGAACGGTACGGACAAGAGCCTGCACAGACAACTGACACAGGTAGGTTAAGAGAAAGAAAGAAGAAAAGAACAAATCTTTGGAGAAGAGAAGCTGTCCATCTTCAAAGTTTACTTGGGAAGCTGCTGCACAGAGGGTCAGCTTGGCACAAACTTAGTCCAGATGCTTGGAATAAGTGTTTTACAGGTGGCATACTTTACATGATGCTTGCATTTACCTGAGTCTCCTGTTATGGCAGTCCTTCAGAGACTTAGAGACAGGGACACCTAATTAGTGGATACCAAAAGAGCTTAGACAGCAAACCACTCTGCCCTGCTAAGAAGCTGACAGTTTTTCTCAGGAGCAGTATCCTCTGGGAACTTCGCTGGTAAAAACGCTGACACCTAACCCAGTAGGCAGCAGACCTTCTGGACTGCGCTGATGACACAGATACCAAATTCCACTTCATTTCTACTTCCTTCAGGCACCCAAGACTTTTTTGCAGATTGGGCCCTCAGCTATTTAATGGGCCACAAGCCAAAAAAGTTCTGTAAAATGCAGAATTTTTTTGGTTCCTTTTTCCTCCAGAGAGCAAGTTTCATACACTCAGATGTGCTAGGCACTTTGGCAATGCTGTGATCCGGGGCACTGCAATAATGTTTAATCCCATTACTAATGCTTATTTTAGAATCTGCTTGTCCTTAAAGACATGATAGTGATCTTAATTATTGTCTCCAACATGTATTTGCCTGAAATAATTATTATACTTCATTCCTATAGAGACAATGAGATAAAGCTCTAATTTCGTTTTATTGGCCCTTCTATCCATCAAGAAATGAGTTTCTTGTGAGAGCTTTGAAGTAGTCCCCTTCACGGATTAAACCCCTTGAAAGTACAAGAGCAGAAGGGCGGGGTGTGGGGGAATTGAAATAATTTACATCCCAGCAGACATGTAATGGGAATCAACAATGCAACTAGACCTACATGATGGTTGAGAGGAAAACGTTGAGACATGCTATTCAGCATGAAAAAAGTCTGTTTAGCTGCAGCTTTTAGCTCAGGAGACAGCCAAGGGCTGCACTAAGTCAGAGGAAATAAGTAGCAAAAAGGAGCTTCCCTAATCATATTTAAAAAAAAAAAGCAAAAAAAAGAAAAAGATTTACTGGATAAAAGAACATCAGATGCTTAACTGTCACTTGGCTGGCTGCCAGGTCAGCTCAGGCTCACGGCATCAGTGTCAATATTATACAGCGTGTAGGAAGAGACAGCACAAACTCCGACTAAGCAGTGGCTAGATTTGATGTTAGTTCTACGCAAGATATTCACTCCAGATCTCCCCAAAATCTGAAAAGCATTATGCGCTGAATTTTGTTACAAACAAAATTTCAGCCACATTTTTCTCAAAAGATAGAGCTGTAAACTTGGCTGCTGAGGCTGGTTTATGTATTTACCTCCAAATGAATACAGGCCAATTTCCTTTCCATTTTTAATTTCAAACAAGATAGAAAAGAAAACCTATCCATTAAAGGGAAAACTTTGAGCACAAGAATCATACAAGCCGAGATCACAGTAGCAAGGCTCAGTATACAGTTGTATGCAAGGACGGATCCCACGCAGTCCTTGGAGCTGTCTCCTGGGATAGAAGGAACAGTTTGGGCTAGTCTTGTAACATCTTCTAGAAAGCTAGTGCTTTCCCACGGAAAGCAATGGTATCTTAAGTTTTTAGGAACTTGATTGTAATGGGTGCTCGGCATCTTGCCCTGGAGCCGACAGAACAATTACACATGCTCTGAGCTTTAAGTTTCTGAGCAACTCAGTTGATCTAAAATGTAATGATGTCTTTAACTCTTGAGTAGGACTGGAACCAAGAGTACTGAGGCCTCTGCCGTTTGGAAGCTATATAGTTAGAATAATTTTAAATATAGATTAACACATCTTTAAAGAAAGGAAGATAAGAAAAGCATGTAAAGAACCTCCCAAAACTTATGTTCAGAATACAGGTTTTCCAGTGCCGGGCCACATGTAGTACATGTGGCATATAAAGCAACCCTTCCTATCCACCTGCCCATCATGGATGTAGCTATAAAACACTTATTTTCTTTTCCGTATGACACATGTTTAAATTTCTAAGTGTCTAATATCCACACAAGCAGCTGTCATTTTTTTCCGAGACACAGAGGTAGAGACACAAAGACTGTGCATTACCTCTTCCCCGCCGCCCCCCCCATAGACTTTTGCTCTTTCTGCCTTCTGGCCTTAATGATTCTGAAATAAAGATCTCTCTGTCTGAGAGCAAGTGGCTGCTCTTTTTAGTGAGCCTTCCCACTGTACTGCAGCCTCGATACTACTGTGCTGTAAGAAAAGTATATTCACTTCTTCCAAATGCAACCTAGAAAGCCCAAACAGTGGGAAGCCTCCTACTTGGTATCATGCCAAAGAAAGCTTCAAGAGAAAAATGGTCGTGTACAGACAATGGTACAGATGGTGTTGGTCAGAAAAATACTATATATGATTAGATTATCAGAAGAAATGCAATGCAAATGGTAATCACATGTATGCCACTGGTGCTAAATATAAAAGTGTTGGAGGCCTCCCATATGGAGAAAGTCCAGCTGATATTGATAAGATTTTGTGCTTCAGTTGTTGATTGAAAGGTTTCAGCCCAGCTTAACGGTATGCGCTGACACCTTCATTGTATTTTGTGTAAGGAAAGGCTCATATCCTCCATAAAAATCATCTTAATCATGCAGACAGCAGGCAGCTCAGGGTTCTACACCCCACAGCTTTTCAGTTACTCTTTCTATATGATCTCTCACTGGTCCTGGGAATGTTGTACAGCAATTCTCTAGGCTTGCATTTTGCAGATCCTAAACTTGCACAGCACCAACCCGGAGCAAGAGGAACATATGGTCCTATGAAACTATCCAGTTCTTCAAAAACAAAACATATGCTGAGAGTAACTTCCTCTTTGCCGATTAATATTCTTTAAAATTCTCAGCAGCGTTTCATCATGTGATAAAAAGTACCATTTCTGTTGCTGTGTGAAGACCAAAAGGCAAACCTGTCTTACAGCTCTGCGGCATTGACTTTTATAATATCAATGCATAAAAAATCACATCATGGCATTTAGAAAACAATCAGCAACGTCGTTCAGGTGATACAGTCCGCAGGGGGCACACCGGCTGCCTGCCGGGGTTCTGCCGGACAACTGCCATGGGTTGTGACTTCCTATAAAAGAAGTTGTGTTGTTTTGTTAGGAAGTAACAAGTCAGGCAAAATTGCGTGCTATATAATGTGGTTTCAGAAGAAGCACCAGTATTGTAAAATTAATCAAACAATAGACAGAAAAAAGTAGAATTACATCAGTCAAATTTCAAATCCCTCTGTGATCACTGTTGGCAGCAGGCTTGCAGATACAAAAGACTTTTGCCCTTACTAACATTCAGGGGCTTCAAATCTTACAAAAAAGGGATCCTATCATTACATCAGAACCAGGGAATAAAACTTAGAAGCAGCCATGGGACCAGACCTGGTATCTTCCCTCCCTCAAACGATTGTCCTCACCACTAATTTATGAAGCAAGAGCTCTGACAGATGTCAGCTATTAAAATAAGCCTAGCTCCAGAGTTTGAAGACACTACTCCCCTCTGCTGTTGGCTCTCCACCTGTGCCATGTTCCCACCCTCGGGCAGAGCCAGGAGAACTGCACCTCCACTGGCACTTCAGCCACTGCTGTTCACATCTTTGCACCTTTGCCCAAACTGTTACTAAAGGGGCAGGTGCAGATGCACATCTGGTCTGCTCTCCTGGGTGGGGAGGAGGAACCTCTGCCATGGTTTAGGCATAATGGAAGGTAGGAAAAACTGACACCTTAAACATCCTAGTAGAATTAACACAGTACTTGCTTGGTACAGGCAACCTTTCTTTTGTGTGCAAATTTTCATATATCTCATGGGAGGTGAAATTACTTTCTTACTCACAGCCAGACATTCAAATAACAAATGCAAAAGTCGGTCGTCCCCCCCATTCATTACCAGGAAAATATCTGCACTGATATGAGTATTGCCTCGTGTTGCAGTACTGGGTTTACAGTAGTTTAGGCCCTGCTAAGCTCATATGAATAGAAACTGTTGCAAACTGCTCACATTATACTAAGTTTGAAACTTAGGAAACCCCCAGCTAAGTTAAACGTGTTGGCAGCGATTTCCCTCATAGCCCATCTGGTACAGCCTGGGGAAATCCTATATAGTACCCATAGAAATACTTAAGGAGTAAACAGAAACGTTTGAGTGCTTTCTTCCCTGCCCCCAACCCGCAAGAGCAGAGAAGGGAGTGGAAGTTCAGCGGACACTTTTATTTCTGTGCTGTTACATAATTGCATCGTGCCTTTGCAGAGTTCCTCCCGCCTTCAGCATGATCAAACCCATTTGTAGGCTGGGAAACTGAGACAGGGAAAAGGTATGTGACTTGCTCACGGCTACGCAGCAAACCAGTGGCGGAGGCGGGAGGAGAACTTACAGGTCCTGACAGAGCCGCTGCTGAACCCCTACAAGGCTCCACATTCCTGCCATTCTTTGCACATACTTTTTAAAACCTGAAATGTTGCTGCATCACAGGCTGACCATCCGACTCAATACACCACCTGCTTCCTAATGATCACTTCGCCGCCCAGGGTGCACAAACAGACACTGTAGCTATTTCTTGCCTTTGCTTCAAGATGATTTAAGAATTCTGGAAATCATGTCCAGCGTGCCCAGCATATTCACTGACCAGTGATTTTTCTTTTTGGTAGCCTTCCCTAACCACAGGCCTCATTTAAGCGTCATCAACTGAGTCTCCTATTCTTTTAAAATTCTGCAGTAGATTCCATTTACTAATACTAACAGGAAATCCCATGAATCTGCCTCATGCCCTTTCACTGACTTCACAAATCCAATTGATACAGATAGAGCCAATTTCTGAAACTGCAGCTGTCCACACTTACAAAGCTCTGACTGTTAGATAAGAAAGTGCCAGCTGGAACAAGAAGTTTCTCCTACTACTAGATGCCACACTCTTAGCCAAGCGGGCAGCTGTCAGCTTGGGTGGCAGCAAAGCTGCATAAATGGGAAACCCTTAGATCCAGTCCCTTATGCTCACCCTAAAGCGATTGAAAAGTCCCACAACAGGAAAAGTGAGCAAAGCGCAGTCCCAGAAGGATGCAATGGCGCTTGTCTCCGAGTTCCCAATTCCCTCTCCATACCATTGCATCCCTGACAGACCATTGGAGCTGGAGCCCAGGGAAGGCACAGTACTTGGGCCAAAAAGCTACGCTGGCCCCTCTTCTGGTCTGAGAAGGGCCATGGTCTCAGCTTCACTGAAAGAGAAGCTAAAGGCTTCTTCAAATCTGAGCAGTGTTTGGCACTTCACAAAGTTAACACATGGTTTTATGACGATTTTCACTGCTGGTTTTAAATCTTGCATGAGTTTTAATCTGCATGTGATTACAGATCCCAAGATGTTTTAATAAACAGATGCTAGGCACTAAACTGGGAGGGGAGGGAACGGGCACAGTGGTTGGCTCCACCACCCTCAACGCGGCTGAGTCAAAGGGGGAACGTGGGTCATCTCCCACTGTGTGGGATCGGCAGACAATAGCCTGCCCCAGCCCAGCCTCCCCATGTCAGGAGACAGTGAAGGGAAGCCGAGCCAGAGGCTCACTCTGCCTTCCTGAGGGGTCTCCTGAGCCAGCACTACTGAGGCATCACCCTCACCCTGAAGCTGTATACAATGTCAGAATAGAATTGGATATGCATTGGCATCTGATACTAATAGCACTGTGTGCTATACCTGGAAAGTGGATTTCAGAGAAGTGGAACAGGCATTCACTTTCAGCAGAGGTGGGCCTAATCCTCTGTCCTCCATGATTACTCCATGACGTGGCTCTGCTGCGTGCCACCAAGTCTTTCCACGGGCTATGTCTGTTGACCACCTGGCTGAGCATCAGGAAAACAATTTAACAATCCTTTGTGGATCTCTACTTTACCTACCCTTGGTCCAGTATGTGTATAAGCATACTAAGTATGAAAAAAACATGTCATTGATGATATTCAACAGATTCCGTCAGTGGCTTCCTACTGGATTCCTGTTTTAAACCCAGTGGCACATCTTTGCTCACTGCTCTTCGCTGGGGGAGGGAAGCAGGACTCAGCTGGTTTGAAGCACCACAGTGAGGCAAAGCACAGAGGTCCTGTTGCCCTGGACAGCCAGTGCTGTTCTGGTTTTTCCCACCATTCCCCTTTGGCAAATAGGATAAACATGACAGTGAAAAAGGCTTTTCAGCTCTTTAAATGAACCACTGAAAACAACTCCAGAAGCTAATTTCTGTGGAACTCCCTCATTACATTGGAGATTTTATTTATTGATTTATTTGTGAGGTTACTGAATCTCATTTGATTCAAAAGACATAAGGAATACTGAAAAATGTTTTACAAGACTGTACATCTTCAGTGAACCTTCAAAAGTTACAAACAATTTTTTATTTCTTCTCTGAAGTGATATACCTGCCTCTTGGAAAATGTTTATATGCCCATCCATTCAATTTTGCAGTTTTCCTATTTCTGAATCCTTCCATCTACTTTTCTGGAGATATCTCAGTGCCAATCTCTCTCTTCCCTCATCTCCACGTCAACCACTGAGAGAATTTTTAAAAGGGTTTAAGTTTTGCCCTTTGCATACAGACTTTCTCGAGATTTTTAATCTTTTTAACCTTCCTACTAAAAAAGGACCTTTTCAAAAGCATCTTTTCTACTTGGTGAGTAGCATCAGTTGAATACTTTCGCAAAAATGAACTTAAATTCTTCAGTGCCTTAGAATCAGTTGGGAAGAACATTAAACCAGTAGCCTTTAATAACTTTGAATTATCCATGGAAAGCTCTGGTATCAGCATGAAAATAACTAAGTGATTTGATCTACTACAATAGATAGACAGACAGATAGGTAGGTACGTATCATTAGGTTTCAGATATCTTAAGACACCAAAAAGAATGGGCAGCCCATACATCTGATTTGAAAGCCCAGAATTCATAAAAGCACTGAAAAATCCATAAATATATATATATTAAAATAACTCTCCATTTAAGCAAAGAATATTTGTAAAAAAAAAAAACCAAAACCACATAAACACATTTGTGAAGATACTTTGGCACCCCTAATGGTATAATCCTTTTGCTCTTTATCCTCACACTCTTCTTTACTATGATTTCCTGAATGGGAAAAGGATCTTCAAAAAAAGCTAACAGAAAAACAAACAAATAAATAAATAAACAGAAGTTAACCCCAAACTGTAAATAAAACACTCAGTGCTTTTTTTAATGGAAACTTTATATATGGATCCATGCAAGCTGCATGTATGGAAAGTAGACTGTGGCTTTGTGGGCTTCTTCATATAAATATTCCTGACATAAAAATTACTATTCTAGAAGGCTTAGTGGAAGGATTGGAAAAAAGCGCCTCATATGCAGACCTATGTAAACTGTTTAATAACTAGGAAGAGAGTTTTCGGATAGAAGCTTTCTTCCCCACCCCCCCACCCTTTGCAAATTTCTGTCTCATTTTGTAAAACTGATTTGCTGTGTTGTTTCAGAGGGGGCAGCTGAGCAATCCGTTTCACTGCCTCTCTTTCCCATGGAACAAATCCCCCCAGCCCTCCTGCTGCATCCTGACAGAGATTGCAGGCCTTTCTTCGCTGAATTCTTTCAATAACACTGTAATTGCAACATTAGGAGAAACAATTAGGACTAAAAGGGAGCTGCTTCTGTATGCCAGATCTGCTTAATAACTTCATTAAATAAACAGAAATATAATTATAATGTAAATATTTCCTTTCTTTAATTCCTAGACATCCTGAGAGAGAGAATGTTGCTGAAATGATATAAAATCATTGAAAACCTTTTCAGTTCCTCCACACTTAAAAACCATTTCACTGTCTTCCCACGCCTACCCACTTGTAATATTCCACTTTTAAGATTTCAGAACCATCTATCAGACAGAGAAAAATGCATCCTTGGAAATGAATACCCCAGATAGTCGAAAGTGTTTATAATTGAAAAGGAACCAAGAGGACTAAATTGCTCTGTAATTTATAACTGCAGATTTCCTTCCTCAAATTATTTTCATTCAGCAGTTTTCTCTAAGAACTTTTACAGTTTCAAATGTTTTTGAAAAAATGCAAGAGACGCTCGGATCATATTGTCTTTTGGCACGTACACAGCCACTCAGAGACGATGACCCTACCTTATGGCTTTACATTGAATAAACTCTAATGACTTCAATACATTTACTCATGATTTACATCAGTTCAGCTAAGACTAGGCTTAAACTTACCATCAAAAGATTATTCCCCCCCTCTATTGTCACTGGGGAATTTTCTTTGGCTTCACCACAACAAAATTCTGAAAACAACCTGTTACTCCCAGTTATTCAGAAAGAATAATAAAAATCTAATCAGTGACGGTGATACAATCCTGAAACAACAGCACGCGTGATCCCACCCCAGGTCAAGCATTCTGATAAATCTCTCTAAACTAGTAAGAGTAATAAAAAGTTTCCTTTAAATTAGGAATAGAACTCCTACTGTTAGCTGGATATGACTCCTGATTACAGTGATTTTAGCTTTGTTCTTTATCAGAACTGCTAAAAATAAAAGCCAGAGTGTAAATGTACAAACCTGCCTAATGCTGACTCCTGACTAACGCAAGCTTGAGTTTCTTGGGGACTTTTCATGCAGAAGCCTCCAAGAGCTCCTGGACCTAAGCAAGACACTCAAAAATTCTCAGGCAATGAAAGAAACAGCAAGTTACAGTTGCAATCATTATGGCCACAGCAGATTTTCTGGCAAAGCCTTCCTTCATTTCACAGTCTAGACCCATGTTTTCCATTTGACAGTCTCCATCCCACTCTTTTTCACATATGCATATGACTTAACTTTATATGCCACAAAATGTGCAGTAATTTTCTGTCTGATGTCTCCTGTGATGGCTCCAGATCCACATTTGGCCTAGTGACCTCCTACATCAACTCAACACGCATGCTGTAATACACCGCGCAAGCAAACAATTATGCCATTAACTACATTTCTCGGCTGCAGAATGCAAGACGCAGGTGCGTATTGTGTTTTTAGGAAGAAGCACAGAAGATGACTTCATGCTGTAGTTTGGAAGGAGGATGTAAAAGAGTTCAGGCAGCTAATGCTGATGGAGGGAAGGACAGGCTACGCTCCATGAAAGGAAGGAAGATCATAGATTACTGCTGAAATTCACATGACCTCTTTGATAAAGCTGCAGCAACGACATTCCTCTAACAGCGGTTAGCACACACAAGAACGCATGGGAGAGAGCTCTCAGCTGGCAAACGCTCCAGCGACAGCTCCCCCTCACTGCTTCCGTAAGAGGCTAAGCTTTGTCCCGTGGTCACACAGCCTGTCAGCTTTCACAGAGCAAAAAACTTTCTTTTTAGGATCAGTTCATAGCATTCCCTTGTTTATCCTTACTATTGTTATTATCACATAGTGCCCAAATGTGCCATTCAGACCCTCAACGCTCGTACGCCAACCGCTGTACAAACACACGGGGAGTCATGACCCCTAGCACATGACAAGAAATCTGCCTTCTTGCTTCTACTGTGTTTTCATGCGGAGGCACCTCAGCACCAGCTGAAGTTCAGAGGGCTCTACACAGAGCCGAGCTGCAGGTTCTGCAGTTAATTAGAGATTACGGACACACCAAAAGGGAGTACGGAAGAAAAGAAACAAAACTGATCAAACCCAGTGTTGATACAGACTAGTAGTATGCATAACTTTATGGCTGCAAATTGGTTTAAGATCCAAAGAAAAAAACTACTTCATAGAAAATGTGCTTATTCACAATTCCTTGTTCCTTTAACATTGACCTCCTTTTCTTCAGAAAAAGTGACCCTGGGCATGCTGCCATTGTTGCTTGCATCTTTCCCCTCTTCAGACCTATTCTTGTTTCTACTTAATGCTCTTAATCCCTTAAAAATAAAAGTTTATATTTATCTATATAGTTATACACACATATTCCATTCAATTTCCTCAGGATATGACTCTTCCATGCTGCATAAACTTCCTTCCCTGGACTTCTCTAGCTCTATCATTCTTTTTGCTACTGTCCAGGGTGCAGCTGTCAGGGGCAGGAAGCCCCGGACTCTCCTGCTCATGCACAGATTGATCAAGGTCAGGAAAAGGGTAGCCAGTACCTGCTGCTTCCTACCCTGCCTCCCACCCTCCCAAACCTTTCACATCAAAACAAAGGAGTCCCCAAATAGCCCGCTGAGTCTTCAAATGCAGAAACCGACGAAGCAGTTGGTGTAGTAAGGTAAAACCCATCTCTGGCAAGGACGTCAGGTTATGGCTCTCCCAGAGATGGCAGAAAGCTGAGTAATGGGCAGGGGAAACTCAGGTGACCACCCCTAGCACATAAAAACTGCAGTGGGTAATCATGGTGATGAGGTTTCCTATACAAGAAAGCTTCAACAGATAAAACGGATATGCCTGAATATTGCAGTTGCTATATTATTTCAAATAGTTCATTAAAAATGAGATGAGATAGGAAGTAACTTACGTACATTACATATACAACCTGTTCAGCACTCCTAATTTCCAAAGACTTGCAGATACATACTTAGATTAGAAACTGGATTTTTTTTTCCTTAATCAATTTTGCTTTAACTTGGAATAGAGGACTAGAGAAAGAATATAACAAGTGCCACAGAAAACTTAAAAAAGATGAAATTATGTGAGTTCTCACTCATTCTGTCAATATGTTATGCAGAGGAGAAAAAAAAAAACAAAAAATAAAAAAATATTTCATGGTTGTTGGTGTTTTTCCTCGAGTTTCTAAAGGTTCCATTTTGGAGCCCTCTGATAATATTAGGAGAAACTGATGTTGAAATGCTAACTGAAAGAAGGAAATTTTATGAACGGATTTGGAGAAAAAGGGTAACATAGCTATGCTGACTGCAGAGACAGCGAGGCATGGAGAGCTGCATGAAATTCAAAAGAATCACCTTAAATCTAAGTGCTCATCAAAATGTTTCACATAAATGAATCATCATGGTTTTTGAAAGATGAAAAATTGCTGTTCAGTAGAACTGGGTTTGAACTGTGAAAAGGTGAACTGGAACTGAAATGAACTTTCCCACGCTAAAGAAAATGCTTACATCCTGCCTGGCCAGTTTTAGAGAAAGAAGTCAGCTACAACGTTTGGATGCAGAACCAAAATTCATCAGTCAGGGGTTCTCTAATCCAAGGCCTTCGCTGAGACCCGTTTCTTCTATGCTCACATGACAAAACAACATCAATAAGCATTACCAAAGACAGATTCTGCAAGGTGTCTTCAACTCCCCATCCATTTCAGGTGCAATCAATGGGCATGAGAAACTTAGCACCTTGCAGGATTTGACCCACCTTGAGCAAACACCACCGAGAAAATAAAGAACAAAATCTGTAATTTCTATCAAACTATAAGTAGCTGCATTTCCTTTTGTAATCTCAAAACCCTAAGAAGCATACAATCTTGTCACTGGAGCAATAGGATAATTATTATAGCACAAAACTGTTAAAAGTAAAAATGTCCTCTACTTCCCTTTGATGTTGAAAGAAGAATAATTAATTCAAAGACATGCAAAAATTAGTGGAATTTAAAATACCAAACAAATGTAGTCTAGTCTTGTCAGATACAGTGTGCCTTTTATAAGACATTTCCTAGCTTGCCCAGCCACAATGGAGCCCCCACAGCTTTTTCAGATCTACTTTCCAGGGTAGTTAGATTACCCTAGAGTACAGCAGAATAATTAAACCACACCAATTAAAATGGATGTGACTTAAAGGGCTCTTTTCTAAAGCATTGCTCTCTATCAACTGGCTCACTCCAAGCCATGCAGAACATAAAAGTAATATTGCATCTCAAAAAAAAGGAGGGAGAGGACTCCAGGATGAGATCGTATCTTAAAGACCATTCCACTGCCAAAACCCTTCTGAATAGGACAAATGTGTGTTTTTCCTTTGGACATAAGGTCAGACATACAATTATGAGACTGTTGCCCTATAATTAGCAGAAGTCTCCAGAAAACTAACCTACTCTTTAAAACTACATCAGCCCACTGAACAAGTACCTCTTCAGCAGTGCCACAATGGGTCGACACTGGCCATTTTATTGCCCAGTGGCTGCACCAGCCTTTTCCCTTCAGCCCTGTGGATACCCATCTCGCAAATGCTAGCGCAATTTATAATTTATAAGTTGTAGCAAGTGTATGACTGGCATTAGTAGAATAAAACCCCTTAAAACAGGACCCATTCTTTCCTAGCACATTCCATGTTCAGCAAGTAATAACGTAACAAATATTCTATTTCCATTGGGACAAACATTTTTGTAATTTGAGTTACAACTCCAGTGCTTGCCTTCTGATGATGACTTAGTCCCATTAATTATGCCTTGGATCCTACTTTGCTGTCACACTAATCTGTTTCTTATCCTGTGTCTCTGTCTATAACTGCAACCTTGCAATGACAATGCTGAAAGGACAAGGTCTGAACAAGCTATCTCAGTCACTGGTTAGCAGCGTGGCATGAAGCTTAGCTCAGGCTAAGCCCTCCATAGATTCTACTTCTCAGGAAGGATTTTTTTCAGCTGCTGTTGTGTTCCATGTGCTCCAGTGACTGCAGCTTGGACTTTTCTCCTTTATTTCCTTATATACCTCTCATCAGTGTAACATTTGCTCTGAGCTCACAGAAATTCCACAGTTTAGCCTAGATTCGGTCTCAGTTTCAGAAGGCAGAGTTGGAGAGCTTCAGTGAATTGGGGGTTTGGCACATAACTGGTAGACAAGTATTTTTGACTCCCACTACTCAAAGACCAAGTTCTTCTTTGATGCTGATGGGCACTTCTTACTATTATGTACAAGACTGGTATTTTGTTCCTTTTCTCTTCTCTTCTTTTTTTTTTTTTTCCTCTTTCTTATAAACCTAAGTTTCTTAAATCTTAATAACATGCTGTCAGGTTTTTTTCAAATCTGCAAACACAATCCCCGATATAAACACCCCCAAATTCTGTATTACATTGGAATTTCAATGCAATTATTAGTATAAGAGTGCTTACATAGATGTCACTTCCTAATATATTAGTCTCGTAATAGCTTACTGAACTGATACTCATAATGTTTCTCCACCATTCCAAAAATATCCAATGTTGTCATCATTTACAACAGACTACCCCAAAAGCCCTGAACTTTTTTGTTAGTGGTTCTTCTTTAATTCCCATTTGGAGTGCCATTCCATCTCTACTATGTACTTTTAAAGATGCATCAGAGCTATGGATTCTGTTCTAGGATTATGGAAACTACTCATCCTCTAATTCTGTGAGTTAAGAGTAAGAAAGACATAAATTAGATCAGGATCAGTTCTCTACAATTCATTTTTTGTTAGATATGTATCCACATCTGACCTAGAGAGCTTTCAATCATATAAATTCATTATCTGAGCAAAACAGGTACAATTTATTTTCCTAAAATAAAATACAGAAGCACAACTGGGCTTCAGAGTGCCACCTTTAGTTACAGAAGGTACCAGTGCACCATGAGTATGACTGCAATGTGCATGGACCACATGTGTGGTATATAGAAGTTGCGTCTGCCTGGCTCTATCTTAATTCATATCACATTAGGGCATTATATCCCCCTTTCCAGTACTCAATGGAAATGCACAGCTGCCCTCATGCTTGTTAAGCACTCGTACATTATGGATTACCAAAACGTGCAATTTCCAGCCCAAGTGGCGATGGATTTTTAGTTTTGTATTCCCTTGGTAACTCCCTGATTAACTGATCAAACAATTAGCTCTCTGTGAAAGGGATGACATGCTTCATATGTGAGGGACATTGGATAAAAATAACCCCTGCTCAAACAGCATAGAAGGTCTTAGAGCTGTTTAGCACTTACTCAGCAAGTTTGTCCCAACAAGCTGCAATGACAAAATAGGCATCAGTTCCAGGATCATGCTTTTAGTCAGCTGTGTAGCTGTGTAGTAGTAGTCATAACGTAGCCACACTGCTTGTGCTCAGTTTTATGTGTTCTAGTGACTGTCTTTCAAGCGAGCGGTATCTCTAGACTCTGTCAGAGTTTTCCTATGTAATCTTGGGTAAGTCTCTTGACATTTTCTCTGTCCAGTTGTACAGGTAAGTTAACACTCTGTAGACAACTTGTCCACTCAGAGGTGAGGTGAATCTTCATTAACTGATATTTATTGAGTATTCTGAAGTCTGTTGATGGAAAGGATCACACTTGGTATTGGAAACACTGTCATACTTTAACTATTGTAGATTTTAATTTTGGCAAATGCAGAACTAAAATGGGGGTGGGGGGTGGGGGTGGGGTGCAGAAATCTGTCCCTTAAAAGCTTCCTTTCTTCTCAGTTTAGGCCTGCAGGTGACATGGTTGCACTTAAAAATTAGCTCATTGACCAAAGTCGTCCAAGCACCATTAACTGCAGTGGAGGCTCGTCATTTGAGACCAGCCATTGTTATTGATTCTGAGGATCATCTGATTCCCTCTAAGAGGCTCTTCCACTATTTCGTAATTAAATTTTCCAGGCCTCACTAAATAGGACAATGTGACTAGAATGAAGGTAATACACAGCATATGTATTGTGAAAGCATAAAACAACATCAGAGTTCCCTCTGACAGATAGCCATGAATAAAGGACATTAATCATATTAAACATTAATTTGCTTTTACAACATTTTTGTTTGAGGAACTTTCATGTTCATGTCTCTTTGGTTAACACATATCTGACTACTTTATTCATCTGATATTCATTATGGTAGGCAATCATTCTTAGTATATTTATGGTCACTCAGGCTACATCTACAGTTGCACACTAAACAGTACCAGTATTCCTTCCCTGGTCTTTACATCAGCTAGCACAAATTGGCCACTCCATACTATTAAACCCTTTCACTCTCCAAAATAGGCTGACGACTTCCAGTTGCCTACTAGGAATAGCCCATGGCTCGCTCAGGAATTGTCTAGAGCACAAGTTGGCCCAAACCATGCCAGGGGCCATTCCAACAATGTAACACCACAGGAGAACAGGAATATTGACCAGCTCCGTGCTATTTCCCAGTAGACATAAGCTCTGTGACACCCTCCCCACTTAGAAAATGCATATCCTTTATTCATCCAAATTGTTCCATTAAAGAAAATACACAATAAAAATGTCATTGTAAAAATGTCATAAGTAAAAATTACTTGTATCAGCCTTTTCAAGTGTATGTGTGCTAGCGTTGAAGTTCAAGTCGGAGGCGTGCTTTTGAAGGGACGTCCTCCTTCAAATGTCCCCAGTTACCACATTTCAATTCCCATCACACGTCAGACTAAGAGCAGGGACTCACTTCCTTTCAGCCAAAACAAAACTGGAAGGGCGTTAATGCTCTCCAACCAATAGTGGACATTCAGCCCACAAAACTCGCCCCACCCATAGCCAGTCCAAAGTCAAATGCCTGCAGCACGGACAGCTTGGTCCTGAGCACCAGCCGTTTTGCTCTGTAGATCGGCTCCTATCATGTTGCTGACTACATGCTAACATAGACATAGCTTTCCTTTGCAGGTTTCTTGCATTAAAGCCTGTGTACTAACTGCTCTCAGGCACCACGGACTGGTATCACCCCAGTGAGAACACTACAACTACACAGATGAACAGATCAGACTCTATGAGCTCTATCAGACTAAATGAGCTGGAAGTCATTTAGTCACTTCAAGAAAGTGAAGGACCACTCTGGATGAAGCCTGTAGTGCCCTCTAGTTTGACCCCCTCTTCAGAACAAACTAGGTTCAATTCCTCTGTGGCTACAACTGGTTCCATGCTGGACTAAAAGGTTAATGCTGGTCTTCAGGAAAATTTCTCCTGATTGTAAATGAATGAGTTCCACTGTTATCAGAGACAACTGCCACCCAAGTGACAAACTCTGCATTTGGCTGATTATAACTTACTCCTGCATTTTGTCTTGCAAAGTAAAAAAGACAACTTGCAAACAGTCATTTGTAAATAAGCTCAGGACTGGACCCTATCAATACACATAATCAATGCATATAGTGTTACCTATTATATAGTATATAATGGGCAGTCTTTTGGGGGGGGGGAGGTGAGGGGGAGTTACAAGTATGCTTGACACTTCCAAGTTTATATGTCTTAAATTGACTTTAGATTTCTTTGGTTTCTATAGTACATATTTTCAGAATTTTTGGATCTGATTCAGCTTGTTCCGCTGAACAAAACAGTTTCACTGCTTTAAGACTGGAGGAACACAGTGGTGAATCAGGCCCTTTATTTGACTCCAATGGCTTACTATCAGGCCTAGTGCAAACTACCTATTGAAAGCATGACAGCAAGCACTATGCTCTATAGTAGGCATTTGGAGTATCATGCTCTAAGTATAGGCCGTATGAAGAGGTCTTTTGTTCAGGAAAGCAAACTGTACGCTGTTTAGTAAGCCACACTCCAAATATAGTATCGATAAAGCACGGCTAAAATCAACTATTGCCTCAACAGGCATTCACAGATTTTGTCTGAATTAAGCACGCTTGAATCTTTGGGCTACAATGCATCCACTCAGTTCTTTCACAGACAGTTCATGCAGAAATAGAGTAGGCTGGGACAGGGTATCGGGCAACGCGCAAGAACTTGAGGCTCCAAGTGGGGAAGAAAAAAATTAGAAAAAACCAAAATAAAAATAAACCATATGGAATCCACACTCAGATGCCTTTAAAACAACCACAAACATTCTTGCTGCCTCAAGCTGCAAATGTCGTGAAACAATTACTGGGCTGGGGGACTTCAAAGGTTCACTGAGAGCAGCAGTTTTATTTTTCAATCAAACACAGGAATAGGGCTTTTTTTCCTCCCTCCCTCTCTCGCTCCTTTTTTTTTTCTGAATGAAACAGCGCCCAGGCTTCCTGATTTCAAAAACCCTGTTCCGCTTCGCTTGACCACTCCATAACCTTAAGACAAGCTCAAAAACTTCAAAACGCAAGTCTGAGTCATACGGAAAGAAAAAGACATTCTTATATTTCATTAAGGTTGAAAACTGCTGCATTCCTTGTTTGTAAAATTTACATGAATGAGCTTTAAGAACTTGCAGCTGAATGCTGGGTAAAGCTTGAACTTCCAAAACTCTTATTTATTTAATCATCGATTCTAGAAGGTGACTGGCAGTTATTTGCAGGGGTTTGCAGATTCATAACGCACCATGCACAGAAACAACTGGACTCCTTGCCACTGGCTAGCCTATTTAAACCATTTTTTTTTCTTTCTTTCTTTACTTTTTGGGGGATCTATGCACTTTTATTTCATGCTGTCATTTCAAAAAAGCAACGGTTTAACCTCAGTTTCCTTGCAAGAGCTTTTGGCAAAGGCTGCAGGGTGCAGCAGTGCTCACCTAGAGCATTGGCTCACTGGTGGAAGTAGCTGAGCTTAACACCATGTTTTCTGATGGCTGAAAACACAGGGCATGTTTGGCAAAACAGATGCACATCCAGCTGTCCAAATTCTGCGGTGTGTAGGGAGCACACCTCCCCGCAACCAGGAGAATCCAGGCTGCTCCTGGAGACTGAATCCCAAGGGGTTAAGTTGGCACTGACCCCTTTGTACAGAGTCATGCACACAAAAATCATGCAGGAATAACATGCTGCCCCCTTTGAAGAGAACTGAGTCAGATTGTTAAAAATGAAACTGACTCATTGTAGAAACAGTGGTCACTGGAATGGCATCTCCACAACTGCTGCGGTAAGAGAGGAAGCTGCCTGACCGCAACTGCCTTTGTGCTTATTCTAGCTGTTTAAGTTCTAAAAACCACAAAACCCCATTTGAAATTCCACTGTATAGCAAGGTTTGTGTAATGAGGTTACAATTCATAATAGGATCATTGAAAACTGAAACAAGCAGCATTAATATGTGGACTGCCTGCAACGAGCTAGCAGCAGCGTGGTGATGTCATTTTTAATTAAAAGTCTGTCCCTGTTTGATACGCCAAAAAAGAGTGCAAATCAGGGAACATGCGCTGATCCCATCCATAGGGAAGGACTGTCAAGCAGCATAGTGGTATCACAGAGCACCCTGCGAGCCATATGGCATGGCTTTAATGGAACTAATTCCCACGTACTCTGCTTGTGTCACGCGTATCGGGATTCTGCTCCCACACTGAAAAGACATTAGTCAGAAACAGGGGGAGGGGAGGCTCAGTGATACCCAGCATCGTGTCCTTTATCATGTGGCATACCATAAATGCGACTGCAGCAGTGCTGAGATCAAGCAGAAATAGGCTGCAGGTTCATGCAAGAGGACAGATCCTTCATTCGTGTAAGTCAGCGTTACACCTTTGACTACACCAATTTATAGCAAAGCAAGTCTAAGCCTTCTAGCAGATGTGACTAACCAGCCCTGTGAAATATGAATTCAAAATGGCTGGTATTTGTAGAGCTATTTACTCATCCAGCATTGCATTTTCACCCAAGACTGAGCAACATGGGAAACAAGAGATACTCGTCCACAAAAAGCTTACCTTTTAAGATCAAACGCTGCCAAGTACTCAGCACTGCTGATTCCCTTTCAGCCTTGTGCCTTCCTTAAGGCAATTAAGACCAACTCTGGACTTCAGTAGAAACAGGATACATTCCTGTGAGTGTCAGTGGCTGCTGAACACATTCTGCACCTCATGAAGATTGGGCACTAAGGCCCCAGTCAGCTTATCCTTAGTTCTCCGAAGCGCCTTTTTGATTAGTGAGATATTTGTCTTACTCAGCTAGATAAAAATTGTAAGATGTTAGTAGTAAGGAAGCGTGTCACAACTTGGGTGAAACAGTAGAAGAAAGATGACCAGGAAAAAGTTTATGCTTTAATTAACTGCCATTTCCATGTCCTACAAATATTTCAGAGTTAACTTTGCCATTTATTTAGAATTTTATTTTTGGATTTTTCCACCCTAAATTACTGGGTTTGGGTCCAAGTCATGAAGGCTATTATGTGAACAAACCTAATGCCAAGCTGGTCTGCAGATCTGCATTAAACCAATAAGATTTATGTTTCCTTTATAACATTTCAGTGTAAAGTTTGATGTAGGGTATATGTGGATCTCTGAAAAACAATAAGAGTTGATCAAAATCAAAAAAACAAACTTGGGAATCATTAGATTAAACTTGGGAATCATTAGCATAAGGTTTTGACATTAGGTCTTGTTTTTATAGAATCCTGTCCTCACTTAGGCTATACGTTGCCATTAACATCAGGGATATTTAGCTGGGAACTTCATTTGGACTAGCAGTTTTATTTCACCCCGTACTTTAAGCCCCAGCCCCCCCGCCAGTTCTTCGCAAAATGGAAGAATGGAGAAGCCTCTATCCCGTCCCAGGTATCTGCAGACCTGCAAAAATCTTCCTTGCTTCCTGTTAAAAACTAGAAAGATTTCCAAAAGATTTCCAAAAGGTTTCAACTTCAGCCTAACCAGGAAACCTGGAACAATTCCGCTCTCCAAGCACCATCCTACGGGACTGCTTTTTGCGAGACAGAAACGAACAGGACACATCTCTCACTGAGGAAGCTACTTTTTTAAAATCCCGTGTGTGGGTGCATGTGGCTGCAAGCACGCACACATGTATGGAAGGGAGAGAGTGCGTATAACCAACTTTCGAAGTCAGTGGGAGGGAAGGATTACCATAGGATTGGACCCCACATGTTTAATTTTCACAGAGACTTAGAATGAAATATGCTACATCAGACCTAAGACAGTAGTCTTCAAATTCTTATTGACCCCAATCACTTTAAGCCTGTTGAATGCTGTACTCCATATATAAGGTTTAAATGACACTTGTAGAATGTTTCTTGTTGATACTGAATGCAACACATTTTTTGAAGAAATAATATTTCCTTCTTGGACCACTGTGAGCAAGTCCAAGGTCAGACAAATCCAGTGTGGTGGAACGGGTTGCAGTGTAAAGGACTCATAGGGTCACACAGAATTTTCCTATTCAAATCAAGAAACTTGGCTATTTGTCAGGGAACACAAAAGAGCCTATAATCTTATGCTAATAATTGACATAATTCCATAAATTCATTACTGTGAAGCCAAAATTTATCAGCAAAAAAAAAAATCTATCCATCCTACAAAAGACAGATCTTTATTCCTACAAACTTTATCCACTGAATTACAGCTAGATAAACAATAAAGAAGAGCTGTCAAATTTGTTCTCTTGTATGGAAAAATATTGGTTGGAAAACTAAATGTAAAGGTGTTCTCAGTGAATGTTAATCTATAAATAAAACGCTGAAGATCCTTAACATCAGTATAAATTTTCCCACCCCTGTTCAATCTCGCCTTACCTTGGAGGCATATTAAGAAATGAACCTGCCAGGATGTTTCTGCACGATACCCTTTTTGTCTGTTTCACAGCTAGAAAGTGAAAGGCTCAGCAGGTTAAATACCAGCAGAGTAAAGTATTTTATTCAGATATCAGTTGCAAAGATCGGGGGAGGAGGGGGAACGCAGTGAGGCCTTTCAGCCTACAGTGCCATGGGAGAAGAAAAACGAGACAGCAGAAGTGTGTGGTAACACAAAAAGAATGTTATCTCAGCGGAGGGGAAAATACTTTCAAATGCATAATTGCAAACACATACCCTCAGCAGCTAACCCAGAGCCCTCTCAGACTGCAAAGCTAAGAGTTTGGAAAGTGGCCAAAGTATCAGTTTTATTTGAGAGATCAAAGTGATGAAAGAGAGAGAAAGAATAGCATCAAATATGATTGATAAAAAGTATTGCTTTCTTTGATTGGTTTCTGCTCCCCCTCCCTTTTCCACCTCATTCTTCTCCCAAGTTCACTAAGAAGAATGTCAGATCTGTGGTACATCTAGTAACACATGCTTGCATGTGAGATGTGCCTATAGGAAAACACCTGCTTACTACACATACCTGCTTAGACTCATTATGGACACAAGATTCCTACTCGCTGCAGGTAACTGCTGTTAGCTGTAATACAATTATTTGTAACACTTCCCAGCTTGCACATACAGGTATTGTTTCACGTTATGGTATTTGGTTTCTTTGCACAATATTCCTCATGCTGCTGAGCATCTACATGACTACCCCGTGGATTTACAGGGACTCTGACCTGCGCAAGTCTGTGCTCTCATTATTTCTGGTCCGTAATTATCCTATAGCCTCTCTTTATTGTGCACACCATCTTTATACAAATATACTGAGGAAGATAAAAGGTTTATGATGGTAACACAGTTGAGTTTATGGCTCCTTTCACACAGGTAAGAGTATATTACCTCAAGCATAGACAACCAGGACGAAGACCTGAAGGGCACTTTCACATGTGATGAATTCAAACTCTTACTAATTGCTCACAGGAATCATAGCTGATGGGCAGGCGTACGGCTGTGCTTAGGCCCACATATTTAACAATATTTTACAGGCCAGGACCTGCAAATGATGTACATAGCCACTTTACATGTTGCAAAATCAGTTCTTTGCATCAGGACTTTGCAGGCTATGGAGATGACATTTACTAGAACCACTTACATGAGCAAGAGTTTATTACAGAATAAAAGACAGATCACGCCACAGGAATTTGGAGAAAGCAGCCTGTGGAGATTACTGGTGAGTAATGAAACGGGAGGAAAAAATTGAAAAAGGTATTAGTTCCAAAGCAGTACTAAGAAAAAGAAAAATTTTACAGAGAAGGGACAAGGCAGCGGCGAGCCATGACAGGCACTAGAAGGAGGAGAGGGAGACCACAGCAAAAGGGAAAGCAAAGAAATAGGCCTGAGAAGATTTGAAAGGTAACTAGAAATGACCATAACTAGACCAAGATATTGGAGATCTTCCTGTGGTAAATATGAGCAAAAAAAAAAAAAAAAAAAATCACAATAATTCAAGAGGGACACACAGCCATGATGATGAAATTGGCCATTAAAGCAGACCAAGAAGATACAAGAGACCAGGTAGGATATGACCAGGTAATAAATATTTTAGCAACAAGGAGAGAGGGTTTTGTTTTAAGGAAGGAAAAATGATCCACAATAGTGGATTTGAGCAACTCACTTATGGATTTGATAAACTCGGTCTAACAAGATGTGGTTGTGACCCTGGTTCATTAATCATTCAGCCATCTAGCTAACCCTGCATCCAATATCTCAAAGTCTGCAATAATCAGACGCTATCTTGGCAAGCCTGGACCACTGGGCAAACAATAGTTCAGGGGGTGCATGATGAATACATCTAGCTACGTAACTTTGCAAGGAAAATGGGAGATGGAGGCATAAGGACATGTAGGATGATTGGAGTCGCAGAATAAACCTGTAGCTTGGAAGTGGAAAATGCTAGGAGGATGAAGAATAGGGCATGGACAAGAGGATAGGGAAACTCTAAGGACAGGGTAACGTATGTGTGGTTAGGAAAGATGCAGAAGGCTGAGATAAAAGGGAAGGAGCAGGCAGATCATGAAGGAGAAGGACAAGAGAAAGTTTAAAAATAGCTCCAGTAACAGCTTGTGTCATTGTTGCAGCTTCCAGTTTTTATTTTTTTTTTAAAATCACATATCACCGTGGCAGAGCCAAATCAGGTGTGCTATGAAAGCAGGAGGATGTACAACAGTTCAGACCACACTGGCTACTACTGATTTTACAGATGAAGAAACTCTTCCTTTCTTCTTCTGCCCACTCCACTAAATTCTCCCGCAGTTCTCCCCTCACCATCCATCCACCTATATTGGGGTGTACCAAGATTTGTAAGCAAGCTGACGCATCAAGTGTCTCCCAAGGTGAAACAACACAGAAAAACATGTAGGTAAATGTGATGGACCCATCACTTTTGGGATGAATCCAGACAATTTCACTGTTTCCTCTCTTGGTCCCTGTGGTGTTTAAACATCTTTTCACTTCCATGCAACTAATTAGCCCCCACAACGCCCGTGAGATAACTAAGCAATTAGTATTACCTCCATTTAACATGGAAGAAAATTGAGACTAATAGATTGAACAATTTAACTACACTGCAGGGAGAGTTAATTCCCCAAGCAGGGATTTAGATGAGATGAGTTCTTAGCAGTGTTCTCTGACCACAGTAATCATTAGTATTGCTGTTCCTACCTGAGTACCTCAAAGCAAGACAGGTAACTGTCATAACATTTTAGGGCTGTACCTATGCTTCATTTATTTTACACCCTATGGTTAAATCGGAACAAATTATTGACACAACTGAAAATCATACAACTCTCCAGGCCTTTGTCAGTAGCCCAATACTCTCTTTTCTGAAAAGCAGGCTCAAACTGCAAAAACTATAAAGTTCATTTAAAATGACTTGAGCAGAAAGAAAGAAACAAATGAACAGTGGACAAGAAGGACAAGGATCATACTGAAATCCAGCGAGAAAAACCAAGCTATTTCAGAAACAGAGATTAAATGGACAAAAAGCATAGGGAACTAATATGAGAGCAATGAAGAGCAAACCAAGGCTGTGAGCTGCAAGGAAATCCAAGCTAATACAGACCGTAGCACATGTATGCTTAACAGTTCCAAAGCTGTGAGACAGCATGATACCACATACCCTCAGCTCCCTTGAGAGTTAGTTAACCTACTGGTTTCAAAGTCTAGCAACTGCAGTTACCAGGCAATAACGCAGTAACGCCTTCAAAGCACATAATAGTACGCGGTACTCACCACCACACAGTTTCAGCCTAGCAAACAAGTTCTGTACCCAAGGAGGTAGGTAGAGGTCAGACCAGCAAGAAGTACATAATTACAGCTAGACTGCAACCACCTTCTTGATTTCACTGCCTATGCTATCCACCAGGTTTTGATCAAGGGGATGATGCCTGGCATTTCCACAGACCTTTGCATATAATCACTAACTGATTTTCATATACCCTTCTTACTCCATAAAAAGCATGGTGAAAATGAGGCAAATTTCCCTGCAAATATGAAAGGAAGTTGCAACCAGAATATGGAATAACATAATCCCCTGTACCCTGTCCAAGTCAACCTTGCTAACTTGTAAGTGCCCATTTTTTTGCCTGTGCAGACTCTGGCATTCTTCTAACTTCTGTGGCAAGAAATGGACTAACAGCGTCTTAAATCCACCTCACATTGCTCACATGAATAGCCTTCACACTTATCTCCAAAATAGTAGAAAAGCTACAACAAAAAGCTTTCGATTAAGAACAGGTATTTAGTAATCTTCCACTTCTCTCTTGTCTGTGCAAGAAACCTAGGTGGCAGAATGTGGAGTACTGTTTGGCAGAAAGTGTTACCTTTTTTGGGTTCTCTTTGGGGCTTGGTGTTATAGAGAAACAGTGACTGGTGGGTAGCATGTTGCTGAAAACAGGTAAATCTTTATGCAGCGCCTCAGAGGCTTGAGACCCAACTAAGAGATGTTACAGTTGAATTAAACATAAATTTTCAGTTTGCTTTTTAAAAGGAATGACTCATTATTTTGCCTGGCAGTTACTTTAGTGGCAAAGCAACGTGCTCTCTAATACAAAAAGAAAAAAAAAAAGGAACGGTACATGTAATATGACGATGATTCAGCAGAGGCTGGTGGTGTGGGCTGTCAGCTAAATATCCTGCGACATACTTTGTTGGCTAAACCTAAAATTATTATGGTAGAAGGATAAATGGTACTCATGCTGTTTCTGGGAGATTTTTCTGTCTCTTATTTAGATGATATGCACATGATCACAGGTTGGTAACTGCCCGTGAAACACATGCTGGTGAACTCGGAGATTCATCATTTTCTCTGAGAGGAAAAAAGTCACCCATTAGTTTTATAAATATAACCAGGAAGCAGCTTTATGCACTTAAAAGAAATCAGCAACAGCCTCTGCACCTCAGAGATTAATTCTGGATGACGTTTCAGGCACATAAGGTCCAGTAAAGTTGATCCCAACCTAAAGAACACAAGATCACTTACTCCTTGAACAATAGGCAGGGAGATTGAAATACAAACCTTATCTCATTTCAAAAAGGGCTTGAATGGCTGGGACTAAACTGCGGAGGCTGTAGCAGCCCTGAAATTCAGGATGTGCACTGTCTAGGCTACCCTCATTTAGGGCAAATAAATGATTATTAGAACTAGTTTTAGGAGCTTACTAAATAACTGCTTATCCAAAGCTCTCCTATTTTTTTCAACCTCTTTTGACACATTAATATCACTATTGTCCAAATTGTTGCAAAAGGAAAAGTCCATTTCAGATGGATTGCAGACATTTGTTTACTTAAGAAATGAACTTATTTGGAACTGTCAGTTCAACTAATTCAAAGTGGAAGCAGCATATAAAGGAGATGTCCTATGTGAGTAAATTAAAAAAAAATAAAATCTATGGAGCTTTAGTGATAGTTCTTGCAAATGACTTTAACAAGGGCAGGGTTTCACTCTCAAATAATTGTCCCCCCTCAATAATCCCTTGAAAGTTTGTGGATAGAAGCCACAGGTGCAAATATTTACACAGACGACTACACCAAACTGTGATAGCTAACAAATTAGTATAAATTATCATCTAATAAAAAAAAAATAGAAAAAAAATTTGTGAAATTAATTATTTGCAACTTAACATTTCCTCTGTGACTGTGTAGCCACCCAGATACTTTATGTATACTAGTCGTGCTAAGCGCCTAGAGAAAGTGCTCTAGTGTTGACTGAGCATTCTGAAAGGTTTTCACTGGAAAGCCAGCTTTGCAGGGGGTTTATTTTCACAAGAAATGTAGAGGCATTTGGGACCAGCCCGTTTAAAAATGCTCAGGCACTCTAGAATTTACAAAAATTTCCACAATTTGTTCCCTCTGCAACAGCTCCAGCCTTTTGGATGCATTAACACTTCAGATTACTCCCATTACTTTAAAATACCCTCCTGTGAATTAGCACACTGAGATGGGAATCACTTTACTGACATTTCACATGTGTTTTCCTAAAATGGCCATAGCCACAATTCAAGTCTTCAAGTCCTTGTCAGTTTGACAAGGAAAAAAAAAAATAAATCTCCAAGTAGCTTCACACCAGTCTCCTTTAGAAACACCCAAAGGTGTTTGAGATGTCTTCCCAAGCAAAAAGGAGTTCCGTGGAATAAACAATCTGTGAAAGGGAAAGAACAAGTGTCTTGGGCAGAAAGAGAACTACATTTAGCTGAGATGAAACAAATGTGTCCCGTGAAACAGGAAGAAAAGGGGAGGGGGGCAGTGGAGAGGGCAGCAGACAACTCTGACTTGCTCGCTCTTTCCAGGCTTTGTATTTATTTCTGTCATGGATCTGAAAAGGCAGGCAGCAGACTTTGTAGAAGCGCCTTATGAAATGGGGTAAATAATGGACCCCAGATGCCCTTGTTTCCTTCATTATTCAGTCTAGGCCTTCAAAGCTGTTTTGCAGTGTGAGGTATCAGAGGGAGGTAGAGTGTTCTGTTAACAAGATTTCAATGAGCTTTGGAAGCAGGTCCAGAGAAGCTGCTGGAAATGTTTCAGTCATACAGTACTTTTGTGTTTTTCTGACCTGTATGTAGTGAGAAAACATGGGACAGAGGGTGCCTTGATTTTTAAGAAAACATCATCTAAACAATACGTAAACAACAACAGCAATGCTTTGTATGTATGTGATCCCATTAATCCAACATTCACAAAGCATCTAAACCACATTAAATCATTAAGCCCAACTACACTGCTTCAAACTGAAGCACAGAGAATTTAGAAGTATTAGAAAAGTACAGTGAGCAACTGGCCAGCCAGGGCCATGAAACCAGGCATTCAGTCTCCTACTTAACCTTACTCTTTCCCCTGCCCCTGCTATGAGGCAACGCTGCCTGCCCACTTAGCAACAAAATATGGACAAAATATATTTCACTTTTGCTTTGAGACCCACCCTAGATATTTCTCTGTGCATATTTCTAAGATTCCTCATGATTTGTCATCAACCAAGAGCCACGTGAACCCAACTGACATATCCAAACAGTTTACTTTTTGGATAGGTTTAGCATTGCCTGGCAGTTCAAATCCAGCCTCCGCGGATCACACCCAGTGGTAATAACTACATATCTTTCTCTCCACTTTTTCCACTTTTCTTTCCTCACTGACATTAACATTTAAAAGCTGAACCGTGTCTCAGAAAGCTTTTTGAAAAAAAGAGACTCCTGGCTATTTCAAGTTGCCATTCCTCTTTTAGCTTTTGCTTTCTTCATTGTTGACACCAGCCGCTCTATATTTACTCTAGCGACATTACATCCTGTACGCAGGGATGGCTCTGTACACTCAGATGTTTCCGAGTCACTTAGGGTATAAGGATGTATTGTGCACTGCATCCTCTCTGTTGCTATGTCTTATACTTTGAGTGTGCAATCTTATCTTAAAAAAACACAATGGCACCACCTAAAGGACATATTACGTACATAGGAAGACTTACTAGATGCATTTGCAGCAACTCTTTCTAGTCTACCATGTGCCTGTGTCTGCATGTACACACATGTGCTTTTGACAACACTGAGCCCTGAAGTGGCGATTTTCATTTTCTCAGGAATCAGTGCAGCACAAAGCTTATTCATGACTATGAAATCATGCATACAGAAAGAGACATCCATATTTTTATAGCTCCTCTGATAAGACTGTAACAGAAGAGACTACTGTTAAAGCAGCTGCCTTTTTCTCTGCGCTCAAGACGAATGTAACAAGCATGCCTAATATAACAGTTTGAGCAGTTTTAAGGAAGATTAAATATAGGAAGAAATACTCTTGCCAACAGAATGGCAAGTCAATATAATCCATATAAATCTCTCACAAAAAATGTGTGCTAGAATACAAGAAATTAAAAGTAAAAAAAGGGGTAAGAGATCCTTTCATTCCATTGTATCTAGGTAATACTATATAGCAGTATATATGCTGCTGTACATATTGTGCAATGGTCCTAAGTTCCCAGAAGAGTGGTGGAGTTTTTAAGAACGAGTTTAACTTGTTCTCCTTTCTCAGCATCAGTCATAGCTTTCATAGTTCATTCTTACAGATCATTTTTGTGAAAGCATGAAGTGCTTTCACAACTGGGGACAGGCGTAACAAAGGCTCTTCCTAACAAATATTTGAGGGTTTGATCACTTGGAATATACATTTTTCCAAAACAAAACAAACACAAATTACTTCAAAGCTAATACAAGCAAGAGTCTACTAGTGGTTACAGTTCCATGTTATATATTCATCTGACTTGTTCCATTTAGAATGGCAAAACTGAGAAGAAAAAAAAATATGATCCTTTGAAACAGTGTTTGTTTATAAATACACCAGAGAGAGAGTCAGTTGTGCATGGAAGCTAGTTTTCCAATGCTTATGACAGTGGCCATACAACACTGCTCTGTGTTTTGATTTTAAAAGGGGAAGACTAAGACACAATCAACTGCCTGACAAAAGACTTTAAAGGTATTTCAAGGGGTATGGACTAGTTCAAAATGTTGTTAATGGGTTCTGGAGACTTTCACTTGACAATCTAAAGTCATTACCGTACGCTACACGCGCAAAGCCGTTTGCTTGCTTCAATTTAGTTACTAGTTGGCCATATTGCATGAGAAAAACTGCTTCTTTATAGCTGAGGAGAGAGGCCAAGGACTGATTGGGCATAAAGAGCAAACTACTTCCTACCCTCCAGGTCAGGATGCAGGCATATTGGTAGAATCGGGTGGGGAACTGCAGGCTGTAATTGCCTGTTCTGTTCATAAATAGGAGACTTTGGTCTCCCAGAAAACAAAATGAGAAGGAAATGTATTTCAAAGCTTGCATTTTAAACGCTGTTTCTCAGAATAAAATGAAAGCAGAGACTTTAAAAATATTTAATATGCCGGTTGTGTAAGAAGGATGTGCCAACCTTAAATATAGCTGTTAGGGGCCAGACATTCAGAAGAACTCAATTGCCCACGTGCATCTCCAAATCAGATGACTAGATTTCCTGAAGCACTAGGCCTCCAGCAGAAGTTTTGATTATTTTGGCATTTCCTTTAGGAGTTGAACTGGAAGTCGACAACAACCACTGAGTGCTTAGCTCCTTGAAAAACCTGGCCTGGAGATTAATAGCTATGCAACGCTGAGCATATTCAGTGCCTCTCATAATTTACAGCATTAGTTGCTTAAGTCTAGCAATAGCTTTTGGGAAGTTGGCCACTAGTTTTCCCACTTTGTAGATGAAAAAACAAAGTGCAGAAGTACCTGTTCTAACAATAAGTCTAGGGTAAAATCTTTCACAGACCCAGATTTCCCCAGTCTCCTGTATTTCCATAAAAAAAGTAGCAGTAGAAGGCCGAATATTTAGAAGACAGCAACAACCTCAGGGACCCAGGCAAGACTGAAGACATGCATAATTGAGGCACATACAAACAAGAGAGAAAGATCTGCTGTTCCCTACCATGAATTTGAAGCTCCATGCTCATTCTCAAGAGAGACTCTGTATTAATAACTTCTGCCTATGTAAGTATTCTGACCCTTCAGTACATCCCTGTCTGAAGAGGGACTTGACATTATTAATGGAAAAAGCCAATGAAAATTTTGTGAAGGGTATGGTCAGTGGCGAACCTACCATATAGGTGGGAAAACAGGAGGCAGTTGTGGTGTGGTGTGCATCTTTTTGGAGACATTAAAAGGAAAATGTCAAACCTTCTAAAACTTCAGCCGTTCACTGCCACAGCCCATAAAAAGAATTCCCGTTACATCCCCCAAACACTGTTTTCGTAATGCTAAAGGGCAGCCAATCAACTTACAAAAAACTTTTAAAAGGGGACCATAAAACCATTCCTTTCACTTCAATTAGAAATGAGGCAGACAGTTCATAAAAAATTGGTTACCTCAAAACACAGGGATACCTGCCAACCTCCATGTGGGATCAACATTTTTGTGCCAGTGCATTATGTATTCATTTCTGACTGAGTGGTTATAAAAGCCCATCAATTCAAATTGCCTTGTGAGGAATTTAGCTCAACATAGGTTAAGACTCCCTCATGCAACAGTCATCGCCTTAGTGATAGGTTCTTTAACTCTTTCCATAATTGTCAACTCAGCGGCGGTTACAATGCCAAACCTAGTAGTTTTTCTAAAGCCAATATCCTGTTAAAGTTCATGGAATTTTGTCCGAGTAAAGACCCCAGGATTTAGTTTTCAAGTTATGTCTCAGAGTGCAAGATGTGCAAAGCTGACACTGCAGCACTCAGTGGAAAAGTGGAGAGGGCTTAAAAAAAAAAAATAATTAAAATGAACTGCTCTAGTCACTGAGATCAAATGTTCAGAGAAAAGCCTTGAAAATGTTTATTCTCCCAGATTAGATGGAATTCTAAGCAGTGTTTATTGGAGAGAAGAGATGGAGTGTGCTATGTCTTATTCTTGCTTCCTGTATCCGCCTTTCTCTTAAAAGTGCTAAGTAGCAAGGCTGCAGGGATTATGGTGCCGAGGGAATTCTTGCCACTTTCCTTCTCTCTCTCTATTTAAACATGACAACTCTTGGCAGGCCTCGGTCACATTGTTTGTGTAGCCAGGACAAGAGGGTGGAATTCTGGAACACGTTCCAGCCCACATTCCGGATTTTCCTATAAACTAGCCCCTTATTTTAAACACACGCCTCTGTGAATTACCTTTGTGTTGCTATGCCATTTGAAAATCTGTTTCAAAGACTCCTTGTAAATTAAAATCTGATTCAGCTTTAATTCCAATCAAGGTATTTCTTCATGGTAAATAATCTACTAAAAAGACAGTGTTTGATTTTGTAGAAAAAATTTAAGGGGGGGGTGGGGTGGGGTGGAAGAGGGAGGAGAAATGGCTCAGAGTCAGCCAGGGAGTATGGAATCTTTCCCTCTAAATTAACAATTTGAATAATTGCATATGTTGATTGCATATCAATTTAGACAACTGGACTTTATTGCTTGTATTGTCAGAAGACTGGCCTTCCCTTTTGTGAGTGCAATTTGCATATCTACCTTTTTTTGCACCATTAAGTAAGTAACAGGCAAAATTTCAGCAGTAATTTGCCTAACAATTGGATGTGTTAATTTGCACCAAAAAAAGTACAAAATGAAGGTCAAACTGAGACAGTCGAAAATTCAGTCCCTGCTTTCTCTTACTCAGCTGATTGTTGCACAAAGATCAACATTGCTCAATTTGGTGTGTGTACTTTCAGCTCAATAAGTGCTTTCATTCATCATTCACAACTTGCTTTATTACAAAAGTTGAACTATATCTTTAATACAAACCACACTGCCTTTGTCCTGAATGAAAGATCTGCCTGGGCACACTGGAGAACAGGCTCGTTGTCAATGCAACGTTATCACATGCAGTGAGGCCAATATCTTACATCTTAAAGCCCACAGCAAAAACTACCTATGTAGAACAAACTTCCTATGTAGAACAAACTACCCAAGTAGAACATTTTTAATTAGATGATGGAGGTAAAGGAGCTCTTTTTCCACCAGTGGCACTGGGTTTAAAAATCCATTTGTCACACAAATGTTTCTGCATCTTCTTTCATGAAGCTGCTGATGCGTATTAGGACCTACACTCCCTGCAGGCACAGCCCTCCTGGATACCATCTGCATACCTTATTAGAAACTCATTAACTGGCACTGGTGTAATTTCAGCTTTGCACTTGCGTGCCTATCTAACACTTTGTTAGTTTCTGTGTCGCTTTACTTCCCTTCAATTCACTGTCCTTTTGACTGCTTTTCCATCCATAGATAGTATTCGGAAAGGGTATTGTGTTCTGTGTTCAGATACTCCCTAACTCTCTAAGGGAAAAAGTCAGAAACAACAACAAAACATGGATGTTATAAGATACCACTTCATTTCCCTGTTAGTTTATAACCATTGCAGGTATGGAAAGGCAACAAAATCAGGCTGTCAGAAAGCAGGGTAGAACAGGAGAATAGGGAGGCTGAGAGGAAAGAAATAACAAAGTAAAAAAGTTGAAAGACAAGGAAGAACCTACTTACATTTGTCACAGCAAGCACCTTTCATGAGTCTGAAGGCTGCCTAATGAAGTTAGAATAAGCTCAAGAAATGCCTGTACTGTCCATATGTAGAGCATGGATTTCATCTCACTGTATTTCACAAGCCACTTCTGACAACTGAGATAAGATATGTCAACACGCTTTGCTTGTAGAGTTTTTCACTCTTTTAGCACATCAAATACATTTTCTATCTTAGCAAAATCTCTTCTTTCTACTCCTCTGCAAACATAGATACATTTTTACGAAGGTTAGCTGGAAGTGGTATTAAACACAGGACTGTATCATGAGAGAGAAGAACGACTGGGGAGTTATTCTTGGAGGGTCCATTCTCACTGTGTAGCCAAAGGAGCCTGTTCTGGTTCATGAACCAAAAAAATGCAAGAGGCGTTGAGGTATCCGTTGCTTTCCAAGCTAGCACTGCTTGGTTACTGTCCATCCAAAGAACCCTCCTGCACAGTATCATAGCATGAGTGCTAAGTGATAGCCTGAGAAAACAAGTCGCACGTGTACTGCCATACTGAATAATATCCATGTGCTCTTCTTATCTCTCCTCCTCCTTCTGTCTACCGCTGAGAAACCATTAACACACTCGGAGCTCTTAGAGGGAGAACAGCAAAGGTTTATATGGATTTCAGGTGACCTCCTGGACTCTCTCAGCTGACGATTAGCAGACACTGGAGTAAACCTACCTTGTTAGCCAAGGGCAGCTTCATAGCCACTGGCTATCCCACCCATTTCTCCAGAGGAGACTTTCTATTCTTCACCTGGATTGGGTAACTCCAGCATTAGCAAGATTGTGAACAGAAGGCAGTCCTGGGCCAAGCACATACACTCATTTCCAAGCACAGAATGAGAAGAAACAGTTTCCCAAAATAAAGGATGAACAGGAATATAATTTTAGGAAAACAGAAAACACCCTGTAAAAGAAAGCAAAGGTAAAAGAAATGGGTATGGAAAATGTGGAACCATCTCTAGCTAACTGTAGCAACCTATGAAAGAAACCCAATAATCAAATGTGCAAGTTCACAGGATAAAGTAGTTGCTAATTTCCCAGTTTTTGCACCTGATAGCCAATAAATGTCTTTGTAAAATTTTAACAGTATGTACAAATCTTAGGCATCTGAGCATCTCCTTAGAGGTATCCTGGATAATCTTAAGCCCTGAATTCTGGCTATCTTCCTTATCAAGACTGAGGGTTTTGCAGAATGTGGGTTTTCTTTAATTCTTCAGCATGAAAAAAAATCAAGGAACTTCTTTAAAGGGTGACCGATTTCTGATCTGCTACAATTTTAATACACTTCTATTAATAAAATTTCAGCATCTTCAGAAATCAACAGAATATGCTATTTACACCCAAGATCCTCAACACCAGAAGTATTATATGCCGGCTGCAGAAGATTGACAGTCCATCCCTTAGGTCTTAAAATACTAAAACTCTGGTTTTCTTCATGTCACCATAGCTATATTGTGAGTGCAGTAGCAACAGCGCATTTCTAATAACAAATTCCATACAAATGGGAAACATACAAAGTACACAGAAGCTATTCCACCCTTGGCATAAAGGTATGCTAGTTTTCTCAATAAGACTAGAATTATAAAATTGGCTGTTCCTACAAACAAGCATTTATCTAATAGAAATCTGTTTGTGTTGAGTGGGTAAGAATATGTATTTAAATTTTCTGAATGTATATTTCTGTTTCGTCATACGTTTGGCATCAATCTATAATTAAACTAATTTCTGTAATCAAATGGCAAGAACTATCATGTTTAAAAGGATAGCAAAAGCTGTGAAAGATTCATGATAGCAGAGTTCATTAAAAATTAATTTAAGTCCTATGTAAAGCCCCCTGCAAATATTAATTTCAATTATATGCCCAAAGGTTACAGGCGATTTATGCCCTATTCAAGTCATATTCCACAGCATATCTACATCCAGTCCTTTGCAGTGCTCATTTAAAATTAGACCAAACACCCAAGGACTACTCATTTTAACTTAAAGAGTTAATGTAATGCTTCGAAAAATGGTGGAATAACCATCACAGGAAGATTTTAAAAACAAAGGAGACAAACATCTGCCAGGAATGAGGGAGGTATAATTGATCCTGCCTTGGGGCAGAGGGATGGATTAGAAGATCTTTTCAGGTTTCTTCCAATTCTATTTTTCTTCAATTCCAAGGTGTAGAGATGGGAGAACAAAGAATCACAGAAAATGTCTGAACACCAGAAGGAAAAGTAGTTGTGCAATTGAGACCAAACTGTTAACTGATTGCAACTTCCATGTTACATTTGGGTTAGCATTAGTAATATATAATAGTACAGAATAACTGAGACAAGAGAAAGATAAAAAAGCAAGGGAAACCAGAATTAAGAAACCTGTTGTGGAATTGAAGGCAAATGTTTGTTTGCCATACATGCCCTGTATGTCACCTCCCAGAAGCCTGCGCACAGCTTAGCTTTGTTTTGAAAATCAGCTTGAGTTTTCTTGAGCATGTCCAGCCTCAGGAAAAGAAAAAACAAGTCATGCATTTTATAGCTAAACCTTCAAAGTGGGTGTAATCCCAAGCACAGATGATTGGTTATAGTCAAGTACAGGCCCAAGCATAAACACCATGTCTGAAAACTGAGGCTATACTATGCACCAGTCAGCTCCTTTTGCAGCAACTTATGCTCCCATGTATTTTCGCAAACATAGAGGAAAGGTACGAAGGCATCCTTTTGAAAATTAGATTCTTAAAACCTATTCAGTTCCAACACCATTGCTTTCCTGCAGAGCAAAAAGGACAAAGCTACCTTTGCCTCAGGAGGGGGAAGCATGAAGCACTTCATGTGTCTAGAGCTAACTTCCCAGGAATTCTTTTTGGTTTATTTTCCTTTATTAAATGATTTGATAAGATCATTGTGCAATCAACCTTTATTTCCTGGGACTGGAAATTCTTTTCCTCTGTCTCCATTTGCAGTCCCAATGCAACTCAAGGGTTTCCAAATCATGAAATTGTGCTGTTTGTAAATGAAAAAACCATGAGCTCGGCTGATTTAAGAGTAAGAAATTCAACAGCCTGTCTTGCTTCTGCTGAGATTACTGCACTCAGCTCCCAGCAGACAGCCAGTTTTAAAATTAAAAGTTTCTTATTCTTATAATCAAGATCTTGCAGTTATTTGATGCCATTTTGAGAAGAGGGTTGTAAGAACCAAGCAAAAATATACCTTAAAAAAGGCAAACTCAGAAATGCAACATATCGAGTGTTACCTTAGAGCACTGGGGATACTAAGATATTTTTTCCACCTATCCCATACTATATTCAGAGTTTGTATCAAGGGGGTGCAGAAGCTCAAGAGAACGCCCTTTAAGAATGAGAGCAGGAGTTTAGAAGACAGATTCCACTCCTGACTTGGCCACCAGTTCCTTTGGGACAAATCATTTAATGTTACGAAACATTAACATTTTGAAAACTGTTGTGCTTGTACTCCGTAAGAAGTATGGCTGACCTGAAAGTGAAGGGTGAAGAATAAACATAAATTATATGATAACCAGTAGCTATAGATTTGGTGTGATGTGATTTTAGAAAACAATGGTTTTCTGCAGTCTTTTTGTGTGTCATATTTAGAGATTATAGAAAATGTGTGCAATTAGGGAATGTGCAACAGAGTTTATGAAGGCAACTATACAGTCTTATACAAGTGGAGCTACAATGATACTGACTGAAATACAGGTACGCATGACCGAGAAGAAGGGCTCAAAGGTGACTTTGAGATGTCCTATTTAAAAGTGCCCTACAGATCAACTTCACATTTCCCAAAAGACCATTAAAATAGTCAGGTCAGGAATGGTAGTACAGTACACAGATTTCCCAGTCAGATCATTAATCTGCTGCCCCAAAGGCTACATTGAAAGCGATGAGGAGGACAGTGGCAGGGACTCTGAATCACCCAAAGTTCGTGTACCAAGAGCATCCTCTTACGGTTAAGAAGGACTTGCACAGATGCTGTAATGTAAAGTAGAGAATCAGGGAACTGAAGCACAAATGTATTCTGCATGTGATTTCTCTATGCACTTTTTGACTATTCTTGACCATTATCTAGCCTCTCTCCAATGATAAGGAAATATGAAGAGAAGTAAAACAATTTGCCAGCATTTTCTTTCTTTTGAAACAGCTACCACTACGATACCTCCATTACGATAGCAAAGTTATAGATTTTTCCTTTCTTTTTAACTCTATCAGGTGGCATTAGTCAATAAATACAGAAAGGCCAAGAACAAAGCATCCATACTGCACTGAATATCTCTCCTTGCCTTTCCTGTCTTCATTTATTTTAGCCTATCCCTGCTGGTTTTACATGCACTCTGTTTGCATAGAAAACAGATACTGGGATTTTGGAAGGAGAATGTCTAGGCTACAGAAATTTCATAATCTGATCAAAAAAGTGAAATTGGCAATGTAGTCACAGCTTCTCTCTCCACCTGCCTAATGCCTAACATGAAAAAATATAGAGAGAAGACATTGTATTAATGGATATGTTACTGTAGGAATCAAAGGTTGTGGCTAAAATTGTCCAGCAAACAGAAGTCTAAACTGTAAACTGGTCAAGTAAGAGGGGCTAATAAACCTTTTCTGTTGGTTGTAAAGTGGAGACAAGTAGTTATTGGCTAGGTGCTTTGCACAGCTGTAAAGTGTGAGGGACTTGGAAGGCATTGTGACTTAGACACTAAGGGATTGAATGTGACTGCATAGTAGTGAATAACTTGTTTGTCGTTCATGTGAATAAAATGTGGAAGTAGATCGATGCTTTTCTCCATAATATGGGTTCTCTACTAAGCACAGTAAATCTCCGTCTTACTACAATAGTGTGAGATCATTCATGCCATTAGTTTCAATGAGACTGACTCTATACTGCATGCAGTTTGCTGTTCTCTTTCCTCAATATAACAAAGCCTGAGAGTGCCAGCTGCCTCTTGAGTCTTAAAAAGAAAGAAAGAGAGAGAGACTTTTATTTACCATGATTTTGATTGGTTAATTTCACTCTATTATTTTGTTGCTTCCTCCCATATGAAAAAATGCATTGTCGTTCAAACTAACACACACAAGAAAGGCCGCTCAGTTAGCATGCAAAACATAAATTACCAGCTTGTAATGACACTTTGAACATGGAGCGTAATAACACCATCAGCCTCAGGTTTTACTCCAAATATCACAAGTTTTTTCCCTTTGCGGCTGGGCTATAATCACAATCCCATCTGCTGAGCTTTAGTTGAGCGGTACACGCACACAGCAATTGGGTTTTATGAGTGTAGTATTATAATTATTGTAGTATATGGTTGGCACATGAATGAAAGTCATAGTTCCGGCATCTATAGATAGGACTAAGTTATAAAGATAACCATATAACAGAGGAATTTTCAAACCATTTTAATGACCTTCTGGCTTTAGTGCTATATAATTTAATATAGCCATGCTGTTGGCACTCCTATGGAAAAAGCTGCATCAGCACACTTACCATGGACCCTCTTCCCCTCCCTGCACTGCCATAGCTGGTGTTGTAGCTTGTCCATTGAAATGTAGCTGCATGCTAGAACTTTGCAAATAAAGCACCAAGTTAGGATGCATTTTGTTGAGAAATCAGAGTAGGGGGATGGCTGTTGAGACAGAGTAAAAATCAAAGAGAAAAAAAGATTACAGTGCTCATATTTGAATACATCTCAGTGAGTGCATCACCACAGACCTGGTCTTAAAAGATAGACTGGAAATATTCAAATAAAAGACATCCAAATTCAGAGAGCATCTTCAAATGCATTGGTCTATACACTTGTGTTTCAGATGCTTTCAGAAAATGCTTTTTGAGACCCCTTGCAGTAATGTGAGCAGAAAGTTGTCTGTATGTTTATTTCAAAAGTAGGAGGGGGTGAGACAAAATGTACAGAAAGCCCAGAAAGTTTTACTTCGAGTAAACAATGTGTTGCATCCCCACATCAGGACCAGATGGTTAAACTTGGACAAGTCATTAAATCTCTCAATACCACAGATTACTCAGCTGTAAAACAAAGCTAAGAATATACAGCTACCTCGGATGCAGAGATGAAGTGGTTAATGTGCAGAAAACACACTGTTTATATTATGTATGTTATGTATTTATATTGTTTCTGATGTCTTATAAGGACTTCAGCAACACTGAGGAATTAACCTGGGGACCTGGCACTAGTCTGGCTACCCAAAGTGCTTGGGAGTGAGCAACAACAATCCATCTGTTCAATTACCAGCAAAACAAAGCCGGCATTACATAAGACTGCAGTAATATATAGGCTTATTAGGAACCTGGTTCCAGAGGTTGTTATATGCAACATTACAGTGCTATATAAATGCATATTAATAACAGCATACAGTTTAGCAGTTTGGCACACGTGTTAGCTTTGTAAATGTGTATATTTTTCCAATAAATGGTCATGGCAGCTTTCTCAAAATTGATATAGCCTTCCCAGTTTGAAAAAATGAAAAATCAGCTGTTAAAAAACCCACCCTAGATACACATTTGCCTAGCATACTGGAACAGCATCTCCTGGGTAAATAACTCATGTTTTTTGACATTAGTACGCGTTCCAAAGTATGTATTTACCTGATGGACCATAACAGCCCTGAAGGAGCCTGTCTAGTCTACTGGGTAATATCTGATGGATTTTTTTTACAATTAGTATGCATGCCACTAGGCATCCTAAATCATGTAAACAGTGTACCTTTAAAAAAGCCAAAATATAAATTTAGACAATCCAAAACACACAATGATTTGGACCACAATGCATGGGCAAGCTAAATAGTTTAGGGTTCCTAAAATAAAAGCAAGGACAGATGGATACTTTATACTCAGTTCCACTGTAACATGAGCCCGCATTTTGAAAAAGTGAGCTGAATTCTATACTGGAGCCAGAGACTTAGCTACCAAAAATATTTCACAGGGTTTTGCAATAACCTCGTGGTTAACTACTCACTCAATCCATTTGAAAGAGTGGAACTCAGGAACTTCACCACTGTGGTCTCTTGTTTCTATATAGCATTGGTCTTATAGCATATGGGCCAACAACATCCATAACTCTGTACCACGTGCTGAAGAGGTGAGGTATCCGAGGTGATTTCACCTTGATGTACACTAATAGCACAAGACTTGCCATGTTTCTAAATCCTCTCAAACAAGGACAAATTTCATCTTTGTCAAGTAACCCAGAGAGAGCTTGGAAGGAAGAGGCCCTTGTAAGACACACATGCTTTCCTCTCTGTAGGAAGGAGTTTAAAGGGAAGGGGACAACTATTATCATTCTTTACAATGCTTACATTTACTACGGAAAGAGTTCGTAGTTAAAAAAAACCTTAAAAGGGTGTGACCTTTTCCTTTAATTATTGGCTTGTATCTTTGTGCTTTGCATACTGTTGTACAATTGTCTAAAAAAAATGGTGGCTAAATAGAATCTGCAAGCTTTACTTTTTTTAATAGTGAAATAAAATAACTTAAGAATATTTTTGGTGTTAAGGATTTCGTAGAAAGCCCCATGGGATGCATGTCCTTCCACCCTTCAGGCAACTGTTTGTATCATACTCCCCCACGACTTTCAGGTAAACATACCATAGTCATCACTGCCATTAGCATCTCAAATTGTTTTTGGAGTGTAAAGCATTATCAGTACTTGCATACAAGGTACTACTGTGTATGCAATTCACGACTATATCTATGCCATTCTATGGTCTACGCTCCATTTAAGTTCCACTTAAATCCTGATTGAGAATGCAGAACAGGCTTTATGCCTTCTTTAAGATCTACTGAAGGTGTGAACTTTATCCAAGAACTACAAATATACCACAGATTCAAACGTTTTACCAAGTCCCTAATAACCAGAAAGCTAAATGGGATTCATTGTGTATATAACAAAATAAACAATCAGTGAATGGGAATGGTGTTACCAGTGACAGGCTTATTCTAATTTGTTTTCCATAGGTAATGAGGACACTTTGCTACTATTACTCAAACCCCACTATGGCTATTCAACACTTCCAGTTAAATGCAACTACAGACCACCAGCCACAAGAGATGCTTAACAGCACATCTACACAACTCCCTTCCCCAAGCTTCCCAGGCCTGAAATGCTGAGAAGTGGTTGATATTCAGCCTGAAAAGCCAGCCAACAATTTCTATGCTTCAATTCATGCTCCAGAACACATCTTTGTAGAGGTTTATAGGCCTAACCTCAGTTAACTGTCACTCAGTTAATAAAATTTCTATGTAAGTCTCTAATAGCCATCTTCTTGAATTTCATCATCATTTTCATTTTCAGAACCATGTATTAGGGCCAGACATCAGTTCTAAGCTCTGCGTTTTTCAAAAAGAACTACTGGGTGCTAAATACTTATATAGTTCAGGATACCACATTTCAGGGACTAAATGGGAGCTAAAATCTCTTAAACCCTGACACAAATCATCATTGGTGCATCCTCTCAAAACCTTTGGTGTAACTACAGGTGGCTGTGGCCATACTTCTTAGTAAACAAAGCACAGGCTGAGACTTGCTGTTATGTCCACTCATAACCCAAACAGCTGCTACAGGAGCCTACATGACACAGCCCTGGATTCAGCGAGCTTTGGAAAGAGGATGTCGACTAAAATTGCCTACACTGGCTTCTTGAGATACTAGAACTACCGATAGCGAAGTCAAGACTTAGCACATCATATTACACAACTTTACAAGAAATTCATTAATCTGAGGGAAAAAAGGATGTATCTAAAAGGCTCATATTAGGAAAAAACCTTTCAAAATACTGAATTCTTATTAATGGTATCAATATCTCCAAATTTACACTGAAGACCCAAACAAGCATCTACATTTCCTTTAAAATAAACTGCCAGTCACATAAGTTGTGTGTAATTTATCAGCAAGGAATGTAGCTGGTGTGCTACTCATGTTTTATTACCTTGCAAGACAAATCTTCACTGTTCAAAACTGGAGCAAATCCTTTCTGCTATGCCCTTCTCAGCTGTCACTGACTTTTGGTCTTCTAGATTGTGAACTCTTGAAGAGGAATGTTGTTCAGAATCTACCCACAGACAACAATACAATATCCAGAATCATCATTTAGAGACTGAAAATTGAGAAACTCAAAGAGCAAATGACCATTCAAAAAAAAAATTGTGAATTCAGGGATACTTGCACAGTGCTACTTCTATAGCATATATTACCCATTCTCTGCACTTATTATCATACATACACATTAAATTTATCCACAACTAGCCAATTATCACTGTTGCCCCTGTTGGATGTAAAAATGTTTGGTTTATTTTTCATTTACACATCATGCCCTCCACCTTTTTTTTTTTTTAAACCGGTGAAAGTGAAGCTTCTTCGATCTTTTGTATTCGGAGCATTTCTTTGAAAATAGGTATCAAAATTAGCCACATTTTTTGAAAGCTAGCATCAAAGTATTGAATTTTTTTTCTTCCTTTTTTGGGGTGGTTTGTTGTTTTTTTTTTCTTTTAATTAAGCAAGCCAGGAAAAGAAGACTGCACAGTAGAAAAAAAAATTCCTTCAGGAATTTTTCAATATATTCATGGAAAAATTCATCAAAACAAAAGGCATGAATAACACATATAACTGCAGTAAAATATTGGCTATGTATATCTCATTCCGCTGGGTGCCCGAAGAACAGCATGAATAAACTTCAGCTACTGTAACACAGAGTAGAAAAATGAATTTGAATGTAAGGCTCCTTTATGACTGGAAACTATTACCTCTAGGTTTCATTTAAATAGGTCCCTAAAGGCAAGCAAGAGGCCGTTTCCATATGTATGGACTTCATTGGACAAAGGCTAACCGGACTGACCGTTTAGTGCAGCCTGCCACATATGACAAAGTACTTCCTCCTGGATACTGGGGAGAAGGGACATTTGCCAGTTTGCCATTGGCCTGAGTCGGGCTTATGAAGTAGCAGTTGATTTTGCTAGACACCCCTCCTCTCTCTGACAGGCATTTGTAAGCAGACACATTGTCAAGGAGTTCATGCTGCTTCAAAAAAAAAAACCAAACTAAAATAAACAGGACTATGAGCTTCAGCAGAGGAGAGTCCATGTGCAAGTCTCTATGCATGAACCCTACTGCTGCACCCCTGCCATACAAATGCTAGCCAGGCACGTAGCAGGGAAATTATAAATCACATCAGTTTTAGTCACAGCGGTGTACTAGTGAGACAGAAATAAGGACAAAAGCTGACATCTCAGTTTATAATTGCAATCAAGTCTTGTTTCTGCATATTTCATTAACACAATACTTAAAATCAAACAGCAATTCTTTTGACAAATAGTACTTTTAGATCACTAGGATTTTTTTGTTTAAGCGTTAGATTTGGTCAGGTTTAGGCTATGGCATTTGATTCATCTACTTTCCTCCTTCACAGAATGTTTCAAAATTCAAAGAACCCCAAAGTGAAAAGCAATAATCCTCTCAACCTAAGAGCACATATCTTATTTGTTAACAAAAACTGTGTCACTCTCTCCAGCTCCACATGATCATAATTAGTCTGAGCAGCTGGATGCCGTACAATTTTCACCCTGACAAAGACATTTTCAAAGGTAGTGCTCTGAAGCTGGGATACCGGTACAAATATTTCTGCTCATCAAGCAAAGCTACCAGCCGGTCCATTGCAATTCAACCCTGCAAGCAGGTTTGCTCAAGGCAGTGTCAGTAAAATCTTCTTCAACATCATTACAGGTTTTTCAATTTGTTTTCCTAAGAAAGCATATTGCCATTGTTCACTCTGAATTCAGAAAATTTGCCATCAGCCTTAACATGCAGCACATTATTATTATTTGCTTATCTACTTATCATTTAGATCATTTTTTCATCATCTCAAATTCTCCATGTCAGTAAAGGAACTGCTGGCTGAAACAAGATCTTACAGCTACTGCACAAAACTGGGAGTCAGGGAGTGTTCCTAGTTTGTGCCAGAGATTTCCTGTGTCATCTTAGTGAGAATTCACTAATGTATGAAAAAATCCTTTGTCCTAAGTAGGAAGCTGCTATAAAACAATTGACATTTTTAAGTCAATTATGGGGTTTTTTAATGTTATGGTACATGAGATGTATTGGTTTTCTCACATTGGAAGAGAGCACTGCAAGGTCTCAGATTCTGTTTTAATGACAACTTTTACATCAATTCAAATTGTTACCTACATTAAGTTTTTAATGTAGAATAATTCAGCTACAGACAGAAGAATGAAACAAAGGAATAACTTGGGGGTTTAAGTTAATATTATAAGAAAGTTAAATTCACCAATATACCTGTGAAGTTTATCCAGAAAAAAAAGTAAAGACCATTAAAGAACGCTCCAGGCTAGTGTCCTAAATAGGCTGGCTATTTTTTACCTTTTTTTTTTTTTCCTAAAAATTATTCCAAAGAAGTCTCCTCCCAAATGACTGCAAGTAAGTTGAAAAGCACACAAGTTCATGGAGGTCCCTACTAGTAAGATGGTCAAATGAATACCCTTTTATGTGGAAATAATAATATTCATTGCAGTGAGTACTTTTAATAACAAACTAACTACTGTCCACCTGATATCAAGTAAAGATTCTCACCACTTACCTAGTGCTATGCTCTTTGCATATCTTTGTGCCACCACAAAATATAACAGGGATAATTGGGAAAAAAAAGCAGCAAAGTTTTTGTGTATGATTTCCCCTCACCATCCTTCCAGTCTTTCATTAATAGCCTCCATTGTTTATCTTAATCTACTCTAATACATGAACTCATCTGAAAGACAGGTATGGAAGAAAGCAGCAATTTACTTGTAACTCAACCAGCTGCCTGCAGCAAAATCACATAACTACATTTCAGAGAACAATCTGGTTTTATAAGAGGGGAGAGAGAGAGATGGAGATCAGGAGAGAGCAAGTGAGCAATTGTGTGCTAAGGTAACACTCTCTCCCCTCCTTGTGGTCTCAAAATGTTCTTCTTGTCTGAATCCATAGATTTGAATCTCATGCAGTTCTTCATTTTAGACTAAGTCTGCCCTCAAAGAGATGTAAATCTAATAGAGTTACTAATAGAATGCAATTATATAGCAGAATTGTTTCTGCAAGGCACGTTTGTAAGTTCATATGTAAAAGTAGGGAAGTTGCTTGCAAGACACATTTCTTAAACAGCAACAAATAAGTACATCTGGTATAGTGTGCAAGAGCAATTGCCAGATATTATATCATTAAGAAATAATATTTCACCATGAGATTTGCATGGACAATAGATCCTTTAATCTCAAAGCTGATGTCGAGATCTTGGGAGTTGGCATAGATATTCTATGAGTTATGTAAAGCAAGTTTGAGGGTTTAAGCCAGTTCCCACTGGCAATCATCCATATTAACAGTCAGAGTGGCTTTTGGTATCAACCTGAGCAAAAAGACCAAGGTGATAATGATTGATCGTTGTCCTACACACAGCGTGCTGAACAACACTGGCAAGTGCAAAAACTAATACCAATGCTGGCAAGCAAGGGGCATGGGACATATACAGTGTTCATTCGATCATTTTTAGTTACAAAACATTTATTTATTTAGTACCTTGTATCAGAATTACATTAACTCATCTTAACTAACCTTTTACTTCACATGTTATTTGATTATTTTGTGGCTGCAGGGCTAAAGAAGGAGGCAAGATCCCTGCTCTAGGAAACTTGCATGTATAGTATAGCTGAAAGGAAAGCTAAGCAAGCAATGCAATGTTTGATACACAACAGGTTAGTCCCAGAGGTTTAAGCATTTGTTTTAGCTGTAGGTAAACACCTCAGTACAGGAAACAAAGTTCGCAATAGCTCTAGTGTTTTTTCTAAGTAGCCTGGCCAAGTGCATGTGTGTGGGTTATTAGTAGAGGAAACTGGAGTAGGAAACAGAGATGAACGAGGTTATTTAGGGTAAACAGTAGGAAGAACCTATTGAATAACTCATCAAATGGTAGTGAATTCATTCCAGTGCATCAGCCATAACACAGGCACTAGAAGTCTACCAGTACAGTCAGAAAACAAATAGACAGCAGATACTAGGAAAGAAACAACATTCCCCACTAAACAGTCCATGATGTGCTGACAGGTCAAATACTGCAATTTTGGTTTGCCCATCTTATAAAATGTAGAATGGAAAAAGAAAAGTAACAATCATGATCAAGGGTACGGAACAGCTTCCGCACAATGAATAACATAATAGTCTGGGAGTCCTCAGCCTGGAAAACAGGTAGTTATGAGGGACATATGGTTAAGATCTCTAAAACCATGACTGGCATGGAAAAGGTGAACTGCAAAAAATTACTCCCTATAGCTACCAATACAAGAAGTAGGAACAACAAATGAAACTTGCAGGTGACAAATTTAAGGTGAACAAAAGGAGATATTTCTTCATACAGTGTGTTTTAGCTGGGGAATTTCTTACCATAGGACAGAACCGAAGCTAAGGGTTTGCACGTGTTCAAAAAATGAGTGGAAACGTTTGCGAAAGAAAAATTTGAACACTTCTTGTTTCTCTGGCTCAGAAGAGCATTCTGAAAGAGTATCACTATTACACTTCCCATGTCCTTTTTCTCATGCCTAAGCATCCACTATCAGATTCGGTGTACTTCACTAGGTGCACCTCTGCTCCAACTCTGCAATTCCACTTGTCTGTCATAAAACTGTGAAATTTAGACATTTGAATTTCAATACTTTAAGTACACGCTGGAGCATTTAAATAGATTAAAAGCTTGGTGCTTCTTTAACTCCTATAAGTTTCAACTAATGCATCCAGGTCTTTCTAGGAAGTATTATGGGAATATGTATTTAATTTAAAAAAAAAAAAGTAAAGTTGAATTTTTACTGCACACTGACATAATGAATGGGGCTTCAGGAAATGTTGGTATTTTGGTATGGTTGGTGACCCAATAAATAGACAAAATCACTTCCATTCAAAGAAAATTTTACATTTGTTATTTTCTTCTGGTAAAACAAAGACCAAAATGTTTGTGCTTCAAATGTCATATTCTACAAAAGATATTATTTTCAGTCCATTAAAAAAAAAAAACCAAGAAAATCAAGGGTTTGACTGGCAAAGCTACAAAATAATGGAGCTGCTCAGTGCATTCATGAATTCTGTGATGAAAATGCTCACTCAGGCCTGAGGAAATCCACTTTCAAGTCTCTCCTCTAACTCATCTGATCCAAAACTTAGGGGACCTGCGTCCCAGCCAAATGCCTCCACTTCCTATGTTTTCCTGTTGCAACTCTATTAGCAGCAACTGTGGCAGGTGTTCAACATCTGTCCTGCAGCAAACCCCAACCCCAATTGCATTTTTGCTGCTTGTACATTTTTTACCTTCAAAACAATGATGACTCCGCTTGGGACAACAGTTTAGGAACTGCTGGTCCATAGCACTCTGGAAGTGAGGATGATGGACGGCGAGAAGGAAAGAAATTCCACTTTTTCATGTTTATACTGATCTACTTTAAATATTTAGGTTATGGGATAAAAGTCAGAATTTGCAACTCCTTAAAGAGCATCATTGTAAAAAGACATATATTCCTTCTTAAAAATCTGCACTGTTTCCTTGATAATTTTTTATTTACAATGAAACAGACTTAAAAGGAAGGATCAAGCCTCAACCCCAAATACCCCCTATTTGGTGGTCACCCGCACTGCTGAACATCAAACTCATTTCCCCCTGCCTGCCTGATTTCAGTGAATTGAACCATGACCTCCCATTTGCCAAAAACACTTCCTAAACACTAACCATTGGTATTTGATTTCATTTATAAATGAATTTTTTGTTAGGCAAACGGATCCCTGAATCTCTTCTACTACGTTAGAGATAAAAATTGTTGACCCAAGCTTTGTGCGTCCTAATACAATGAACCTCAGTGTTAATGAAACCAGGAAACTCTATGCATGTTCTGGATTATTGCAATTCCAGTTCAGCAGCTTCACATAATTTCTCAGACTCAAACAACCAAATTCATTATGTGGCTCCATTCATAAAACCCTACTGTACTTCATAATGGTCAATAACTTGGGGCCTGATAAGATACTGATTAAAAGAACTCTGGTCAGATCCATGTGAGCAGTTTCTATACTTGACAAAACGGAAATGCAATACCCAAAGAAGTCCTTTCAGATACTTCTGTCCCTGCCCCACCTACGGATAATAAGATCCTGTGAGGACTGGTAACAATTAGTTTAATGGGAAGCAGGAGAAACAATTGCTATTGCTCCACCTCCTGAACTACTGCATTACAATGTGGTTCTTAGTATCTGGAGTGTTTCAGAGATATATTGTTTATTTATTTAAGTCACGATTAAAGCAAAGCATTCTATAAAACTATAACAGAGGGTGAGAGGAGGCAGACTGTTCTCTTTTCCTCAGAGTAAGGATATCCTCAGAATAACTGAATATCCTTAATCAATGCGCAAAATGGACATTCACAGAAATCCATTGCAAGCTCCATTTTCTATTCCCCTCTTTTGGTGCACAGAATCTGATAGGGAAGATCAATATATCGCAAGCAAATCCTGAAGCACGGACTTTAAAGGTAAGGAGACGCAATTCCTCTGGTCTCACATGAACACACACACAAGCCGGGGAAAGATCAGCATACGCAAACAGTTAAGAACATGAGCATAATCAGCATACTCTTGAAAAGATGACACATACATGCTCACACGATGCTCTGTTGCACGGAGCACCCCTTCCCTGATAGTTCCACCGGGGTCTGCCTGGAAACAGGTCTCAGTCCTGGCTTATGGAGCCGGGAGTCTGCCACAGCACTAACAGGCTGCAAGATTGCAATGAATTTAAATGGACTAGATTTTACTCTAAGCTTTTCTTCCTGCAGGCTATGTACAAACCTTTATCTGAGTTCCCACCACACCTCTGCCTGGGAATGGTTAGCTTTCCCTCGGGGTCATTTGATATGGAGTCCCTGCTTTATATATACAAACACCCACACCTTCATTATACTTCTGCTTTATTTTCCTCCTAGGCTTGCAGTTCATTCTGTCCTCGTGATAAGGACAAGGCATAAGGTGCCTCAGTATGACCGTACAATTCAGACGAGGAGCAATGCAAAATCCAGTCATTAGCGGAGGTGTTGGATAATGAAGTCACCCAGCTCCCTGGTAGCACTGTAACTCCTCCCTACACATGAACCTTCTCCTGGGCCATATGCACCATGGCCTGGCTGGGGAAGTCCTTACCAGACTGAGGTGATTAGCTGCCCCCAACTAACCCTATCCTGCTCTTTCCAAGCCTGTTAGCCAAAGTGCTATTAAGTCTTTTACTTAGTCAAAAGCTTTCAAGACAATGACAAACACAACGGTCATGCACTCCCAGGAGAGGATCAGCAGCTATTAGATTTCCATCTGTGCTAAATCAGGTTAGATTAACCAAAGTCAAGAACATTGCTTTCAATACTGCTGAAAATTTTCCCTGCAAACTTCAAAGTGCTATTAGTTTTAAACACAGAATAGAATGATCTATGGCAAGATAGTCCCTGAAAAGCATGTGTTCAGTGACAGACAAATGACTGCTTTCATGTAAGCCAAAGAGAAGGTGAATTGCAGTACAAGCTAGATGCTGTATTTCAGTCACCTCCAGCAACTCAAATACAGAAGAAATGAATTGTGGTCACCCAGGAACAAATTTTCTTCTTCAGAATTTGGGCAGTTCTACTCACAGAGAGGGTTTTTTTTAGCACATAGAAAAAGAAAAGGTGAATCAACAAGCAAGGAGAGGTGTCCCATGCAGTCTGTCAAAGTTCAGTTGCTGGGACACAGCAATAGAAGGAAAGGTCATCACACGTATGACAGTTATGCAGAGCTTCAAGACTTTAAATAGAAAAGAGTTTATGTAACCCTAGTGCCCAAGTGCTTCCTCATGACAGTCTCTCACAGCCAAACCATCATGGTGCAGTTAGGAAATGTTACCTGTTACATTTAAGGGGTTCTTTTATTCACATTGCAATTATATCAACAGGCAAAGTGTAAGGTGTGGTAGCCTTTGACGGAATTTTTATATTTTATAGCAGGAAATGTGATCACCAAATTTATTTTCGTGCTATGGTTTATACTACAGCAATAGTATAATTCTGGGAAATTTTCATTCTACCAATCAATGCAGCAATTGGAAGTTTCTGTTGATTTTCCCCTGTGCCATTTAGAAAGCAGCATAGCTGGATTTTACAAGACTGAAATTTACCAAAACAGTCAGGTCAAAGCACTAATTCATTCATTTCACAGAACTATGTAATTCATCGTATTTTACAGGGAATTCTGCTTTTTGCCAGTTAAAAATCAAGATCTTCTCCCTGTGAACTTAACATAACAGATTCCTTAAAAATTATCTACTATGTTCAGATGAGAAGTGTATATCTCCATGGTTTAAGTGTTCAAAAATTATCTTCAGGAGATATATTTACTATTTTCATTAGGAAGTACCTTATGTCTATAATAACATGAGAGTAAATAATTGAGAAATTCACCCTAGAACCACAGCAAACCAGAGAGTTTACATATCCATTTGAACTGAAACAATATATTTCACAAACTAGATTAATCCTTCAGTCACCATTAAAGACATTGTTGCTATACAAATGAATAACCAGACAGGCCTTACACTGACTAGTGGGTTCAGTGCAACAGCTCTTTTCTCAGAGCGATTCACATGGCCACTGCTCCAGTAAAATCATGAATGCACACCTGATGTCTACTACCCACCCAGAGCATGGTGGCTCTCAGTCACGCCTAGGATGTGCAAACATTGCGATCCTAGCTGCAAACTGTACTATTCATTCTACAGTCTTTGTAGAGAATATTCCATCCATATCGCTAAAGACAACACTTGAGAAAGTTTCATGTGTTCAGTCTGTTTGCCAAAACTGATATCCCCATTGCAGAGGCACCAAAAATAACAGGAAAGCTGCTCTAAGCAGCTGGCCAGAGGTTGCCTGTATACAGCATAATCCTCAGGTTGCCTAAAATTATCATTGCTGGCTTTGTGTCACGCATTATTACCTTGCTCATTCTGTGAGGGCAGGTCTGTAAGAACCGGGACTGTGAAAATGATCCATCACCAGACCTTCAGCCCTTCCAAACCCTGTTGTAGAAGCCACTGATTTCAGTACCAGACTTTGAGCCTATTTTAGAATGGGGATATATTCAACATATTTTGGACTCAGTGCAGCCGTGGATTAAATCTATAATCAAAAAGAGATGGGATCATTATGATACTATGATATGACAGAGATTCAAGAAAATGATTCCTGAAGCACTGAATGTACAGATCACTCTGGGCAAGGCATCTAAAGAGCATTTTCCTGACGAAAAACAATTTTAAGCTCTTCACGAGCACCTTCAGCTCTCCAGTGAATTCTCAATCTTTGTTCCCTATGGTTTCACTGGAACTAAAAGAGATATGACAGGCTTGAGCATAAAAATAAAACAACTCAGACAATTATATCACTGTATTTCTGGATGTTAGCTTTTTCTCAAGAATGGTGGAGGTAATCACTCAGAATCAGCTAAGGTAAGCCATTTTATCCTTTCTAAAAGCTGCTGCAGTCTGGGGCAGGGGGGGTAGGAAGAAGAGGGAGGAGAAGACACTGGCAGTTTATCAATTTCATGGGTCATCAAGAAATCAAAGCTCAGTCGACGGCAGCATGCATAAGAAAAATCTCTGCCTTTATACAGAAGAAAGTAATTGGTAACTACTGACTATAAAAAAAAAGTTTGGCAAACTCAAGAACTGTTTTTACAGTATTCTTTGCATACCTTACATTTGTTGAATGGTTTCCAAAACTAAAGCTTTCCCATGGGAAGGCAAAGAAACAATAGCAATTTCTTCTGAATGAAGCTCTCCTAAAGCCAAAGAGTAAACATACAGTATGTGACCTGAAAGTTTGCTTTTAACTGTACAAGTGGCTAATTACATAACTAATCAAAATACCTTCAAAAGCAATTCCTAAGGGAAGACTGAAAAAAGAAAAAAGGAAAGAAAAAAGAAAAAAGCAGCCCAGCAAAGAGATGTTGATTGATAAACAGTTATACTGTGTAAACTTGTATGTGTGTGCACATACGTTCAAGTTTAATGATATTTAAAGTTTTATTGTTCTTCTGCACAGGACTGTGTAACCCACAGGAAACCTGTATTCTACCTGAGACTCTAGTGCAGGTTAATAAGGTGGATCTGTATGCGACACAGCTCCTATTCCCAAAGGGAACACGAACTGATGACGTGGCAGCCGTGGAATGTGATTACTCCATGTCCTAGGCATACTTCTCAACATCAAACAGTGAAACAGTTTGAATTTCAAGACCGATTTTGAAAGGTGGACGTGTTTGCAGAATTTAAATTCTCTCTTAAAACTTAGAGGGGTGGAGGAGAATCTGTTTCTTTTCTGGGGAAGACATGAAAAAACCTAGACATTTAGAGAAAGGCCTTTCAAGTCAGGGTCATAACATATACTCACATCTCGTATATGTCTTCCATAGCTATGCAACACGTAGAATTAACCTAGGTATAGACTTTCTTTCATATTCATTCTTAAAGAAAATTAAGAGCAGTTTTAGACTTTATAAACCCTAGAGTTTTGTCGGTTTTAGGCACCTGTATTAGAGGCAGAAAGGCATTTAAGTATTTTGTGCTCAGCCTGTATAAGCATCTATTTATATGACAGTTTAACAAAACTGTCCCATTTCTGTGCAAAACCTGGTAGAGGTTGCAGGCTTAGGCGTCTCGGTTTTGTTACACCAGCATTCCTTGGCGTGCTGAAGGCAGGATTAGCTCAGGCGTTCCCTGACCCCTGCTGGCAGGGCTGGCCTCTCCATTGCTGCGTGCAGAAGGAAATAGAGGGGAAAATACACTTTATGGCTTTAGGAATGTCAAGAAGAAGGTATAAGAAATTTGAAAGCCGGGCAGAAAACGCTTTGCAGGTAGAAAAGCCTTCTCTGGAGGCTATGGCACACTGAGGCTATACAGGAGAGAAGCCGGGAAACTATTTTGAAACCGTGATCTTCTTTTAAACCCTTTTAGATCCTCCTGATCAGAGAGATCCATCTGAGGTTTATTTACCAACTGCCAAAGCAGACAAATTCAGCTGTCTGAGACACAGCTCAAGGAACTTCATCTTGCTGCAGAAGAGGTGCTGGCACAAAGCAGTGTTAGAAGCATGGCCACTGCCTGGTCATCCCCGAGAGCAGGAGACCAGAGAAGATCGAGCACAGCCCCTGGCTTGGCTCAGCCCAGCCCAGCAGCTACCTGGGGAGAACAGGAGGAGAGGCCCTGGAGCTTGCCTCATGCTGCTTCATCACCTGCTGCTCCCAGGCTGAAGCAGGGATTCTCCACATAGGGAGAGCTCTCTGCAAGGGGAGGCCAGTGAGAAACCTGGATGATCTTAACAACTCCTGGCTTAAAACGCAATGATTGCTTCTGGTCAGGGAGTATAGTTATTTAAGGAATTCTGCAGGAGAGTATGCCCAATAAATTGGTGCAAAGCTCCAACTATTTCACAGTGTGTTGTGGAAGGAGATCAGCATTAAACTAAATCCACTCACTTCTGAGCAGACCAAGCTCCCTCCGCTACGCAAATGGACAAGACATGCAGCTTTGGAGACAGCACCTCCTGAAGATAGTTGTACGGAAGCAGTCCAATAATTTCATATTACAACAGCTAAAACAAGCCTCAAAGCAAATGTTATCCATAATGCTGACAGCAAGCTGAAACTAATAGATGAGAAAATTGTTTTTCATATTTAGACAAATTTCCAAGGAACTACAGAGAATGGGTTCAACTAGAGTTAGACAATTTTTTTCATTATAATGAAAAGTCAACAAATTTTCTGCTAAGTATTAAAAAATAGCCTATTTTTGATCATTACATCTCCAGAACAGCAAGCTGGAAAAAAAGAGATTCCAGCCTTAAATGAAATAAATCTGTCTCTAGTTATTAATAAAGTCTATGTTTTTATATGGGACAGTTATTTACTAATGAGTAACTGCATTTAAAATCCTAACTAATGCCTTTGCCTTACCAAATCTGCTTCAGTTTATTCCAGCAACTAGCTGATCATGTCACATTTAGCTGGAAAATATACAGCTCTGAAAAAATACGAGGAGAAACCTGGAGATGTACAGCATAATTATGAAGAGAGACTTGCCAGTACCTCCAACATTACGTGCCAATATCAATATTCTCAATGAATTGCACTTTCCCCATATGCTTCCACATGTGGCCAAAAAAAAAATAAATGCATTACAACCAGTTTATGTCCCAAAAATCAGTCTCCTAGACTCATCTGCCCCACCCCCAGCCCAAGTGGGTCTCTATTATATCTCTGTCTTTCTAAGTGAATCTCTGAACGCTGGGTTAACTAGCAGACATTTCACATTCTCTGACAACATTCCGACTTTTGTATCAACTATATTTCCTGCTAGGAAGAAAAAAAAGAAAATGCTGCAATGCACGTAGCTATCCATTTCCTACCGCATCTAAAAGACTGTTCTCAGTCAAGTTCTCTTCTGATGCTGAAACAGACTTTGCTTCTCTGCTAGCAGGACAAAAAGATCATATCCTGAGTACCACACTCTGAACCAAGAGCGAATCAGCAACAGAATCTCAACACTATAAATCAAGTAAGGTGGACTACTTGCAAGTGGAGAAGGCCTTTAGCAAAAGCCTGGGAAAATTCCTCTAGCTTTAATGGGCCTTGAATTTCACCAGGTTTTGCTTCTAGCATGGTGTTCAGTTCACCTGAATTAAACAAGCCACTTAACTTCAGAAGTAATCAAGAGTTTTGAATATTTAACTCAAAAGATTTGCTTTCACAGTGGTAACAGTATTGTGTGTGCTCCCACGCGTGTTTTACCTGTTGGAACCTATTGGAACAAGAATGAAGATGGTAGACATACTGAAAATGAGAATAAGGAACTACAAAATGTACTCGCTGTACTACAACCCTGTATACCTCATCTTTTCTCAAAGCTACGTGCCACACGTTCTTAGCCAGGGTCCTTATTATCTGCATCCACTTAACTGATTTTTTTGGGGAATTACTATACAATTTAAAGTGACCAATTCATTTACTCTCTCCAGCCTCTGAACTTCCTGATGTGAGATAAACTTTATCAGAATCCACGTTGACCTTCCTCTCTTCTGAACTTAGAAACATTGATTAACTTGTAAATTACATAGCAGTGGGACAACTTAAATAACACCTTTTTTGGTACTTTGTTTCCTACTGACTGGTTATTTCAGCACCTGTAACTCCTTAAAATGAGCTCAGCTAAAGCTGAGAGAATTACAAGAGCTTATTTGGCTTATTTCCCTCTTTTTTCAACTCATGGAAATGGAGAATCTTACCTGAATAGTAAGAAAAAGGTGATTAATTTCTTCCAAGCTGATCTCTGTTTAAGCTGTCAGCTGCTACCGGACAATTGCCATTAGCAGCTAGCCAGATCAAAAGTGACAAACTGAAGCAGGGCTAGCCACATGTCAGAAAGAAAACAGGTTGCTGGAGTCATTATAGGCAGAACTTTAAGGAAATCCTACGGTTCGCAAAAGGAAGGTACTCCAGTAACGGAAAACAGTATAAAATCACAGCCCTAATGCACAAACAACAAAGCCTTGTGTGGATAAGTTAATGAAGTTCATATATTGACTTAATTTTATAAATTGTATTACATTGACATAACTGTACAAAAAAAGGCAGAAGAAAGGATTCATATGCATAATCGGCATCTATAGCTGTGCAGTCACATAGCACTCCGCTAATTCAGAACCCAAGACACAAAATAACAGTTTGTATTTGTGTCGCACTGATTACATTTTCTTCACACCCTGCCTGCCACCCCTCCACAGCCCCCAGGTAACCCTGCTAATTTTTTTCCTACCTACTGAGGAGTTCTTACAAAATTGTTTTAGTGACTAGGTGCAGCTATCAGGTACCTACTTCTATGAGGTGCATACCAAAGGTCTGACCTGCTGGATCATCCCAGACAGCTCCAAATCATCAAAATCATAGAGGGTAAGGTACTTGCTGTCCCAGAGAAGGGCAGCAGGATTTCTCCCCCAGCCTTGCGGTATGATCAAAAGCCGCTCAGGATCTCCATTTTATATCTTATTCAGAACCAGGGATTCCAACAGCCCAAATCTGTAAGGAAACCTCAGTTTGTTCTATTTTACTGAAGAACTGCAATGGCTGTTCACAGCATTGTAGGTTCTTCAGCGATCTCTTGTGTTAGAACAGAGCCAGGTTGATACAAGAGCTAAGAGGACCCAAGCACAAGCAGCTGCAGCTGCCATTATAAAATGCTTCAGAAGATTTACATGCAAGTTAACGATTCATAAGTATTACAACTCAGGGTCACTGTAAACTGTGTTACCATTTCTCACAGTACCCGCTCCTCCAAGTTTATTTTTAAAGAATTCTCTTTTCATTTGCAGTTCAGCCATTTCTACCCTTTTGCCTTCCAGTCCTGCCTAGTTACAGAGTTCAAGAGATAATTTCTTGCTAAGAAATAAGGCCAGAATGAATAATGCTACTAGTGTTATTTATGTATGGATAATACATTCCATGAATGTTTTCAACAAAATTATTTCAAAATGCTGTTTTGATATTCCCATTTCTCTAATGAACAGTGTCTCGTGTTCGCAACTAAAACATAAAACAGCGCAACATGTACAGAAGCTTTTATAGTGCCGGCATCACAGCGAACAGGAATTAGGACAAACACATTCTTTTTTTGTGACATTACATTTTTAGAGTTCAATGGCCCTTATTATATCTCAAAGCAAGATGAAGCTTCTCATGATTAACCATGTGCATGATATGACAGCAGAATCAAAAAGAGGTCAGTTATCTACATCCAGTAGGTCACCCCATTGCTTTAATTACATTTTTTTTTTTTTTTTGAAGGGTGGGTCAGAGGATTGGGGTGGTGATAGCAGTAAAAAAGAGTGCAAATAATCTTGCCACAAAAGGTATTAGACCTTCTAAACTAATGTAAATATTTTTGCAGTATAGATGTCCAGTTAGCCACATCACTGTTCTGTGGTTCCCAGCTACAAACTACAAAATTTCAGAAGCAGCTCTCCCATTGAATTCTTAATTTTACCTATGCCCACAGAGGACAAGAGGAAATGGCCTCAAGTTGCGCCAGGGGAGGTTCAAGCTGGATATTAGGAAAAATTTCTTTACTGAGAGAGTGGTGAAACACTGGAACAGGCTGCCCAGGGAAGTGGTGGAGTCACCATCCCTGGAGGCGTTCAAGGAATGTGTGGACGTGGCACTGCGGGACATGGTTTAATGGGCACGGTGGGGTTGGTTGATGGTTGGACTTGATGATATTACAGGTCTTTTCCAACCGTAGTAATTCTATGATTCTGTGAAGAGTACATTAGGTGACTAACACGTGGTAGGTTTAGGCTAGATGACCAGTCAAGTCTTTTCCATTACTGGCTCAGTGAGTTTTCACGTCTTTGTTCAAAATGATCGTGTATTATTTTATAAAACAAAGTTACCTATAAATCCTTATTAGTGTACAAGGCACTGGGGGCAAAAGAACTGCCATAAGCCTAGAAACCAGAAGAAAAAAAGACTCGTTCTAGGCATTACTTGCTTGCAGTGACATAGATTTTATAACTTAATCTTTCTGTCTTTATTTCCCCAGTTACATGATGGGCAAAATAAACTACATTTGCTGGGTCCTTTGAAGTATTTTAGTTCCTATCTGACAGCATGCATATCTGTTTAAGCATGAATATTAAGAATGCTTATTACAAGCTATAAAAGAAGCAAAATAAAGAGTTTACTGGTGTATTTAACAGCGCTGCTACGGCACTCAACATCTTCAGGGGAGTAAGGTTCCCGTTCTGTTTTGCTCTGCACAAACAAAAGGTCTTTACCCTGCAGAGTTTTCCATCTGCGACCAAAACCACAGCCCCTTAGTGCATTTTTTTGTTTACCAGATGTACTTTTATATTCATCTACTTTTCTATAACCACATGTAGTTTTAAAACAGAGTTTATACCGGGCACAATTCTAGAATCCTTCCTCCTCTCAGAAGTACGTGGGAAATTTGGCTCCTCCACTCAACATTGCCCAGGTTATGAGCTTTCACTTGGAGAAAAAGACAAAATTTACACCCCAGTGGCCAGTACAACTAACAAGTAAGTCTCCCTGCATCCACTACTCGTCACAGGTGTATATATGAAAGCCATAATAGATACCAATGAATATTCTACTTGTCAGCCTGTACTGTAAAATTATAGAATAGATTGGGCTTTAGGTCTAATCCCCACTCTTTAACCCTATAAAAGGAGTGGCACGGTTTGGCTGGGCAAAGCAATGAGCATCCTTCTCTCCCTACTAAATTTTGACTGAAGTCAAGTTCATGTAAAATGATTTAAGTTCAGGTAAAACCTCATGGGCATTTTTCTTTCTTGAGCAGGAACCACATTACTTGGCTCATCCGTGCTAGTTCACAACCTTATCGCATTCTCTTGCAACGTAGAAAAACTTTGCCTTCTACTAATAACATTCTTGCAAGACTTGTATGCAAGAGAGTCTAATTTAATTAGGCTTAATGGAAAGAGCTGTTTCTAGAGTCACAGACACACTACTAGAGGGAGGCTTGCCTATTAGCTACAACGTACAGCCCAAATATTAAAGGGGTGCAGACTATTGTCAACACAAGCAGAAGGGTGGTTAAGTATTTTGTTTGTACGCAGCTCTGACACTTGCAGAGACTGAGAAAGCACTTTATGCACCAGGTATCACTCAACCTGCAAGTTGCACATCTTTCTGGCTGTCACAGCATTCAGTTTGCTGAAAGGCAGCTGCTATATTTCTACATAGGTGAAAGTTACTTCAAATATTTGTTCTCGATTAGGTATTATTTTTTATATTGCCATCTGCACCAATATGACTCACCCATTCATAAACTTTCTTTTCTTTGAGAAGGCAGGGGAGCGATTAGTGCATATATCCATCATTCCAGCTTTATGAATTAAAAGCTTCTTCACTCTTTATTGCCACCCAGGTGTTCAGGGTGTTAACCATTCAAACTGAGAGATATTCAAAACTATAAAAGAAAGCAAACCTGTGCATTTTTAATGGAAGAATGGAACCAAGAGCTGCAGCTGAGTGACATGAACCAAAAATAAAAATACAGATGACTAAGCAAACACTTGCCAAACAACTTCTAAGACCAATTTCAGAATCAAACACACCACTGCCAAAGCTTTGAACTAGAGGAAGCAGATGCTTTTGCTGCTGTGACATGCATTTCCACCCAGCAGGTAGACGGGATGAAATCCGGTCTCATCAGGTCACTAACAAGGATTCAGGGCTAACAGCAGATTGGGCTAAGCCAGCAATAACAACACTTTTACATATGATTTCCTGATACATGGAAGTTGGATATTTCCGCTATTTCATCTTCTATTTTTCTTAGGACAAACTGCTGAAAACTAAATTGCAATGGAATGCAGGCATCTATTCTGATACACAATGGTTTATTGAAATAAACTGCACAGGAAACACTCCTTCCCTGTATGTATGTATGATTACCACCAAGTGAAGTGACCAGCATACATGCAGGCAAAGGCAAAGATAGCTTGCTTAGTAAAAGTAAAGGTGATGCAGGTGGGATTAATTCCTGGTAAAATAATAGTCCCTTCAAAGTCTACTTAGAAGAGCTACTGCTGTCAGTATAATGAATTTGATTGGTTTATTACCATCATATGTTTACATGGAGTCAAATCTTCAGATTTTTATGTCTTTACTTGACAAAAGCAAAAGCCTGTGAAGCTCTGAGAGTCAGGTCTGTGTGAATTAAACCAAATCTTTTTCTTTCTACCACTAACAAATAGATTTGCTACAGCATAGCAATAGGGGGGAAAGTCTGTTTGGGAAAAAATAATAATCCACTTTCCACAAGATATCAGTTTCATCAAGAAATTGTTCATGCTACAGCCAGTTTCCATTTCTCCGTTTTTCTCCACAGAGATCCCTTATATCAACTACAGGGTGCTTCTGGTCACTTTCGCAAGGGAAAGCTTTGTGTGGCATTAATGGCTGGAAAGGCACAGATTGCGAGCAGCGTGAAAATACATGGAATATAAGGCTATAATGAGAGCAACAGCATATTTTAAACTTGGGGTTCCCCAGGGTATTGCATCAGTAACTCAGCTGAGACACTGAACCAAGAGAAGAATCCTCATGTTAGTTAACTATTTGTTGTAAACCAGTAAATAGTTGAAAAGAGAGAAGATGTTTTGAATAAAGCTCCTCAGCAGTTAAACCCTAAAGCCAAAAGCTCCCTGTACGAGCCCACTGACCTCAACATTTGCATATGTAAGTTTTGATGCATTCAGAGGGGAGGGAAGTCAGGTAGAGCAGCACAAGTGCAGGGGCCCTGCTTGGCCTGCACAGACAGTCCTGTTGGAGACAAACAACTGCCCTGTCCCACCGCCACAGCAGCCGGCCCCTCGTGAGCACCAGGCCCCACACATATGGGGGAGGGCCCCAGCCCTGCCACCCCTGCCCACGCAGAGCCAGGCACAGCCTTGGCAGCTCCACGCTCTGTGCAGGCCATGCACAGGATGGGGGGGTGGGCTGTCAGGGTGCCATTTGCTCTCCAAACATCTGTTCCTCAGCTTAGCTTTGAAAAAGGCAAAAGGCAGAGTTTTCTGTACTGCTCCGGAAACAGCTCATGTCCCAGTAGTGCTATGCATACACCTCAGCAACTCCTGCTGTCACAGGATCACAGGATCGTTTAGGTTGGAAGGAACCTCTTGAGATCATCTAGTCTTACCCCTGTGTTCACTTCATTCACTTCCCCATGTAAGTACCACGGACCCACGCATACAGGACCCATTGATCAACCGCACAAAATTACTAGCTACAAGAGGGGAATTTATATATTTTTAAAAGGTATCCATTTGCCAGTGCTGAAACAGTAACTGAAATACATCCACAGCCTTCTTGAATATGTAAGTACACATCTTATCTACACAAATTTAAACCAACACATTTAAAACCACAGATGAATTAAAAGTGATCCATTCCAGTGCACAGAAGTTCACTGGGAGGTGGGAAGGAGGTCCTGTTTATTCAAGTGCACATATCAGATGCAGCTTCAAATCAATTGAAGATGTGACAGTAAGTCTGTGATGAGAACATTAGTTACCTGGAATGGACAGGCTGGGTTTAATTCAAATATTGGCTAGCATTTTAATAGCTCTTAGCAGCAGAGTAGTAACCAAGACCAACCCAAAATGCTGGAGACAAGCCATGTTTGAAGGCGTTCCAGCCACGCAGTGATGTGTGGCGCTTACAACCAGCAACAGGCACATGAATGACTACGGATGTTCGTTTGCTTTTGTATTTCCACTTGTGTTTTAACTGTCAAAGGTTTCTCCAGCTATGCATGGGCTACAGAATACCACTCTATCTTAGATAAACGTCTTTCTCATGAGAAAGACCTGGTTTTCCTAAGCAACAGACACTTCAAAATTTCAGCTGAAGTCAGCAAGGACAACGGCTGCTCTTCATTATTTCTGAAAGACAAATTGAGGACTTCTCAGACTTCACAGAAATATTTTGAAAGTCAAATTTACTGTCTGTTCTCAGACTCAGTGACACAGAAAGCAAAAGGGATTATACCTTAATATTCCACATTCAAAAAAGGCTGATTTCATTATAGGACTGCATTTTGTTCTGCGCAAAATTCAATAAACTGGTTGTGTATTAACGAAATATTGAAGAGGAAATGAAGAGTATATTCAGTCAAGTTTCATTTTCATGAAAGCCTAAGTATAGACAAGGGGGAATATAAATAGTGCACATGGGAAGCCTTCATTATTTAAGTTGCATGTAAGCACTCCTTTCATCAACAAAGACTAAAGAAAGGAGAATTATGCCACAGATCATTTTTATTTTTCTTCAAAATTAGATAGGTAAAGATAGCGGACTAGAACTTATTAATAAGTGAAAGGAGGCCTTAAAAATCTGAAGAAATAATAAACTGATCCGCCCAGCTGTAACTCCTCCAAGTTATTCTGTCTCAATCCAAACACCTTCAGCACTGGTCCTCTAAAAAGACCTTTTCAATCTTTCCTTGCCTTTTACAATACACCAGTGTTGCTCAATTCATTTAAGGCTTAATTCACGAATAAGAAACCACATTTACTCCACGCTCCTGCTTGGGATCTGTCACACAGCTGGGATGAAAAGGCCTCGATTCAGAAGTTGCCAGGAAGCTAGGTCACAGTGGTACAGGGTCAAAGTTTAGGCCAATACAATGAAGCCCACAAAAATTTGAGTAATATGCACTTCTCATCACAATACATGGGAACTTACACTTACTGAGTCCCACAAAATATTCCTTACGGATCCCAAAAGTCTCATTAAAGAGAAAATACGAACAGAGACTGTGGGCATCAAGTATTTCTCACCCTCGGCTGAAACTGCTGGGATGGGGAAAAAAGGAGATGGCAATTGTAGCAGAATGTAAAGCAGAGCACTGTCCGTTCTCCAGTGCTACATGGCTGCTGACCAGAATAAATAATGATTTCCCTCATCTGAATCTTAAGAAACACTTTGGGGATCACATGCATGTCAAACAACGTTTAGAGAGGGGAAAGGAAAGCACACTCCAGTCTTGGACAGGAGGGGTTGTGAGCAGCTCCCAAAGCCCACTCATGATGCTCAGGAACACTAAAAGCATCTGTGTGCCTGCCTCAGTTGGGCAGCAACCCGCCTCAGTATGCAGTTCACATACAGCTTTACCTCCACAAGAAAAAGAAACATTCAGCAGGGAGGAAAAAAAAATAAAAAAATCCATTAACGTTCCAAAACATAAAACATTGGAACAGAGTGTTTGCATCTTACAGAGTGTTTGCTGTGAAATTCTCAACTGCCAAATGAAATGCATCAGTGCAAAAAATAGCAGAGGAATACCAAAAGATGCCATCATGTCCAGAACCGCAAGCATTTCCTTGTATTCACTATCCCCATAGCTAGACAGGGAGGTTCCTCCACCCAGTGTGACTGTAACTTCCCTTATAGAAATACCACGCGCGCTCTCAGTAAAGCATTGAATGTGGTTTTTAATGCTGATGATTCAGCTCAGAAGTGGCACACAAACAGCCAGGCTCACTGGAGCTTCATTCTGCATTTGCAAGCAGCAGCAGCCAGAAACGCTGGGAGTATCCCCTACAATTGTTAACCAGATGGAAAGATCCCCCTTCGTCCATTTCAAGCTCGAGCCATTGCACAAATCATCACCTTCTGTGCCAAAGCAAGTTTCTGTGAGTGAGATGCAATTTGCAGCTGAATGGGAAACTTTTGGTTACAAAGAGATGAGCACAGTTCCAATGGCAATAGGGTTGTCCCTACCTACACCTGCTGCTGCTTGTGCAAAGCTGGGCTTGATCCTTCTGCAGAACTACACCCAGCGCAAACTGAAGATATGAAAATGAAATCTTGATGCTCCTTGAACAAGGGAATAACTGCTAAGCATTGCTCAGTACAAAACTTATCAGCTCATCTAATGGTATTCTACCCCAGTTCTCATTCTGCCTCTTCTCCTTATCCACGTCCCAGTCTTTTTACTTAGGAAAGCAGAAGCCTCACCCTGGCAAAACTCTAATTCGCTTTGCAGTCACTACGCCCTTTCTTGTTTCCCCTTGTGTGATCTTCTAGCTCCTCTTTAGCCTTTGTGTCCAAGTGTCCCCGGATACCAGGCTCCTTATTGCAATCCTACCTCTCTCTTCAAGCCCACATCCTTCCTCAGACCTTTCTTATGAACTATCCCATTGGTTTCTCATCATATTGTTCTTGCCCAAATTGTTTAACCTTCAACACCCTACCACTAAACATTGCTCCTTTTCCTTAGTTGCAACTCTAATCTGTTAAACAGCCAGATCCTGGCTTTCATCTGTATTCCCAGTCTCTATGTCCCATCTGCAGTCCAATCAGTTTGTTCCTTTATATTGTGCAGGAACAACTCTTTAAGAGCAAAGAAAATAAAATCTCCCTGCACAACTGTCCATGTTTAACATGGGAGACAGCAATCTAGGATTGCAATTAGATCTAGGAAGATCCCATTCAGCTCTGGACTTGAAGAGTCCAAATACATTTTGCATACTTCAAGGAATGAACTAATGGCAGCATCGCAAATCTCTAATAAGCACATCCAAATTGTGACTTGGGTTTTTTTGCCCAAGACTTAAAAAACATGTTCCATTCACAGGAATGGCAGGAAAAAAAAAATATTTCACAGAAAGTCCGCAATCCTGCCAAATTTTAGATACTAAATTTAATCCAAGCTTCAAGCATTAGCACACTTAATGAACCAAAATAAGATGATCAGAGTATTTTTGACATGGCGACCAAATGTAATTGTGTTCTCATTCTGAGAAACATCTGTACTCTTCCTGTAACATCCCTAAAAATCAGCCTAAAATTGTTACTCCAAACAGAAACCACAGGCAACACAAAAACATACTGCTCTTTGCCCAGGCAAAAAATTGCAAATGAGCTAACAATAAAACAATTGATAATTACTAGTTTTTCTATAATCCGGGGTTTTCAAAAGCCCTAAAGGCAGTCAAGTTAAATTTCATAATGCCCTTGGAATGGACTGTACATCAGATAAACATTGTTGGGGGAGATTTTCAATGGCATAAAGGTTGTCAGAATAACCAGCTCCCCATAACATCCAGTGGAAAGAAGGGAGTCATGCACAGTAAAGAGGTAAGTACTGCAAGCAGACCTTGAGTTAATTTATGAGAGCTGACTGGGAATCTTGGAAACCCTTACCTGCGCTGTCACGTTACTGCTTGTGCCTGAATGTCACTCACGCCTCAGCTTTGGATACGACATATGCCACCATCCAAAATCCTGTTCTGCACCAACACCCACCGAAGACCTGTCTTGACAGGGCTGAAGAATTCAGCCCATGTGTCATGACCAAGCTTAGCCTGAGTCCAGACATTACGTCTATTTTGCCCATCTGGATTGAGAAGCTTCCATTTGGTGGGTTTCTTCAGATTGTTCCTAAGATACACTGCAAGATCATGTCTCTCAAAATTCATTTGCATTGGTTACCATTTAGTTTTAAAACAAGAGGAAGAGAACCTACAGTACCAATGACCTGGATGTATTTTATAAGTGAGTTTATTTGCTGCATTATTTATCTTAAAGGTATGATAATAGAAGAAACCAGACTAAAAAAAATGAGAATATAGAAGACAGCAGAAGACCTGAATTCCAATCTTCTATTTTATCCATTGGAAAGAAACCAAAACATTTCTTCCTAACTATAAACCCAGTCCCAGTTCTCCCTTTACCAGTTCATCCTAAGCAGAATGTTTCCACATTGTTTACTCCTGCCCTGTCCCAGAGATAGTTCTTCAGTTTTGTCACCCTTTACAACAGCTGCTTTTTCTTAAGTTATCCAAAAGGTGAAAGGAGGAGACAGAGGGAGCGTGGAAACAGCGCTATTTAGAACTGTCTTTTGGCTTTGGCCAAACATCATCCATGAGAGTAGGAAACGAGGAGACATAATTGGGTGAAGGTTCCTGACTGTTTACAATTAAACACCCAAACCACAAGATATTTATTATTTCATCTTTGACGTGCAAATTTTAAGAATCCAAAATAGAGCTTTCAAAGACCTTTTTATATGCCATTGAATTATGGTTTATAGTTTTGATCTAAAAAGAAAAATCACCATACTCTAAATGCATTTGCGCTGATGGTTCTATCTAAAATCTATTAAATTCTGCAGAATGTTTTCAAAACTGTTGGAAGAAACACCATTTCCATTCCATCGCATGCATTTCTGGAGTAGTTTTTATAAACTTTACAGATGCTCGTTCTTGCTATTTCAGCAGAAATCCCCCATGCATGGAGCTCGCGCTGTACCTGGAACTCGCAGCACCACTCCGTGTTCCTCTGCAGTCATCTAAGAATCTCCTAAATTCTCACAGAGAGACCAAAAGGACACTAATACATAAAGGGGGAAACGGAACTATTTCCCATGGCTGGGAGTGCCATTTCTGGTATGATTTATGAGTTCATTTCAATAAACAACAACTTCTTGCTGCAGCCAGAATTTGAAATAGCAAAGGGGACTGAAGGACTTGCTATTTCTAAGAGGATCGAGGATTAGGTCAGTTGAAAGCCTGAGAGACAGTTCTGTGAAGAAGCTCCTTGGCAGCAGCCTGCCGTATCCGTCATCGTGAACACAGCTCTCCAGCTTCTAGCACCACATTTGCACGCACACACAAATTAAATTAAATATGTCAAAAGAATATTGTGATACCATATAATATGCACTGTAAATTTTAAATGTAATTGCTTCCTATAACCTGGTTTGCCTTAACGCTGTAAATACGGAAGGGTGTAACCCTTAAACAGGTCCTTATCAGTTGACTACACAGAAATAAGAAACAGTTGGTGAGTTTTTAAATGTATTGACTCAGCAGTTTACTACAAGAGATGACTTGGCTGCACTGAAAGAAAAGACTGGGGAAAAAAGAGAAAGAGTTCTCTGTAGGCAGTTGGCTCTCACTTACACTCTTTTTAAGACCATACATTCCAAATTTAAATGTGTTGTGAGGAAAATTATAATAAATCTGCTTCCCCCCTCTTTATACTGTAATAGTGAATTATTTATGCAGTATCTGCTTTCCAGATTTCTGAATATCAGTGAAGTTTTTTGCCAAAATTTTTTTTTTTTTAAAAATATGTGTCTAAAAATTGCAAAAATATCACTGGTTTATACTGGCCAAAGCATAGGGCATACTGTAATAAAACACAGTTTATCATCTGGTGTGCTTGATCTCGCAAAAAATGCATGTGAGCATTTCCACTGAATTAAACAAGACTGTTCACTTGACTAGTTGTTCATGCAAGCTTGCAAGACTGGACCTTTAAGTTTTTACACACAAGACTTCAATGAATATGTCATTTTATAAGGGAATCTGAAGCAAATGGTGATTCATTGATCACAGACAAGTGGAACATATGGTCCTGGCTACGCATAAGGAAAAAAGAATAGAAGAAAGAGTGCTCATCCCTTTATACTCAGGAGAGTTTCACTGACACTGAGAAAACAGCGGAGCATGAAATCAAGTAGAAAAGTCATATTTTAGTTAGAGAAATTAGTATTTCCATCCTCACTTTATCTTCAGCATTGTTTCCAAACTGCTGACCATAAAAAACACCCAATACTGAGCTTATTATCAATTACTATTAGACTGTAGAGCTTAAGTCTTGGGTACCTTACTTTCTGGAAACCCCTCTACTGTCCCAGCACCGTTCTCTCTGGCAGCACATGTTTGACTGAGTCAAAATGCCACAAATGACCTCATTCTTCAGCATTTTCCTTTCAGTGAAGTAGGATCATTTATAGCAAAGGAGTTTGCCCTGGATTTGGCTGCAACTAATTTCTCTGTTTTGCTAGTATTTCTGTTATAAAACAAAAATTATACTTGCCTTAATTGGCTGCCACTCCACTGGCTTCAGAAAAGCTACACTGTGGCTGAGTGTGGCTACACACAGCCTTTCCCCCTTTACTTTGCAACCCTAACTTCTGTTACCTACATTTTTACTTTTTTACTGGTTTAGCGCCTAACTTGTTTTAACTTCAACCCAAGACTTTTTCACACTTTTCTTACACTTCTTATTTTTCTTACTTTTAATCCAGCAATTCAATGCTATCTGCCTATCTACCTTTTCCCAAGTGAAATAACCTTACTATTCATCTCTCTAAATTAACAGTATTTAGGAATATATTTCATAGATAATCTATAGAGGCAGCTTGTGATGATACATTATAATTAACTCTGCTTTCCTGAACGAAGTGGTTTTAGTGGCATTTAAACAGAGCTGTGTAAAATCAATAGGTTCTACTCAGAGCTTTGTTACTCTCTAAGTGTTAGGGGATGTTAGCCTGGCTCACACTGTTCCTAACCATCTCTAAAAATCACTGATTGAAGCCTTGCAAACCATTAAACCAGGCTTAATTTCAGTCCAAATCCTTGAAGAAGCCATGGTTCAAGGTAATGCTCAAGTTATCCTATGGACTCCAGCACACAATCACATTTTGACTTAAATGGTTTACAAACTTTTAAGTATGGTTTGAATTCCACATCCAAAATTGAACTAGAAACAGACATACTTCCCATCTGTGACATCTTCATTAAGGGTTTACAAATTGCAGCATTAGTGAAGGCAGAGGGAGGAAGCTATGGGAACTTGGACAGCAAACAAGGGAGATGGAAGACTGAGGCAGCAAGGAAAAACAGTAATACCATGACATAACTAAACAGAACAATTTACATACTAAGTGTTTCTGGCTAGGAAAGAACTTAATGGGAAAATCTGGATTTATTTTAATACTTAGATCAACAGCAGTGATGGGAAACATCTTACAAGAGTTTTGCAATATTGAACTCAATAGGTGTTAAAAAACCAAACCAAACCACCCAACCACCAGTCTGTAACCTATATAGACAAAGCCAGCATTCTACATCATCACAGTTTAATTAGAGCCTTTGAAGCCACACACCTTTGATCTGAGGCAAGCGATAAATGTGTGATTTCTTAAGTGGATTATTACATGTTCTGTTTAACACAATGGTAGGTTTGAGCCAGCACAGTCATGGTGTAATGAGGAAATAACCTGAACGGAACAGCCACAAAAAGTAGAGGCATCTGCTCTACTCCTTTCAAACGTACAGGTGCCTGGCTGCCTAAAAACTTCCAAAGAGTCATGACAAATAACATCTATGCAACCTGGGGAATGAGGGACTGGACACATACGATCTGCAGAGTAAAACTCTTGCCTTTGCATTTTCAAGCACCAAAGTGAGGAAGTACGGCTTGTAAATGCTTTCCAGTGCAACCAGAGAGGACTCAAAGACAACCAATCTTGTAAAGGGCCCTTTCCAACAGAAATGAGCCAAAACCAGAGTATTTGTTAAAAATCCCTTTCAATTTTGGGAAAGCACAAATGGAATTCCTGTTCAGGAACTGAATCTATCATTGTAAGAACCTAATGCAGGCCCTAATTTCAGTCAAAAGCAATACAGTTGTCCTGAATTTGACTACCTGAGGTTTTTCTGAGCACATCAGATTTCCCCAGCTCTAATAAGAGCAACTGCCAGACACTTCCAGTTCTCCAACTTGGAACTCAACCCCCTATCCTGGAATAGTTTTGAATCCCTTAATTTATCATAAACCTTATCCAGAGATGTTTCAGTGCTTAAGAAAGAACAGGTTGGATCCAAATGTATTCTAAACTGTTCTCACAATATTTGTATGGGGTTTTTTTCTACTTTCTCCTCAGAGAAATCAGCAGTTTGTTTATGTTTCTAGTTTTAATGGAAAGAATATTATGACTGGGCGAATCTGAAGACAATAAAAGCAGAAGGCAGACAAGCGTACCTCAAAATACTACAATGTTAGGTGTATGAAGCTTAAAAAAAAGATAAAATAACTTAACTTACTTTCTGTTCTAATGCCCTAGGTCAGTTTTTATGGCCCTCACTAGAATCTCATATACCAGTAAATATGATACTCTTATCTCTTACACCTGCTACTATAAACTATTCTAAGCTATTAAGTCTCCATGAGCTGTTTCCTAGTATCAGAACCTTTCTCTGCAATTCAGCATAGTACATTTACCCACCTAAAAATTGACAAGCAGGCTGTAAAGGAGTGATAATAAACATACATGAATATGAAATAATTGTCCCCAATGACAGGCTAGTGGCACATGTGTTAAGAATACTATACAAACAGCCACTCAAACCACAAAGCTGCTAAAGTGAAGAAGCAAACAAAAAACAATGATTATCAATAGCTCAGTGAAAGGTATCAACTGCAGGGAACTATGGGAATGTAAACTGAATGTGTTAATTCCAAAATTCAAAATACTTGGGCTGAATGCCAGTTAGGTTTTTTTGTTGCTAGCAAAATGGGCATTGGGGTAGGAGAGGGGAATAAAAAAAAAATACAACCAACTTTCCATCCTAATCATATTTCTCAATGTTGTCACTCTTTAGAGGCTGACTGAAACAGTCCCATTGTTGAGGAAGACTCCTCATGGAACAAAGGAGCTGTACAAAATCTCTCTTCTGGTCTGTCTTTGGCCCCACACTCCCTATTTGATAGGGAGTGCAGTGACTTTACGTGGATGCATTGTTTTCTCCTATTGTACATCTCTTCCTGTTAGAACACAGTAGCAATTTAGTCATGTAAGAATAAAGTTATCATAGTCTTATTTCTAGGAAGAAGTTCATTCAGCAAATGAATGTGATCCGTAAAAATGTTACCTTCAGAATAAAGGTCATCTGAAAAAGTAGACTATGGAGTTATTCATATACTTAGTTTCATACCTACAAGCCATTGCCAATACTTACTCAGTAAAGCGGACTTTGTAGTCAGCACATTGTGGACCACTTTTAACTTAACTAAACAATAAATGCCTCTGATGTGCATTTTTTCCTTACTGAATACTGAGAACAGCATACAAAAGCTTAAACTCAACCAAGTATCTTTTCTGTTGCTGCTAATTTATACTTAATTCTGTCCTCTATTTTTTTCTCAGACTACGGGAATTCAACGCGTTTCTTTGTAATTGAATACTAAATATCCCCTAATAACTACATTTAACAGTAACGTTTATATTTCGGGGAAAAAACCCCACACATTGCTAATCTAGGGCCCCAACCCTGAGGTCCTGATACAGCAATGAAGATGTTATAAACTGGCTGGAGCAGCCTTAAGAACATTCACAACAGGACAATCCTTCCTCCTCTTCCTGGATAACCACTGTGAAGCACAAGGGTTCAGCACTCCTTTGGGACTCAATGAATTATTCACATGGGATCTTTCAATAGGTACAGGAGAAAAAAAAAGAACAGCTCATTCTGTTCTCTCAATAGCACAGGGTCTGATAAAGTCAAACGCCCAACAACATCTGTAAGCAGCTCAGCGCCACTAAATACAAGCATCTAAAAAGCGCAACTCAGAAGGGACCATTTTTAGTTTGCCTCCATTCATAGTCCCATCACTGAGAGCTTGGCAGCTGGTCTTGTTTTTTGCAGGTATATTGGTTGTAAGAGACTGTTAGGGTAAGGTGAGTAACTACTGTGTTACATAGATATTGCGCGTGCCTTCAAACTACAAAATGTTAAGTAATAATTATTTAACCTCGCACCAGCAAAGACTATGGCCTTTTCCTTTTTTAAATACACTGCAATAGCACAGAAACAGCTCATAAAATTAGTTCTTTTTTCCTCTCTCATGCCTCATATTTGTACATTTTTGCTAAACGGTTCTGAAAATCTTGCATAGTTCAGCAGTGACTAGATTTCCACTAATGGGATTTGGACACGTATTCCAGCCCTTTCATCAGCAATAAGGAAACTGAATGTTCTCTGTTAATCAGCTCAGCACAGTCATTATTTAACCCGCAGACAATATATGGCAGCAAAGTTTAAGTTTTCAACCTTGAGAAGGCGGCAAGCTTTGCTAGCTGACCCTGCTGAAGGCAGACAGAAATCAGACAGACTCTTTGTAGACCAGAAATGGCAGACTAACTTAATCTTCTAATGAGAAAAAAATTCAATAAATCTGACCTACTGCTAAAGCAACAAATAAGAAAAAACACTAGACTGTATCCTAAATTATGGATATGGCCTGCACAGCATTACTCAGAGGAGAGATAACAGGAAAGGTTGTAAGACATCTTTAAACTCCTCCAGGCTAATGGAGTTAAACTACAACACCAACAGAGCAATAGTGCATCAGCTCTGTCCCTTTTTCTGGGCATGCTTCACCATCAGTAACAAGGATAGGCATTAAGAGAAGAGTAACTCAAACAGCTCTGCACTGCTGGGAGGTCCCTTTGTTTTGGGCAGTTCTCACGCCAGACAGTACCAAACATGAAAGTCAGAGATAAAGAGGTATCGGCTCACACTAGGTTGCAATGGAAGTGCTCTTTGAACACATCTTCCTGATCTCCACTACAGCATGTAACTGCAAGTTTTTAGATGGAGACATAAATGTAGATACATCCTCAGATATTGTCACTCAGAGACACTATTCGATACCAAGCAATAAAATAACTGTTGTCAGAACAGCAAGACAGACTGATCCAAGTGTCTGCAATAGGATGTTTAAATTCTAATACATTTGAAGATACAATTTTTATTTCAGCCTCCAAAAAGTACTTTGCTATAAAGCAAAAACAGGCCATTGGTTTACACAGTTGTATTTGTACTCTAAATGAAATTGCACAAGGACGATGAGGCCTATATGGTGTCACAAATTTAAAAAGGCTAAAATCAATAATGTGCAAAGGGTTTGATTTGCTTTTATTTTAGAAGTCCCCTACTTCTGCTTCAACACAGCAGAGGGGGCATACCATTTAGAAATACAAAGAAATCAACACAGGCTGAGGGAGGAAGCATTCCTAATCAAACATCAATTTATGTTTCTTCAACAGAAGAAAGTAGCAAGGACAGTTAGGTCGGGCTCTACTCAAAAAAAGACACAGCTGTTTAATCAGAACGTTAATACAAACCGGAATAGCTAAATGAACTGCTTTTAATTCTTTGTATATTTAGTTCTGTTATTGTAAACCTTGCGCAACTGCCTGGCTTTAAACATGTGAATGTTAACACATTAGCAAGAAAATTTCATATTCAAGGAACTGGACAGACTAGGAAGTTGCTGGGAAATGAAGTTCACATGTAAAACCACTGTTAATTTGTACTTTAGATGTGTTTCTGCTTGGTCAGCCACCACCAAATCTCACTTTAATTAAAATCTCCTTTGAGTAGCACGCTAACCATTACCTCCTTTAAAGTTAAAAGTCAAAAAACCCCACATTTCTCTTCACAAAATTTCAAAGGCGTGTCCCAAGCCATGGGGACAGTAGCTTCCAAAAAAGGTCGGGAGTGTGCCAGCTGTGACTCTAAGAATCCTGTCACTTGAGAGCACAAGTCATATTTCAGCGTGTGGCAAAACCAGTTATTCAGGCTGTCAAGCAGAATAGTTTGTGTATGAACACATTTTGCAAATATATGTCATTTCTTATCTGTAAGTGAGGTTTAGCGGTAGGAGCATAGGGCCAGGAATTCTCCATTCAAACGCAGGCTCAGTCAAAGCCTTGCTGAGCTATTTAAACTACTTTTTGCTTCTTTTTAATATCATCATTAATACTCAGATTTTTATGATCTTACAAGATTAGACTGGTAATGTTACATTAGCCTCAGGTACACCAAAACATGAAAACTTTTGTTATTGCTGAAAGCTAAGTATATTTTAAGACGATGAGAACGCCAACACAGAGCTAGATAAACAAACACATACCTTTGCAAAAGCCACGCCGAGTCAGTCATATCCCAAAGCAGTTCCATGCTGTATGCCATAATGTCATAAATCATACACTCCCAGCATAACTAAAATTCGATAGCAATTCGCTGAGTAAAGGAGGGATTGTGCATTGGACTATAGGCAGCTTGACCAAATGCTTTTTAGGATCCATTTCACAGCTGGGAAAACAGACAAGAAAAACAGTTTTTTCAAGGTCAAGCAGTATCAGAGGCTGAACTAGATTTCCAGAGGTCTCCCCTAAACCGCAGCTAGCACTCAGAAACTTTTCTTAGCCTATAATACTGGGCATGAGTCCTGGCAGTTAACTCTGTCCCTCTTCCAGAACAGGCAACTTAACCTTCCTTTCCCTTTGTGCCTTTCCAGAGAGGAGGCAATTAGGAACAGACTTATTACCAATGATTGGAAATAATTACCAGGTGAGATTAGTTTCTCCAAAGAACCTGATTTCCTTAACATGCCCGAACACAGCCAGCACAAAGAGCTTGTCATTCAGTAATTCCAATTTTCTATCTGTAATGCAAATCAATACAATATATAATAACACCCAAGTTACTCCTGTGCATTTCAAGGGGAAAAAACAAAACAAGTGAAGTGAATTCTCTCACCCTAATACTAAAGCAGTCAAAACAATAAATGCTGCAAGTCAGCTTTTAAGAGAATGGGGCACCTCTCTTCACAAACAGGGTGCCATATGGATTCCCTTCATGAATATGGGATTTCCTTTTAAAGTCGCAGAATGCTTTGAGCATTTAATGGCTAGTGCTACTGCTGCTCAGGTTCCTTTTGTGATCTGTACTCCAGGGACACAGAGCTCCATGCATTACCAGCTTTTTTCCCAATTTTTCACACACACACACACACCCCCTGTTATCAATCTGTGTAAATAAGATGCACAGCATCCGCTAGTTAATAAACAAACTCTCACTTTGATTACACTTTCAGTTTCCAAGCGCAGAACTGACTAACTACAAAGAATAAATGTGTTTGGGTTTTCAGTGCTGGCCTTGGAAGATTGTTCACAAATACATGATTCATATCCGATCCTGAACATTAACACTTTCCTTATGACTCACAAATACAGTTAAACAATAAAACAGAGCACTTATTGAAGTTTTGTTTAACATGCATGAAGCACCTATTATTAATATTTTTCAATTTAATTGTTTAACAAAGTCGATCCTATTATTAGCTGCAAGGAGGGGATGTTTCCACTTCTATCTTGAAATAAATACATGCTTTTGAATTTGCTCTGACTTATATTTAGAATCTTTCAGCAAAAGCTCAGAAAATAAATAATAAAAAGCCACCAAGCACTGTATGGAGCTGAGTACGTACCTTATCAATGTACCCATAGTACATTATTTGAATCGATAGAAGGCAATTACCTCGTATCTCTCATTCTATAGAACATGATGTGTACAACACACCAATCAACACACCATTTCCTCGCATTGTTTTCCTCTCCAAAGTGAAGGATAAAACAGAAAATATGGCCTTCCTCACACAATAGAGTCTTTAGGTCTCCTATCTGGTCCCTACATGTTAGGATGTTCACTGTAATACAATTCCCGGATAAATTAGAACTAGTGACTGGCAAATCTGAAACCTGTTAAGAGTTCAAGTTCAGCTAAAAAAAACTCTGAGGGATTATTTTTAAAACTTTATCCTTCACAATTCAGTTTTCTTTTAAGTTTTGCTAAACCGTCGTAATTAGGGACTATTTGCAGTTTCACTGTAAAAAAAAACAGCTCCAGCTCAACACACAGGAACCGTGGAAGTCCTAAGCAGAGTTTGTAGGAATCATATTGTAACGTAGATATACATTCAGGTAAAATATGAGATTTTGATCTCCAATTTAAGCCTGCAGGAGAGTTTCTTAACTTGGGACATGTATGTCTGCCTCGAGTGTGTATTCTGTTGCCTACATGCAGCTTTCAAAACAGTTTTACAAATCTGCTCCTATCTTCATGCAAACTATTTCTAAACAACTACAGAAGCGTTCCACTGCAGACAAAGCTTTTCAGCTTGCTATATCGAGCTTTTCCAAATGACAAATTCTTCTAAAATACTACAGAACAAATTCAGGAAATACACTGATAACACAGGAACATTTTCTGCAGATGTTGTTCTTGTCAGTAACCCATCGAGTGATGAGTAAGAACCTCCTGGGTTTCATCCTAACCCAGCTGAAGTTACTCATAAAATATTCACCCAATGGGTGCAAGTCTGGCCTTAAATTCAGAAGCTGGCTCTACCGTGAGAATGCTTTCGGTCTACCCACTAATACTGTGTAATTTCTAAATGCTTCCTGACAATTCATGTTCCTCACCAGTTGTGGAGCCGTGGTCTCAGACACGCTGCCATCAGAAGCTGACCTTGCAGAGGCAGAAACAGTGATTTGCTGGTGTTGACAAAGCCTTTCTGCCGTGGCCGCTGCCCTCACATCTGCGAACGCTGTTTCGGCATGGCTGAGCAAGGACAGAAAAAAAGGGGGAGTTACTCACAAGCAGACACAAGGCTTTGCCTCCACATGGCTAATAATTCAATCCCAGAAAACTACGCTTCGGTTAAAATAACGTTAGCACTTGAGCTCTGTCGCACTAGAAGGCAGAAAATAGAAAATACTGCCATGTCAGGATGGAGTACCATCCCCAGTTTCCCTCTCAGGTTTTCAAAGACATAAAGGGAAAGGAAATGGTGGCTGTGCTTCATGTGTTTGCTCTGGGACTCAAACCTGCTTCCAGTGACCACATTCAGCTGGGAGGGCCACAACCAGGCCCCACTTGTCTGCTGCCAACCCCTTTCACAGAATCACTAAGGTTGGAAAAGACCTGCAAGATCATCAAGTCCAACCATTACAAAAAAAAAACCAAAAACAAAACACCACACTCACACCACACAACACCACATAAACAAAAAAAACACACCACACACCACCATGCCCATCAAGCCACGTCCCACAATGCCACGTCCACATGCTCCTTGAATACCTCCACGGAGGGTGACTCTACCACCTCCCTGGGCAGTCTATTCCAGTGTGTTACCACTCTCTCAGTAAAGAAATTTTACCTAATATCGAGTCTGAATCTCCCCTGGTGCAACTTGAGGCCATTTCCTCTTTCTCGCACCTCTCAGCAGCAGCCATCCCCCCACCCACCCAGGCCCAGCCAGGAGAAATCCCTCAGCAGCACAGCTGCACAGCAGCACCTCTCACCATCGAGCAGCCCACCATGGCGCGTATCCATGTGCTGGGCATCTGCTGTGGCCACGGTGCCTGGTGGACGCCTGCCCGTCGGCTGGGGAGCCCTGAGGGCACAGACCGCCATCACCCCTCATCCGTTTACCTCAGAAAGGCACAGGAGGAGTTCCCGCCTATGCAGCCTAATGACAGTGCAGGTTCCCACCTGTGGCCTCCCTGAGGGGGGCTGCCCATCCCTGACACCTGGCAGTTCTTGCTGTTAGCCCTCATTAATTGCTGCTTTTTTGTTAGAACAAGGTCTAAGAGCCTCACCTGAGCCAGGATCTGTGGGAACAGGTGCCTCAGGCAGCACTTGCGAGAGATCTGCCTCAGACGCCATCATTTCCTTTATCCACTGTACTACCAGGCCTGGATGCGGCCGCCATCTTAAGGCGATGCCATACTCCTCTTCATCTTCACTGGCTGAAGAGCCACTTGAGGGTACCTCCGCACCAGCCGGTGTTGAGCAGCATGGGAGTGACCCGGCAGCATCGAGGCCAGGTGGCATGGCGGGCAGCATGCCCGCTCGGCACCACGCCACCGGGATTTCAGACAGGCCTCTGAGCTAGTTAGTGACAGGCACAAAGTTTTTACGTGTTCCTCTATGCCAGATTGCCTCGCGAAACACAAGCTAGCAGCAGGTTTCACCACACAGCTCTTATCTCAGCACCAGATGACCGAAAAAACTGAAGGGAAATATGAGCAGGGGAAGCATTTCTTCATGTTTTCGTGTGCTGCTTGTTGCTAGGAAAAATATTTCCTTAGTATCTCTATGGGCTCTGCAAGTCAGCATCGGTGGAGCTCTGCTGGTTGCCAGAGAGTATAAAACAGCAAATGTCAGGAAAAAAATAGGAAGAAGTAGTAAAGCTTTAAGAATGTGCTCCATAACGAACGTCTGTCCCCTCAGTACTGCCCCTCACACAGTCAGAAAAGAGGCATACGCACCTTCTTTCTTTGCTGGAACAAATTTTGGGAGCTTCTTCCTAAGCTACTTTGTCTAAGCTATATATATATTTCTGTCTGTTTTTTTTTTTTTTTAGAAGCTTGAAAGCACTTATTTGTGTCAGGGCGGCACACGGTGGTGGAGAGCCCTTGTTCACTGACTGCCGAGCAAAGGATCCTGCATTTGAAATCGGCAGAAGAGAAAGGGCGGGAAGGGACGCGGAATGGCGGAGGGGCAGAGCAGCCTGTCCCCAGCGGCAGCAGGGCCCGGGTCTCCCTCACCGCCCTTGTGCCACCAGCAGCACTTCCAGCTGTGAACGGTACCAGATGCTCTGGAGAGGAAGGCTGAAAAAAGCACCGGTCTGGACACCCCTGGGCAGCTCTGAACCCTGCCCGCCATTTCAACTGGGTGTCGAGGCCTTTCACATATCCACACAGCTGAGACTGGTGCCGGCATCACGGTGTTTCAACCTTTCTAGAGGCCAAAGGATAACTCATTTCCTAGGCCAGTTACTCAGTTGTCTTTCTGCTAACAGCTGGGGCCGATGATGATGATGATGAAGGGCTGGGGGGTGGAGAGTTTGAAGCTGGTTATCAATGAATTTGCTTTGTACCAGCCACAGAACAATTCAGTGCATCTTCTTGAGCTGGATATTTAACTCCCATTAAATGGTTTCCAGTCCCCACTGATCATCCTCCAGCTTGTCCTGTGGCTGCTCCCATCGCTGTTTAAGTTCTCACATGGTGCTCTTTGAATTTTCAGTTTTTCACAATGAAGTGGTCTTCACCAGTCTCTTTGCATTGTTTTATAAGCCATTTGTTTTTAAGTAAGACTCTTTTTCCCACAAAAAGAAAGAGCAAGACTTTGTCTGAATACAAATCCCATGCCCAACAGTGTGCTGACATTTGTGCACAGAGATCTGCCTTCCAGTTTATTCTATTGTGCTTTACTTTGTTTTTTTTAAATAGTTCAGTGGAAAGTTCGGATGATTCCAGGCGAGTATCCTTTAACAACACCACCACAGAAATAGCCTGAAAAACCGGAAATACATCTCAGTGTTGCCAGAGGAATTATGGGTTGTTGGTTTCTTACTTTAGCTTTTTTTAATGTAAGTGATCTCAAAAAAAAAAAAAAAAAAAAGAGGACTTTTATGGCTGATAAGCAGAGATTAAACTCAGGTGCGGCACCAGCAGCTGTACTTTTCTCCACCAGGGTATATTAATGCAAGTGCAGGATTTCTGCTATCTGAGTCACCTCTTAGAGCCCACCATCCGGGCGAGTGAGTGGTTCCTGTTGCAGCAGGTCCTGGTGTCCACCGAGGACTGTGGCCTCATTTGTAGCAACACAATTCCATCTACGACTCCTTGCTGATGTCCAGGAGAGGCTGGGCACCCAGGAGGATTTAAGAATCTTAATACTTCTGTTGATCTAGACCTAAATTTCCACAGGCAAACTCATTGCCAAGTTGTTACCTGGCCAAACTGGGTTTGCCCCAGAACATCCCAGATGGATGGGCTGGAGCATTAACCCACGGCGCCATCTAGCTCCCACAAAAGGAATATTTTCGATAGCTCTTTTCCCACATTATTATGACTCAGACCTTATCTAGTATTTTGCGCAGAAACAGAGAAGATGATAACAGCAAAGGAAAATGAATGTGACTGTTCTCACTTCTTGACCCCCTGGGGGCCAAGAGAACTGGAGCATGACAAATCACCTCGCAGTCCATCCTGTACCTCCTGGTGGATCTTCTTTTCTTACTCCAGGAATGGCAAGTGGCTTGACCCAAACATGGGCAGAAAACCTGGGCAGAAAACTCTTTTAGGCGCGTAAGCTCCCCCCACTCTTTCTTCCTCAAGTACTTCTCACCCTCTGCCTCCGCAGCCTGCATCGCACCTCTGGGCCACCCGTCTGTGAAGGGCAATGGCTGGCACCAGAGGAATGTGCAAGAAAGTTGACGCTATGGAAGCAAAGACAGAGCTTTGATTTCCATTAATTACTTACAGCACATGGAGCATTTGTAATCTAATTTTTTTCTAGTGATATCCACCATGGTTAAGCCAAGCATTTTCCATCTAAAATATTACAATGATTGGCAGATTTCAGATATATGAGAATTCAGACTCATTTCATATCTGGAAACAAAGTCTGAAGGCTGCCTATTTCTTCTGTCTGAGTATCATTCCCTCACCAGGCTCTCAGGCTTTGAGCCTATTTGCTATATAGGAACACCTCCATGGCTTTCACTAAAAATTGTAGGACATGGGGATCTGCTTGTAGCCCCAAAGCAGAGAGAACGCAGGCTGAAATCACACAAGCCAGGAAATGCTTGAAAGCAGTGAGATGACAACTGTATAATCACAGGTAATGTGCAAGCGAAAGATCACATTTAAAACTCTAACTCAAGCCTGCAGGACATTTGCCAACCTGCAAGTTAGGCTCCAGTGATGTATGGAATATATTTGCTCTGAGTCTATGCTCTGCTGTATGCCAGAAGCTTTTAAACCATCTTTACAAATATGTTCCCATCTTTTGCCAAGTGAATATACAGTCTTTTTCCCTCACGTTGGTATCTAGAGTTGTTCTTACTAACTTGATGATTTCTGAAGCTGTAATTACTCTTGAATATTCACAAATGTTTTTGTGACATACACCAAACTTAAATGTTTTCTTATTCTAACAAAACAAGTATTATTTGCGTATTTACTTTGCACATATGCTTTACAAAAAGGCCAACAAAATTGCTTAAAAATGCTTCAGTGATCAGTGGTATATCAGACCTGCAGTTCGGCAGACTATTCTGCTCTACTGCATTTCTCTGCAATTAGCTGTTTCTCTGCTCTCCTCTGCCTCCACTCCGTGTCTGGTGTGATGCCTTCTCCTCCCACACAGCTGCCGTGTTTTGTCTGTGTCTTCAATAGCAGTGACTTTCATGAGCCTGGTCTGTTCTTTCTGCTGTAACCCTTTTAATTTTATACATCATTCCTTTACATTTTCCTAGGTCTTGCAAGACATCTCTTTTTCTGCAACTGCTCTCTTACAGACACAGACTTTCTCAGCTGTGGTTATTCCTCCAGGTTTCAGTCCTGTACCCAAAATGCAAATGTTCACGCACTCTGGCCAGACCTCCTCAATCCATGCCACTCCAGGCTATGCCTAGACCACAAGGCAAGCGTGTGCTGCGGTGCAGCTCCTGATCTCCAAGGGAAAAGCTGGCATTAGGCCCTAATAACCTGATAACATGGCCAGGGCACACAACCAGCTTGAATCTGTGAGTCCCTCAATTAAGACAGCAGCTCTAATGTTCTTTTGGTCTTCTTCCATGCCCTCACCTCATTATTCCTCACCCTTTACAACACAAACGACCAGGTAGGGTGAAATGCAGGCCCTCCTCTCTGGCTTTAAGTAACAACGTTTTATAACACAGCTCAAGCCTGAAAGGAGATGAAGCAAGACCAGGTGTTGCTCAATTGCGGGATGTCAATCCCATGCAAGATCCCACTTCCAAGAAGAATGGATAGGAAGGACCCTGCAACTACTTCTGTTTATCATATTCAGTGCAGTCAAGTACTGCCCTGGTGTGTGTTAACATTTAGGCTCTCATGCTTGTCAAATATGAATAAAGAGGATTTCTCCTTTTCCAGGGGTCACAGCTGTACACAAAGTAAAAAGTAAAATTAAAAACAATGACTTTCGCTAAGGAATGCAGGAAATGTTGTGATGTATTTTCATTGCAACCACTTGAAAGCAGAATTGCTGTGGAAATAAAACAACTCCAAATACACTGAACTTGCTGACTCAGTTGATCCAGAAGAAAACTTGCAAGTCAGCAATTTCAAGCAACAGCAGTACCAAGTGTACTGTATCTGCAGGACTGATGTAATGTGCATTGCGACATCATATTTCACTGAATACTGCACTTAGGAGTTTGATGAGCCACAGCTTTTAGATGAAGCTTAGGATTTGCTGCAAATTACATAACATAGTTTTACTTTATAGCTTAGGCTGTTAGGTGTTGGACCCACCCAATTCCTTAAGGAACAGGACATTTAAAGGGAGAAATTTCCTCCAACTTCCTTCTGACCCTAATCCAAGGCCCATATCAAATTTAAAATGAGCGCAGATCTAGCCAATTCTCCTAATGTATCCAGAATTATCAGCATTACAGCATTTTCTATTCAAAACAGCTTATGCAAATCATTTTCTATTGCCATATGCAAATGATTGAATCACTTTTTGCTATTTGATAGTTTTTCAAAGAATTTCCTAATTTTTCTGAACACCTTATAAGCAAAATATTAAGATAAAAGCGGGCACATCTTCACTTTAAATTTTCCATTTAATGTTCTTCTAAAAGTGTTTCCTTTAAAAGAAATTATTAGCAGCTTTTAAAAGCCTCTTAACAAAAAGAGGATATATCCTAAGAAGGAAAACCACTTAGAAGTTACGATTTTAAGCAATTCATTGGAGTCTGTACCCTACACCTATGTCAGGTAAGAACAGAGGGCGACACACAGGCAAAATAGGTTACAAATCAAACAGGAGATGGGTTAGGGATTCTTTGTCCCAGCTGCTATTACTACAGGAAAACACAGGAAACAGCCAAGTTTTCATTTTTAAGTGGTGGAAGTTGAGAGCAGAAAGTGAATTCACACATCTTAGTTAATGTAAAAGGTATCCAGCACATGGAACTGTCTCTATAAGCAGAATCAGAAAACCAAGGCAAAAAAAGCAAATTGCCTTCTAAGACACGAGAAAGAGGCCTAAACAGTAAGTGGGCAAATACAAACTTAACATAAACAGAAAATATAAACATAAAAAAGCAAAAGCTTCTCCTATGACCTGGTTTATATGCCACTCTTTTTCTTCCTTAGGTGTTTCTACTCATTTTATCTATTTATTTCACAGAAAGATTGTATGATAGGTGAACTTGTCTGGTCTATGGAAGGACAATAGAAGAAAAAGCTACGAGAGAATTGTGGAACAATAGTGCCTGCCTTAGTATTACAGCACACTTCCGCATCCCTGAAGCTGTACACACTGCTATTTGGAAGTTTAATAATCAGGAAGCGTGACGTTATATAAACAATTTATGCCAAATATTAACATAAGGTATTTTTAAGGAAGGTAATCTTACTTAAAATGTGGGTTGTAGGGCTCATTTTCTATTTTGCACATTATATTTAGTAACTGTGAAATATAAAGTATCCAGAAATGAAATATAGAAACCGCTTTGGACTTTTTTCTCCCCCATTGTTTCATCCTTCTGAAGTTCACACCTTCCTGCTTCTGCTGCTAAAAATCGTGAAAGTGGACTTTATTCACCACTACCAAATTCCCAAGACTTCAGGATTGTTTTTGTGGTCTGATGAAGGTGGCCACTCTTGAAAAGTCTGGCCTTACTTTCTACTGTTCTTTTCTCAGACAAATATTTCCCTATAGTGTCAGAAAACCTTGACACTGCTCTGCTGTAAGAATAAGGCAAGAAGTAGCAACGTGCTTCGAAAAAGCAGAGAGCCCACAGAATACAACCAGGATTAAAAGAAGGCTACAAAATATCAGAGTCCACTTGTTAGAAAAGCTCTGCTTATGCTAGACTAGTGCCTCTAGCCTTTGTTTTCCAGGAAAATTGCCATGACCATGTAACCAGCAGAATGCAATAGCTTGGTTATTCTCATAGAAAGTGAGCTTTAATAATGGTGCTTATTCTCCCTGAGGAATATTTCTGGATTCTAGACACTAGTATTTTGCTTTTCTATTGACAGTCCAGAACCATGCCAGGAGAGCCATGATTCTAACCAGCAAAACTGCACACTGAGCTGTTGCAATATATCACTCATGAGCAGCTGACAGACCAGGTATTATGTGTGGAGGCTATGCGGCCGCGCAACGGGACTTGGGATGGCTGTGGTCTCTCCAAAGGGAAAGGAACGTTCATCAGAAAAATAAGATTAAAATCAGCAGCGGAGTTACTCGTGGCCAAGGAGTTCTCCAGCTCCAGCTATGATTTACACAGTGTTCTTTATATGGCTGGGCTAGTCACTCCCCCTCACTTTCACCAAAGAATACATCACTGAGCAAGTGGTTTTATGTAATAATAATGGCTATTAGTAGCGATACAGTTATTTTATTTCATAAGCCTAGGAATAACTGTGTTCAAACTTGTTTCTCTTAAAATACTGAAAGCAAACTTGAAACGTCCCATACTTCTAATTCTTTGCATGACTGTAACCTTGTCTTCAAGCCCTGAAATACAAGGTAATTTAACCTAGAAGTGGCTCCAAGAGAAAAATAAAGACTGAAACAAGAATACATTAATTCAAGTGACATTTAGGCCAGTACAATCTTTGGTTCATTCAGAAGAAACCAGTTTAAAGTCCAAGAAAGCAATAAACTTGAGTGGCAAAAGGCAGCTCCAAGCTAGCACTGTGAAAGGAAAGAGAGAAATCACTGCACTAGAATCTTTGTTTCTTCTAATTTCAAGTAAGAGATGGAGGACAGAGAAGATGGTAAAATTATTGTTATTTATTTATTTCTCACACAATAGGTACCTCAATCTGGTGTTGCAGTGTGGACCCTTAGCACGTTTTTTATCCTTGTTTCTGTCCTTAAGTGGCCCAAGTGGAGTGATCTTCTGATACTGAGGGGTTACAGTTAACTTACATAGATCACAACCTTGGGTCTGAAGCTCTTTTTCACCAGCAAAAATCAGAAACGTGTTAACTTGCATTATGTTTTGTTCCTCCACAGATTAATTTGTGTAGCTGGAGACAGCTCACCCATCCTGATATGGTACCTGCATGAATAGAAAGAAAGCAATGAAAGAATTCCTGTGGTTTGTGTCAGTAAATAAAACAGAAAGTCCTTCTGGTGATTGTGGTTTCTGTGCTTAACAATGTGCTGTCCGTCCTTGGTATTGCAGCTCTTGGTTAAGTCTTATATAAACTAAACCCTATTTCTCAAAGGTATACAGAAATACTTTCACTTAGTTAAATGGCTGTGAAGATGGTAGAATTCACAGGGCATTTTGGCATGTTTCCAATACATGTGGTAATACGGCTACAGCAGATCTAGCCATTCCATGTAACTAGATCATGGAATTCAAGCTGCCACACGCAATTATTTCTGGCCATGCTTTTGTACAATACGTACGCCTGTAACTTTCTCCACTCTTACGTGGGTGGAAGCATCCAGAAACTCCTTTGAGCATAGATTGTTCCTGAGAGATCTCCAGCTTAGAGAACAGCAGAAGAATATGGGCATGAGCGTGAAACAGCGTTATAAATATTTGCGTCTTGGATTCCTGGAACTGAACCTGTGTCACTGTGAGTTCAAACCATTGCAAAGTTTACTTGTATTCTTTTTACTAATTGTTTCTTAAGAATGACCGGCCAATTTGATTTTCACTCTAGCTAAATATTCCCAGATGCTTTAGATTTTACTCAAAATGGTAGCTAAACATACTAACCTGTACTCTTGCTTTTTTCTTGCAGTATCAGCCTACAGTCAGCCAAACAAGACACTGCAAACCTAATCATAAAGGGTACATGAAATTCAAGGTTTGAAAAAAATCCTCTTTCTATAATGAAGAAAATTGTCTTCTCAGTTTTCTTTGTGTCAGAATTATAATACAAGGAAGACAAGAGCACCATATTGAATAAAATGTCTATGCAAGCTAATTTTGCAAAAATAGATGAGCTATTTGAAGAAAGTGAGAACAAGAAAACAAAGGGATTCTCAGGAAAATTTTAAATGCAATAGCTGAGGTTATATACACGCAATGAAATTTCTTTGAGAATGGATATTTGTACCTGCATGCTTCTTCACGCAAGTAGACTCAAGTGGAAAATGCAGCTACTTGAAGGCATTCTGTGTCTAGAGGTACCATTGGAAAGAGAAACATTAATAATGGAATTTTTATGGACTTTTAGGGTCCAGGAGAGCTTCAGCAAGCTATCAAACATTACAAAACTTCGGTGTTCATAGAAGAGGTAGATTCTATTATCCATACGGTTGTGGCATAATAGCAGCAGTAATTCCCACAGCCTCATTTTATCAGGTACAATGACATTAAAGTTTGTCTCAAAGGAATTAAAAACCCCACCATTTTCAATCTTGGTGTTTAGATTTAACCTCCTTAATCCATCTTGAAGCGCTTAAAACACAATAGCCTGCTTTTTAAATTTCTGAGACTCTACATCTCCCACTGACTCAGGCGGGATTTGGATGGGCTACACGCTTTGAAGGTGAGTTTGATGAGGGTGCTCAGATGTTGATCTAATTTTGAAAGTGTTTACAAAATTCCTACTTGTTGCTTTTTAGGTAACAGAACCAATGTAAAGAGAGGAAATCCAGATTCCACTGAGACAAGGCTTGTATTTCACTACTGTAGTCACCAAGTATCTTTCCAACAAATTAATAGTTAATATGCTACAGATTATCATTCAATGAAAACTTTGTAAAGACAAACATTTTATTCTTTGGAAAAGAAGTGGTGAAAAATGAAACTTTCTTAGCACAGAAAAGAAAAAAATCACCTACATCAAAAAGGTTGAAAGCAAATCAAACAAAGCATGCACTATGCTGAGGGACATGAATCCATGTACATTCTGCAAAAATGCTTAGATAATAGACAATACTGACAATTGAGCCTTTGTTTTCAAAGCAAGAAAAATCAACTTGGATTCACATTTTTGAAAGGGTTTGTTTCATCTGAGTGCAGGGGCAGTGACAGTCACTCAGAATACGAGAATATTAGCCCACAGGTTTTAGTCACGGTTAAGATCCGTAACGAAGAGTACAGCATAAATAATAAAATTAAAGTGCAAAACAATTAATCTGCAAAAACATATGTATATGCTTAACTCAAAGAATATGCGTAGTTTTGCTTAAACACTTTGCTAGGTTACGTCTTATTTCAAATGTAAGTATGTTCCATGTTCCTAACACTTCTCAGGAGGAAGACTAGAAAACAGGGAAGACAGAAAGTCTTTCTCAAAGACACTCTTTCATAATTCATCTCAGTAAAGCTGTCATGACAGTATAGAAGGCTCTTACTCTATTGCAGTCGTTCCCAGATGCTGCCATGTGTACTAGCCCTAGCTAGTCAAAGTCTTATGACTGCACTTCCACACTTTCCTCACCTTTTGCAAAGGTGAATCCTTAAGTGTCACTCCCACCTCTTCGCTTCAAATAGAGCGCAAACACCATAAGAAGTGGTTGCTTGTTTCAATTCTGGTTAAAATGTACACAACAGAACTGGAGGCAACCAGATAGTGCAAAATCTGAGGTCCAAATTCAGGAATACATTTAAATTAATGGTGGCTTTAAGCATGTTAAGATTAAGCACATCCAGAAGTGTTTTCATGAATAGCAATACGACAAGCACTCTTCTAACCAAGATTGAAGTCTGTTAAGTGCTGACAGTAGCACTGAATATTTACCTCTCACTGATTTACTATACAACCCTTTTTCAGCTGTTGTCAGAAAGAGCTCAAAAAATTGGGGAAAAAAAAAAAGAAAGATGATTCTTCCCACAGTAGTTGTGCAGAAAGTCCTATAGCACCTGAATCACCTTCTGGTTTTAACTGTCTGTGACCTAAGCAACACCTAAATTCACTGACTTCAGTGTGATCTTAAAGATCTATCTTACGAATTAAGGCTTATGTTAGGGATCAGCAAATCTCAGAAGTTTCAGAATTCAGATCAGATTTGGATAGGAATTCAAACTATGTGACAACAAATCATGTCAAACCTCTAATTTATAAACCTGGAATTTCACTCTGTTAACAGTTCACAAGACCTAAAGAGATATCTCTCCAGCTTGTATGAATCTAAGGCGGTGGGTCCAAAATCAAAAAGCAGATTTCCATCTATTCTAGTGGGAGACTGTATTGTTAACAAACAAGAGTTTGCACCATAGACAGCTTTTGGGCTTTGCGCTTTCAATTCCATGAGTAATAAGCAGCTGTGGGCAGAAATCTGTTGCCCACTAACACAAATCTGGCTGCGTGCAGAACACAGAAATGAGTGAGGCACCTCCATGCTGGGTGGAAATTTGCACCTGCTCCACGGCTCATGTGAGAGAACACGGGTACCTTATGAGCTTATTCATCGTGTTTGACCTTATGCTTACAAACACTCTGCATCAGCCCTCCAGAGGACTCAAACTCTCATCAGAGTAAGGCAGCAGCCCTAGCCCTGCCTGGCTTCACTTGTGTGTCCGAGAAGTGACCACACCTACGTTAACGCTGTGTGGCTTTGTTAGGAGTTTCAACGCAGAAGGCCGAGAGTGGAAGAGTGGAGAGAGTCAGCTGTGTCATTCAGAGGCGGTCTCCGTGCGACAAAGGGGAAACACACTTACTGGGCAGGCTGGGAAAACTTGCAGGCTAGTGCTGCTGAACTGGGCTGGAGAGTTTGGTTCCATAGGGCTGATCTGATCACTTGTAGGAATTTTATCTTTGCAGAAAAAAAAAAAAAAAACAACCCCACAGCTATAAGATTTAGTCTGCATTTAAAAGTTTTGCCAGCATAGCTGTGATGCGATTTTGGCAGGTGTAACTGCAACAATAAAATTCTTACGTACCTCGTGCGCTGAACCCTGTTGCTGTTATATAGTGTTATCTCATCCAAGCACTTTTCCTTAAGGCCTAATTTTGTTTCCCAGTCTTGCTGGTTTATAGCAATGCTGGCAAACTTCAAATAGTTAACCTATTCTGAGGCAGAACACTTTCTGCTTGGAAAAAAAATTATATAAAAATATTTTTGAGATGTTCTTACACAGAACTATACAATTTGGTCTTTCCTGGGACTGAAGAAAGGAAAATTATCGACTTGTTCTTCCGCTAAACTTCTCCTCTCCTCTTAGTCCCAAGCCTTCTTCTGGAAGTTCTGCAGCTCACGTAAAGAAGCTGCAGAGGCGACAGGCTAACAACATTTGTTTACTGTGGATCTCCCTTTGAAGAGTGATTACAACAACATCATTCTGCATATCCGGAGGGTGGATTTCTTATCTCCCTGAAGGAGAAGGAGAACAATCACATATTTGAGAAGTTCAAACAAAAGCACACACAATTATAGGAAGTGAAATGTTTGCGAAAAGAGGGCAGTTTATACAAAACCCATTTTTATAACCTCATATATATATTTATTTCACGACAGCTTTCAAGAGAAATGTTCTGTAACTCTGCAGTATCTCTGTTTTGTGGTGGCACATGAAATATTTTCCATTTGAAAACTGACACCGAAGGGGAAACACTCTGCAGAAAACAGCCAGTGCAATAACTTTGCTCGGTGGCTACTTTCACCCCCACCCACCTCGCGCTCCAAGGCAATGAGGCGGAGGTAAATCCGCACAGGCTGCCTTCCCACCTGTAGCAACAGCGGTGAGAAGCGCGCGGGCAGGAAAGGCACTCGCTTCCACGTTAGCTCTGGCAAAGACCTGCTGTTCCAGGCCCCCTGCTCTGCCCTCTGCTACTGCCCCAAAGCAGCAAGGGTGCCCAGGAATAAAAGTTACAGGCAGTTTGTGGTGTTGTGGAGGCTGCGCTGTCCTGCCACGACGGGCCAGGGTTGTGTGGCTGCAGGTAGGGAAGAGGTACAGCTGACAAACACGCTTACATACGCAGGGCACCACATTCCAAAGGCAGAGCCCTTTACCAAAGCCATCCACCTCTAAAAAGATATTCACGGAGGTAGATTGGTTTGACATGTAAGTGACACTCACAGAATCAGTTGCAACGAGCCACATCACGCTGCATAAAAACAAACCGTACCAAAATGCTAGGAGCGCGTGGGACCTGTGATCCGAAAGTGTTTGGATTATGGGGGAGAGAGGAATTTCTTCCTGATACAAGAAACAAGAAGAGAAGGGAGATTTTGATTCTGTCCTTAACAGTTTCTAAAGAACTCATAACAACTCTGTGTTTTAGTAAGATTTTTTTGTCTGTGCCTGTTTCCTTTCTTCAAAAATATATTAGCTTGTAATAAGGATTAAGCCAATCTGCAGTCTAAAAAAGAATGTTTGCCATTGTGTTAGGGATCTTTTTAACCAATTTTGGAACATCTTGCTAGAAATACCCTTCTTTTTTTTTTTTTTCTGCAGAAACCTGAAAATACATTATTAATCTGATCAAATTCTATCAGAATCTTCTCCAGGAGATCATAATCTGTAAAATGAGACCAATGCCTCTCACATGCCATAGTGGCATTCAGGGCTATACTTTATTATCATCTGTAAAGCTTTTGGATAGCCTTTAGAAATAAGGCAAGACAGCAGTGAAAACTAAGATCAGTCATTCATATACACGCATATGTTGTATGTCAGGAAAATATGAAGCGAGCAGTTAAATTGGGTGTAGAGCACTATCAGTGAAGAATCAGAGCTTGTGTTTTCCTTGAAAGCCAGATGTAAAATGCAGGACAACAGCAAAGCAGACTGCGAGCAGATGCCTCACCGGTTTGCACCAGCACCCAAACTGTCAAACGTGGGGGGAAAAAAAAAAAAAAAAGATGAAAATGGAAATCTCAGGCCACTATGTTTTCAGAAGAGATTATTGTTACTTGCCATCTCTGGTCGGGTCAGAGAAGAAAAAAAAACACCTCTAAAAACATTTGAAAATGCGAAATTAAGCTTGGTTTGGACATAAGGTAAAAACAAGCAAGCAAACGTGCAAAAATAGCTTCTTTTCTTAATACTCACAGTTTTCTCTTTACTCTTCTACTGCCTTTTCCATCACAAGCTGTTGTCACTTTTGTTTTGTTCTTGTCACAGCAGACGCAGCCCTGAGAGAGGCTGCAAACTGTCCTCTTGCTGGATTTGGTGGGAGGTTGATGTGCTGGGACCTACATGAGTCAGCTGCCAATAACTAGGTTAGGTTATGCCCTCTTATTTTTAAGGGTGATTAATCTAGACCAGAACTGAAGCACTTTGGTGAGGCTGAATAATGAAGTTCTCCATGTCATTTCTGCCCTGTACCGGACACAGTCTAACAATTCACTGATCAGTCCCCAAAGATAGCGTTCAGGTATCATAATAAGAGGATCAGGATAAGAGGTACTATACAAGATTACAAATTTGACATGAGTGAACTCAACAGGTATTTGTGTAACTACAGTAGCTTAAAACAAAATCAATGAAAGGCAGACCCCTGTATACTCTTCTATAGACAAAACTAAGAGGTTACAACAGTTATCAAGTTCACTGGCAAATACAGAATAAAGCTGTGATACACTTTATTGTCCACACCATTCAAGAAACCAGTAAAATCCTCATGTAGTTTCCACATAATTCTTCTGTTGAAAAACTTCATAAAACATACGATATACTAATTGAAATATCATACTGAGAGAGGCTTTAGAGCCTTTTGAATCCATTAAACCTCTTGCAAGGGTCAGCCTTTTAGCTGGCATATATGAGCTAAATGAAGTTATTAATTCTGTTATTCAAGTGTAAGAAAAAAATCTAGAAGTGTTCTGAATGTAAAAAAAAAACCCAAAAAACAAAAAAACCCACCCAGACATTTCCTACATGGATTGCCTAAGGAAGACTTCCTTGGTATGATCTGTAGCTTTTATTTTTTTAAGGCAATCCTCTAGCCTGAAAATCCAGATTCCAGGGGGAGTGAGAAAGGTTTTCAGGATCAGATTGTAGCATTTATATACAAAAGAATAGTAAAGTTAGAGACATAGGCATAATACAGTGCATCTCAGTACAATGTATTTATACCACAGTTATAGCGGCATAAAGATACTTTAGGCATGTATAGATAAATCTAGTCAAAAGGGTAAATAAGTTACATAGGGCTTAGTTGGATCTGTATAACTTTAGATCTGCATTAATGCCATAGCTGTGTTTAGCACTTCGAAAAGAAAAAAAGGTTGATGACAGCAGTTGTTCAGTAAGCACAAAAAGAATGCATACCACAGACTTTGTTCAGCCTTCACTACCACTGCTCTTTTATTACTTTACTTATGAGGACTGGGGCCCTTTCAGACTGAAGAACAATCCTATGTCCTGTTCGCACATCATCACTAAGACCTGACGCTTTCATAGTCTGCACAGGAGATGGGGAAGTTAACCTAAGGATCCTGGCCAGACTCTCTGTTGGGAAATAGCTCTGTAACGCTGCCTTCAGAGGTGTTCCCCACATCTTCTGACATCTTATCGTGTAAAGGTAGTCTTATGCATACACATCTTTTGGATCGTTTATGATAAAAGACTTATACAATTGTATAAAAGCATGTATGTGCATGATTATCAATATTATACTGCTTTAGACCAACAGCATACAGAAAAGTTCTGTAGATAAAACTCTCATAAAGACAATGGCAAAATTAGTATACATTTAGATTAATGCTTTCAGTCCTGTAAATGCTGCTCTCTTAAAACCATACCTACGTGTAGGTTTACCGTGGTAAATATGTTCCTATTTTTCTGCATGCGCAGAAGGATTTAACAGTTTGCCAGTTAATGTTTCTGCGAATAGAAATAGGAATTGCCACTTTCCTGCTTGAAATTCAAGGCGTTCATCATCGCAATCAGTGTACATCATTCACAGTATTGACCAGCTTATTACCTTAGTATTACACCATATGAAAAAAAGATTTGAAGGGCTATTGTCCTGGACCCTAAAGATTTGCGTGCATGTGAAAAATGGCCGTACATGTTCACAGAACCAAGGCCAAAAAAAAGACCAGTTTAGAAACAAGTATTTCTTTTGCTGGAAAACTTCCACTTCTCTTTTTGATGTAATACACAAGTGACCGCTATGGAAATGTAATGCCGGGGTTCAATCATGATCCTACTGTGATAAAAAGCAAAATAGTCTTTGAGTTCCAGATATGTAAGTTATTTTTCTGAACTCACCAGAAGATTCAAAAAGTGAAGATATATGTTGCATTTTAAAGCAAATATATTCCTTTTCTTCAAAGCCATGTACAACTACCTGAAACAGAGACACATTTCTCTACTAATTTATGCAGGGTAACTGGGAAAATAGCGCACAGAAAAATATCTTCCTTCCTACACACTTGTATTGATTCTTGTCCCTCAGCATATATAGATCCAGATAGTATTTTCACTTCCAAGTTTTCAAAGTTAATGATTTACTTTTGGTTTCCTGTAAATATGAAATACACTGCTGCCTTTCCCAGAAAGGATAAAGAATTCTCTTCAGTTGCCCTTTGTTATGCAATATTCTGCAATCCCCCTCTGCAGGAAAATGTAACATTGACTTCTGCAGGGTATAATTGTATGGAGTGTGGACGAGAACGCAATCCAGTAAACTCACCCAGAGATTATATTTGCTCTTTTTTTCCTTCCTTAGACAAGGTTTCCATCAACAGGAGCTTTGGCACTCGAGAGGCTGTTAGAATACATTAGGGGACAGAAGTGTCATCTGGTTAACACTCTGAAGTAAAAGCAAAAGCAGAGTCACAGACATGAAAGACATCACAGATATCCCACCATTTATGATGTGATTGTAAAGTGTGCTACAATCTTAAGGCAATACTTGTTAATTACCCTCAGCAGATCTCTGATGTTATAAAAGTAATTGCTAAGATCTTTTCTGTATTGCCGATAACTATTATCTATTACAGCTCAGTTTGTTTGCATTAAATTGCATTCTTATAAGCAACAGGAACTCTTGATAATATAATTCTATAAAAATATATTTTTTTAAAGTTTAAAACATTGGAACATATCCAATGGGCCCTTAGCTCTGTTCATCAAAAGAAGACAGCAATCTTGTTGGGGCAAAAGTCCACAAATGTATGCATTAGGTTTGACCCCATGCTACCAGCGTCATAGAAAAGTTTCTCCTCCAAGCCTTCAGGAGAGCGAGAACAAGCCTGTAGTCTATCATCAAGAGCACTCTAGGCCTATAAAATACATATAGATGAAAATTCATGGGTAGGGTTTTGGTGCTTATAAGCAAGATCCCAGCTGCAGAGGTGAGGTGCATATAGTTGGCTACACGCTTGTAAAAGTGGGGATAATCACTTAAGAGAGCCCATATTCCAGACAGGCAGAAATTTATGCTGGGCCCCAGCTGTGCTTATTTACATGACCCCCAGAATTAGTAAGTCACCCCAAACCGTATCGTATTCCCCATGTCCTTAGGAGTAGGTCAAAACTCCTCCCACCCCGGCAGGAGATCTACTTTGGGAAAGGTGAGACTCAGTTTGGCTCAGGCACAAAAGACTTGACATTTTTTCCTAATATAACGAACACCTGAACATACGCAAAAAAATGCAAATAAAATATTCTTATCACACTTTTCATAAGGCACTAGAAAAACTGGGTTGATAGGCTTCACTATTATGCAAATTAAGAACTGGTCAGGAAGGACGAAAATGGAGGCTTTGGAAAACAAGAGTTGTTTAGCAAGTAAAATGAACTATTAGTTTTAAGGAAAAACTTCACTATTAATTGTTATCTATTAGTTAGCAAGTCAGTCAGTGACTGGTACCCACCACCTATCACGTAATCCTACAGCTAAGATGAATTAATTACCTTTCTATTATTGCTAGGTCCAGGCAAAGGTATTTTGTGAATACTGTGGATAACTTGTGAAAGAGACCCTTTTTTCAATAACTGATAGTTGTGACCTCATCATATCCTACTTGCACATGGTTCAGAAGGGCAGAAGCAATAATAAAAATGGACTTGTGAAATATTCCCGCCCCCCCCAAAAAAAAAACCCCTAAACCGTGAGTGCTGACATTAAGCCCATTGTTATATCATAGTTAGACCCAAAAAATGGCACAGGGTTATAATATATTTAACATTCCTCACTGAAGAACAAGGTGAAGTACATCAATTTTAATTATATTACAGGCAGGAATGCCGCTGACTTATTCTGAGTTTAAGCCTGTACAGCAAGATATTGCAAAGTACAGAACTACTTGTTGGATAAGGAGCAGATATTGAAAGATCTTTGTTATAGACAGAGTTACATAAATTCAAATCAAACACAGAACACATCTCTGCAATATCTGATGAAGTAAGATGAGTTTGTGGCAGCTCAGACAGTTCTGAGGTGACCCAGTTTCAAACAAAACAATTTATGGGAATAAAGCAAATACTACATATTTCCAGTACTGTCAGACAGAGAACCACATCCAAGAGGCAGGATTCCCCAAACCTTTCTGTACAGTCCTGCCACACGAGCAGTTCAGCTAACCAGAAAAGGACATTGCATTCTTCTTTGCACATGCAATTAAATTGTATGAATCTAAGGAAAACATATTGCATTTAAACAATGACGTCAGCCAATAAATCTTACAGTTGTCTAATTCTTCCAGGGCTGTAGCCTCAGCTCATGCCTCTAAATAAATGAGGATGTTCATCATGAACTCCTGAGATCAGAGCCAATAATAGTCCTTCTACAGAGTGATTCCACTGATTTTAGTCATGTTGCTTTTAGCTTACTCTGGCATGAGCGGAATACCCATCCCATAGACTATATATAACCACCGACATGAATAGCAATCTGCTTATGGACTTCAGAACACTTGCTGACTTCTGGCCACAACCACAAGACTTTAGTTCTCCTTGTTATTCCTTTTTAGAAAAGGACTTGCTGTAACCAACGCTGTGTTTTTAAGCGAATGAACCCATATGAACACTTGGTCCTGTACTTTTTCTGTTTGTCAATAGCTGAGCCATTCAGTATGGGACTGCAGCACCCTCCGAATTCCTAAGAAAACTGTGAGTCATCCCATCATCGCTCACAGGAGGGCTGTACGGCTGGGTATTACTGCCACCTAGTTTTCAAATTTTATTATTATTACCTAGAGTTTGGCATTTTCTGTGGTAAAAAATGTGTGTACATAAACCCAGAAAATCTTCCTTCTCATCAGATTTGATACATATCCTGTGATGTATTAAATTGTGCAATGATAAACTCTTACTGAACAAATCTACACCCACCTAGGTGCAACCACTTGAAATACATATTAAGGATACATAATTATCAATCCCAAATATAAACACACTGTGAAAATCCAACTCCAGTTTGCTATGCAGAGTCAAGACTCAAGCCAAGTTTGCAGCATCATAGAAGTTAGTGACAATGTAGATCTACAGCTGATCTTTGCCAGTTGACAATGAATCTAATAACTTTAAATTTAAATGGACTTTTTTTATTGCAATTGACAAATAAAACTTTCCCACTTAACGTAGGTGTTTTATCAAAGTTTCGCAGAAAGACCTTGCAATATAAGACCCCTCAGAGAGATACCATGTATTTTTCATTTCGAGATATATGAAAAAAAACTTTATATCGGGATAGTCTTTTTAGACCAAGATACAAACTGAAAGCTTCGCAATAAAATGTAGAGAAATGTGGAGAACAATTAAAGCAGTTTTTGAAGCCTCATATAAATTCCATTTGAGGTCTGAGAAAGGAGCTGTTAAGATTCTCCACCCTGGTGAACTTTTTGGTTTTACGCTGGTTCTGTGGTTTCTGACTCTGTCTCGTAGCGCCTGTGGGAACCTGTGGAAGTTGGAGGTTAAAATCAGAACCCAGCCGAGCAACTTTTCACAAGATGTGAAATGCTAAATATATTGCTACAGGCAGGATCCAGTTTCGAAAAAAAATTTTAAAACGTCCATAACTGAAATTTCTGTTATGCCAAGACAGAGTAACGTGTTTTATAATTTATCCAGTGCAATTCTACTAGACTAGATGAGGAAGAAGTCTGTTCTTCGCTGCAACTGAATTTTGTCCTTTCTTTTAACAAATAGGATGGCAAAAATTAGGCCATTTCATTGTGTTTGTGTGTAGTAATCACGCCCAAAAGCTGCTCAATAAATCTCATGAAGGAGCCTGAATTCTCCTTCATGGAAGTGAAAGATTTGTGCAACGATTTTTCATGGCAGCAAGAGCAAGTACTGATGTTGTTAGTCTTCATTTTTATCAAAAGAGCTGTAATGACTGAAAGTAAAACAAGACGTCTGTGAATTTCAGGCATGATGCAATCTGAGGAATTTCGCATGCTGGATGGGTTGACAAGGCACGATTCTGAAGTAGGCTTTCTAAGACAAAACTGAGACATCTATATTAACGCAGGTTGAGAGGCCACAGATGTCTCCAAACACTCTCCCTTTTTTTTAAATTGTTATTGAAAGACAAAATTCTATTTGAACTCAGATCCTAGGCCCCTGGGCTTGAAAACCATATTGAGCACCCCCCACAGTGCTCAGGTTAAGTTCATTCAAACTATTTTATGCAGCTACAGTATGGATCACACTCAGTTTTTCTTTTTTCCCTAACAGGTTTGTTTCTGGTCATAAATTCTCAATCAGTGGGCAAGCCACATTGTACAATTTAGTAAATAGTGTAGTTAAAACATGTTTAAAGTCAAAGGAAAAAGGATCTGACAATGGAGCATTGTCCCCTTTTGCAGAACTGAAGTGTACCTTCTTTGATTCAGTAACCTTGCTGCACTTTGGTATGAAATTGCCCCTTTTTCCATCAAACTTGCATTTAAAGCACCTCATTAGCATGTCTCACCGGATCAGTGACGATTCTGCTAACCCAACACTCGTTTCAGTCAAGCCACCATGGTTTTTCTATCTGTTTAACATCTAAAACTCCTTGACAAAGTTCCTTTTAAAATTTACTCCTTTTGTTTCTCCTTAGGTTTTCTGCAAAGATCTTTAAACTTCGATGTACTCCGAGATGACTCCTGAACAAAAATCATGTCTAGCCCAGCTAGTAAATCTAACCTCCATTCAATGGGATTAAATAAGTGCTTCACGGCTATTGTAGAAGCCTCTAAAAAGGATCTTGCATCTTTAAGAGTTTCCTACAATAAATTAAACACATCTCACCCATTGTAAAAGTAAAAAAAAAGAGAGACTTGATCCAGCCCGGGGTAGCCACTGTAGACCCACAGTGATGCCATACTTCTAGCACCAAAACACCCACAGATAACAGAGCCTAAGTTAACAGCAAGAGGCAATGGAAGCAGAATTTTATTTCTTTAGGAATTCAGCCTTGGATTTCACATCAGTAAAGCACGGCCAGCAAAATAAAATAAATATATAACAGATTAAAAATATGTAATTGCATGGGTTATTGAAAAGAAACGTGGCAGGATTTTAGCTTGAATTTGCAGTACCTCAGCCAGGAAATTCCTATTTCTTTTCTAATATGTAAGATCTCGGACCCAATATTCAGATTCATTGTAGCATCTGAGCCCTGATTAAATGAAGGCACATGAGTAACCCTACTGATATCAACAGACTGGTGCCCTGCTTAAAGTTAAGCTCATGTTTAAACTCAGAGCCAACACACTCACCCCAACCTCTAGTTCTTTCTGCTCATTTCTGAATTGAAAAAGAGAAATCTTAAGCTCTTTTAACTATAAGCGTGACTGAAAAAAACAATGGGTGAAAAAAAAAAAAAAATCTGTGCAGGGAATTATCTTAAAAAGAGCACCTGAATTTACCATTAGGTCCTGTAGGCTGATAAAAGGCTACAAACCACTGCATCCTCGGTGTGACTCTGACCTAAATTAACACTAGTTCCCCTCAATGGCCACTGAATGATCTATCTGAAAATCATTCTCACTTGATGAGTGTTGAATGGCCTACCTGAAGAGAACCAGCATTTCAAAAATGTGTTCAGAACACAGGAAAAAAACCTGCCAGCATAATTGGGCACTAGTTTAGCAAACTTTGCTGTAGCAAAGAATGTATTCAACAAATTGGGAAATATCTTTTAATTCTTATATGAAGACAAAGGCCTTCATTGCATTCATTCCAATAATTTGTTCTGCCATTGTCCGTACTGCCGAAGTTCTACATGTTTTATGGCAGTTGTGTTTAACCTCCAGGGTATCTGTGAGGATAGAAGAAAAAAGAAAAATGAAAACTACTTGCTTGTTTCTTTGCTCCTTTAAAAATTTGGTCATTTGGTCTGCATTATCAAAATGGACACCTGCAATAAGAATCTTGTTTTCCCCAGTTTATGTCACACATATCAAGTTGCAAAAACCGGCATACAAAAGAGACCTTCACGAATACTTACTGACTGGCAGCTGTGTGTCAAGAGAAAGACAGGCTAGGTAGCAACTTCATTATTTCTAAAGCTAGTAGAAAGAATTTGTAAAAATCTATTATTCGAGCATGAATTTTCTTTACACACCTAGTAAATGCCTCAAAATATTTTAAAATTTCAAAACCTCTATCAACTAACAGAAAGCAGCAAAATATTTTATTAAAAGTACTCAGTTTTTTGGATTGATATTATTTTAATTATTTATTTCTCATTATTATTATTATGGACGGATTAATACTATTACAGCTGGTACTCCTGTTGCTATTATTAGATGTAATACAGGGTAGGAAATACCAAAACAGCCACGTCTCTATGATAGGACAGCCCCAGCAAGCCAAACTGGCTGTTACTGCCACAGGAGGAGGTTGTGTGTGGGACAGCAGCAGCTGGCGGAAGGCTGCTTCATCCCAACAGCATCCGTCACTGTCCCTCTCTTCCCCTTACCCTGCTAACAAGAAGTGAGGTACGGCTGACTCTTCGGTTTTATCGGCACTGCTAGGAAGCCATGAGACAACTGTATACAAAAATCGGCAAGCATAGCTTTCTTCTAGGGATGGTTGGCATATAAAAATAACATTGTCCTTCCAAAACAGACAGCAGAGAAAGTTACACCATTCATTGTAGGCATCTCAGTCTGTATCGTCAGGAACCCAGAAAAGGGTCTAGGGGTCTGGAGTTTGCTGCTGCTCTAGTTTCTAAGGACCAAAAAGAGGAGCCGTAAGACTACACTTTTTTATGCAGTCAGTCACTCCCCAGGTCAGATCTTCTACCTATAGAGGGAAGAAATGTAACCCAACAAGTTCAAATCTTTCCTTGACACCACAGGGCTAATCAACCATGGAATATTGGCTGGATACTCTGTATCCCAAGTGTAAATGCAGTGTAAGCGGTGGAAGAATAGAGAGCGATTTCCTCATTAGCAGTGATTAAAGGAGACTGAAACAAAGTGCCTTGAGTTCACTAGCCAAGAAAATGGGGAAGCACAGAAGAAAGCGCTTCTTGTATAAACCAGGCAGGAGTGAAGATTGCTATCTCCTCTCCCCGCTCCCTCTTGCTTTAACCCACCACAGTTTACTAATATTATTATCCAAGCATTAAGGTAAACTTATTTTGCTTTGTGCTTTCCTGGTGCGTGTGGCATGATCCTGTTGTCCCTGAGGTCTGTCAGTGTTCCAGCTAAGCTGAAAGCAGAATCAGTTGTATTCAGTCACTTTTCCTGTCCCTCAAGCTGGTGAGAGTTTGCAGAGCTGGCAATTATGGCACAGCTTTGTGACCCTTTCCTGTGCAGTCACTCTCGTGAGCCTAGTCATCCGAGTGTCCCCCTCGCAGGGATCCTGCTTCTGCAGAAGTCATTCAGAACTGTAACTGGTATCAATTTTCACAGCTTTGTTGGAGGTTATTGGTATTTTCTGATAGTTTCTGATGGTAGTCTTTTGTCATACAATAACTACCCTTCACCAGTTTCAAAGCTTGAAAAAAGATCAAACCCAGAAAACTTCAACTGATTCACAATATAATCCTGCTATTTCTAAGCCAATCTCATCCTTTCTGAAGGTCTAACTCACAAGTTTTGAACCGCTTGTGTTTGCAATAATCAAATACCAGCTGACGTGCTTTGGTCCAAAGTAAAACAAACTGATTCAGTTCACAGATGGTACACCTTTTCTTTAAACTAAAAGCATCTACATGTCAATACTTTTATAATATTAGTTGAGAAATATTGAAATATTGATATATAATGTGCAATATTTGATATCAATGTTAGTTATTCTTAACTTTCATCAGTAACTGCCATACAGATTATCTATTTTGGTTTGATGTGTATTACAAATCTGCAGTTCAGAAAAACTCACTGAGCATGGAAATTTCTTGTGAAATAGGGTTCTCAGCCACTGCCCAAGGTTCAAGTGTAATTTAAGGAAAGCAGTGGCCATGAGATGCCTCATGTAACTCCATTTTAACACCCTTATTCATAAGAATTCTCCATAAAGATAAAATTAATTTAAGAATAGATGGGGGAAAAAATTATTCCTATCCCCTGAAAGCATTACTTATTCTAAAACAGGTTAAAAAGCTACCTTGCACTCAAAGATAAACAAGCCAATGCCTTGTAGAAGTAGGACAGGACTTTCAGATTAAAGTCAACCAGCAGAAACCCCTCATGAACAACCTGACAGACATTCTGAAGGAGTGTCATCAGCCCTGCAACAGAATTATACAGACAGTAAATTAATCCCTCGAGTCATAAAGCCTTCAAATGTCCACATCCAAAACCAACAGGCATCTAGCTGTGAGATCCCCAGAAGAGAGAAAATAGGCGGAAAATTCATAAATTCATCTTAGAAGAAATTATTCTCCGGTTCTGCAACAGCTTATAGTCATCCACTGGCCAGGCTGCATCCATCCATCATCTCTCATACTTTGCTGGAAGCTCTTTAGAGCAGGGACCATCTTTTTGCTCTATGTTTTTAGGGCAGTTAACACAAAGCAATCCCACCCATGCCTACGACCTGAAGCCCTGCAATGCTACACCAAAAATTTTAACGACAGAGCAAGGTGTTGCTGTGTGTAATTAACAAAGCCTTTTACTCATGGCTAAATGTCAGTTCTCCTGTTTCACAGAGTAGGAAAAAGGGGGAGAATGAAACGTGTCTCACCAAGTTTTAACTGCTGTATACATTAGCCAAAAAGCACAGACCTACCAGGCAGGTATTCTCTATAGGCAATGAAGAAGGGAAGAAGTGTTTCTAAAGAACAATTCATATTATCCAACAAGAAATGTCTAAGGTATTCATAAGTTGCTGTATTTAAGTTGCTACTGATCCTCTGACAGTGATCCTGTCACTTCCTCACCATTCACAGCAACAGAATATTAGACAACTAGTCCAGACCAAAAGCTTTAAATTGCGAATCTCTAAATTGTGAAATAGTACTACAAGCTACAGAGCCTCCTTCGAACACACTGGGCTAATCTTCATCCTGCCACTCTCTCTTGGTTGCTGTACTCAGTCACTATCGACACAGACCTTGCATACCCTTCTGCAGTTAACCCTGCTCACAAGGTTAGCTGTCAGAAGTCGCATCCGCTCTACCTCAGTCTGGAGGAAACAAAAACTGTATTTTCTTTAGTATGGCAGGACACCACAGTTTACCATCCTGACCTGAAGACAGACACTGTTCCTTCTGGCAACCTCCTACAGCAATTACCAACAGAACAAAGTAATAGGAAATGGTTTGCTTTTTTTTTTTTTTCTATTCCACAGGGTATGTCAAGGACAAGCTTTCCTGCTCTTGCCTTTTTATAGCTGATAACTTATGTGGCCACAAATTCTACAAGAGAGAAGGAAATGCAAAGCTGTTTGCCAAAAGACAGCAAGCAAGAATTAAAAAAAAAAAAAAAAAAAGAGAAAATAATACAATGGAAAGGAACTTGATGCCTTGTAACAACAGAAGGCTGAAGACACTGGAAAATTCACAAGCCTTCCACTGCCCATCTTATGCTGGCATTAAGGGTCAAATGCTGTGCACCGTAGTAAATCAGCCAGTTCAGAGACCAATTACCCCAAGTTACAGCTGGAACAAGGGGAGAAAGGCGTTAAAACACGGGCAGTTGCTTTTGGTTCCTAAACCAAAAAAGCTGAATCAAATCTTGGTTTCATTTCTTCTGGGTTTCTAAGTCTGATTTCTTCCAATTTCACCAGAAAAGATTTCAAAGCACTTGTTATAAAATTACAGCAGCCACTTAGAGAAGTTGATGGTTAAAAAAAGCAACACTTTAATGATATTTTAACATGAAAGAGAGGCAGTCCATCATGAGGGATCTCAAGAAAACCAAACCAATTGCAAATTGAAAGAAACCAGTCAGTCTTCAATTGTAACTTCTCTTTCTCTTTTCTGTGTGCAGGATGTGATAATAATGAGCTATAGTACCTTCTTCCTGTCTCAGCCTTAGTACAGGGAATCACATTTTCACCAAGCATCTTTAACACAGGTGTAACTTTCTGAAAGTCCCAGAGTGTAAAAAGTCCATTAAACTAGTCGTACACCTAAAAACACAGGCACATACAACACCAATTTGATAAATTAGGACTAAATTTCCACTTTTTCTTTTCTATTACTCCAAAAAGCCACTACCTTTTTCTTACTGCAATCACTAACCATTTCCACAGCATTCACAAGAGTTGTTGAGTAATAATAATTATTGCTGCAAGAAAATCCAAACTGATCAGTCAAAGGAAATAATTGCTACAGAGTACTTCATCTCCATGTCTTCCGTACTATTTTTTGATTCCACTTGCTAATTAACTTTTAAAAAATAATGAAAAGTCCTTTGGACAGGGAAAAGGCTTTGTATCATTTCCATAGAGCACTTGTAATCATGTAGGGGCTGTAGAAAAAAAATTGACAATTGTATTTCCCTTATTTCAAGCCCACTTTGGAAATTATACACCAGAAAGAACAGGAAATCCTGTTCCTGAAATGCAGATGTCACAGTGGTAGAATACAGCTCCTATAAACACAGGACACTGAACAACATTTTAGGACAAAAGTAAAGATCGGAACAATAAAGTAAAATATACAGGAGGAATAACTGGTAAGAAGAATTCGTTAATAACGCTGAAATTCACAAGTGACACACCAACTCCTGAGGAAAGAGAGATCAGCAATACAGGTACTGAATGCAAAGTCTAACCCTTAAGCAGAAAAACATATGACTCTTTAATAGGAAATGCAAATGTAAAAAATACAAAAAATAAAGTTCTCTTCCACTTTGACTTTGCCAGTTAATTATGAAGTCAATTAATAAACCAGGAGGTAGAATCTCTCTTTAGTGAAATATTAAACTTGGTCCATATTATGCTTAATGACACCCTAATGCCACACCAGATATATGCACTCAATAAAAAAAGCTCAGTTCCGTGTAGGTGAGAATTCTGTAGAAAGAGGCTGTTAAATCTATAGCCGAGTGTACTTAAAGTTATACAAGCGCTATTTCATGACCCAGTGAAAAAAAATTATGTCATAGCCTAAACTGTCTTCCCTGAAGAAGCAGGCTGATCAGGCAACGCCATCGTCCAGTTTGGGGTCACGGATTTGAAGGAGCCTGTACCAGATTGCCAGTGACCAAATGGTGTTCCCAACTGACAGTCCTTCACTGAGCTACTTGAAAAAGAGTTGAAAGCCTGCGTTTTCTTCCTGACAGACAGGTGTTCCCCTGACACAAAAAACCAACCCATCGTTGCATTTGGTTGCTAACTGGAATCCTTATGGGTAGTCTCAAAGGAAGACAATGGGTGGAAATGACCATGGGAAGTTAATGACTCTTTTAGCCCCACAGATGGTCACTCTAACTCATAACTCCGGGAAATTGTCAAAAACTCTTATTCAATTAGAACCAAAACCCCAGAAAAATCTCAGTATGGTAATGAACAATAAATTAGACATGAGTTTGCCACATGATAATGTGTAGAAAAAAGGACAAAGACTTTTTGATACTTACCCAGGCAGAGAGAAGGCATTATGTGATACCATGGAGCAGGGATTTAATAATCTCCCACCACAGGGCTGTCATGCAGTAACATTTGAATTTTGTATTCACCTTTTACACATTTCACTATGAACAAAATCTTGTCATACTGGAAATTGTTCAGAGAAGTGCAACAAAAACAATAAATAAGCTGGTTTGATAGGAGAGGTCTCAATAACTAAATGTATGTACTTTGATTCAGTAAATTCCTAGTTATTCACATATTTATATTATTTCCAGATCTTTTAAAACAATCAGTGTTGTAACCACATCTCCTAATATTCAAAGAGTAAAATCACTAGGGATAAATAATTTAATATACTGAACACAGATGAATAGCATTCATGTGTCAAATACTGACATAACAACTAGATCTTTGAAACAGCGCTGATATCTCCCTCAGGAACAGGACATAACAACTTTTAAGACAAACTTTTCAAAACCACGTTCATGATTAAACAGCCCAATCTCAGTTTCAAGAGAGACCAAAGAGCCCAGAATTAAGTTTACAAAGATTTTGCAGTGCTGGGTACTTAGCTCTCATTGATTTTTGTGTGTTAAAAATGACCGGTTCAATGTTTATAGGTATTTGGCTATCTGAAGTTATCAAGAGAGTCCTAAGTTCTATTATATTCAATGGGATCTAAGCACCTAACTTGTTTAGACACTTCTGAAAATGCTGGTAAATGCTCAACAAGAATTTCTGAAATATTTCATAATATTGGTACGGACTTGTATAGACAGGGAATAGACCAGAATACCTACCATTTTGAGATCATTTCTAACATCTTTTATTCTGTGAGACCAAGGTACATAGGAAGAGGCAATTAATTTTTACTCCTGTCAAGTTAACCTCTTAAAAATAGAAAACAGAGACTTGGCGTACTTGAAATAAAAAAGACCTAGTTAATCAGGCACAGTAGAATTACTCCTATATGAAGGGGGGTAAGCTGAAGAAAAAAAAAATCGGGTTTAGTTCATCTGTTTTTCAGAAGAAAGGATTTAACCCACTTTTCTTGGTGAATTTAGACTTCAGCCATATTCTTCCGAGGTGTGTTTCCATCTTTGTTGCTAAAGTCTGCTTCCTGAGAGAGACAGATTTAAATTTAAACTCAATATGCTGGACACCCTTTTTAATTTCCATGGTGTCATTGTTTTTGTTCTGCACTTTAAGCTGCCTGACCTGAACTTACCAATTTATCATACTGCCCAGTTAAGAAAAAAGAGTGACTGTACAATGGAAAATGTTGCTGAGGGTCTACTTCTGTTGCCAAGCTGTATCTAAAATCATTTCTTGATCAAGGTCCAGCCCATTTTATTTTTATCTCTTTCATAACAAAAGAGAAACAACTTGGCAGAAGTCTGCAAACTATTGGTGGAAAGACAGAATAGCTACCGGGTACCAGAGTATCTGGCAAGATGTACAAGTGTTCCCAGACATAGCTATCATGAGCATGTAAATAAACACATAACTTACGTATAGCACTGCCACAGCGTGAGTGCTTTTTAAATCCATCTCTGAAGCTGTGTCCATTTGTGCCCGGCTCAGCTGAGGATGAATGAGAAGCAAAGAACAATATTGCTCTTCGCTGGCAGAATACAGAATTGCAAGGCTCTCAATTTGCAGGTCACAGTAAGCATCACAACCAGAAGGTGAAGGAGGAAGCTCTGAGTCACGGGAACACACTAAATGTTAAAACTCACTATCTTCTCTAAAGAAATAATAGCCCAAAAGCAAAATTAAGAACATTTTCCTCACTCTTCGTGAGGCCCAGACTTTTCCAGAGACTGAATCAGCACACAAAATGTCAAACGGTGATATATGCCCAGGACTGACCTCTTAGATATGACTTACATCATCATATGTTGAAGGTTTCCTGACGTTAGTCCAAAAATGCACCCAAATTTTTCCTTCCCAAATCCAGGTTTGCTGCCCAGAGCTTTGGTTGACTTTCTACTATACTGTGAGTTACTCCCCATAACTATCAGAACTAGATCCCCGTCAACATTCTTCTGCATCTATTAGTTCATTATGAACACAAATCAGTAAAACCAGAATAATTTCCCAATAGAGCAGGGGTAAAAAAAAACCAAAACAAACCAACCAAACAAAAAGACCCTGACAACTAAGAGAGGGAGAATGTGACAATGTTATCCAACTAAGATCTCCGAAGTAAAAGTGTTCTTAGCAGCAAACTTGTTTGTGACAGGTTCAAGAGGCCACAGGCCAATTTATTTTATTCAGTAATTTTTCTTTTGGAGCCTAAGAAAGAAAAAGCTCTTTTAATATAACAACAGCTCAAGGTGTATAGTGTATGTTTTCTTATCATCACTTTGCACGTTCCATATCTATCCATATCTCCACTCCCCAAGATTTCCTCTCAAGGACAATTGCTCTGCTTTGACTTCCCCCACATTCTCAGATTTTATACATTAGTTTCATTGTTGGTATTTAAATGGAAAGTCTTACATTGAAAGAGATCAGTCAGTATATCTAAGTGCCTTCACATGCATGAGTTGAAATATTTACCTACGTATTTGTATCTAGACACAAGACACCCACAGTTACATTCACACAATATACGCACTTTCTACATGTACAACTGAAACCCACACAGATTGCACAATCTTTGTCAATATGTCTTCATTATGGTGTTTTACCATCTTTTCTATATTAAGTGAATTAATATATACTATTCTGGGCTTACTTGAACACTTCTCTTGCTAGGACCACATGTCTTGAAGAACCACAGTTTCCAAAGTAGCATCTGAAAGAGATTAAAGTCTTTCCCTCCTCTACAAACTTCTATCCACTACTTTCCCAGCAAAGAGTGGTACACCAGGACAAACCAGCGATACGCATTTCAGGATCAACGGCAGTTTTAAGGTCTGGTATGGCACACTGTCTTCAAGCGAGAAAAGCAAACTTCTAGTTGATTAGCCTCATATATACAGCACAGGCACCTGACTTCATCTGGCTAGTAGGTGTCACTGACTGAAAATGCTTTAGAGTCAACTTCTGCTGTAGTTGGTCTTCACAGGCTGTTGAATCAGGCTGTTAACAAAGGACCAGCTAGTTTGACAGGTAGAGTGACAGGAAAATATGTGTTTTAGAGACCTAAAATGGTTCTCAAATATTTGTTCCTAAAATATGCCCTGTAACAACATAAAAAAGAATGACAAGATGAAGAATTATATTGGGATTTTTGGAGTATCATGAATAATTTATCACATACATAAACCCTTAACTTCAACCTGGTAAACTTTTTATATCACACAGAGCTATCAGGGCCTTTGCACATGTGTGTGTGCGTGCACACACACACACAAATACAAGGGTAGAGATATATAGAAAAAATTTTATGACCTCCCTTCAAAAACATATTTTCAGGAAAGATTTGTAGAAAGAACCAAAGCCCGAGCAAGGAACAGCAAAGAAACAGATAGGGAAGAACAGTGTAATGGGGGAAAAACAAGAGCAGTTCAGACAGGTCTTTGGGAAGTGTACCCAGCAGAGCAGGAGGAAGAACATAGATGATGCCTAGCTCACGGAAGAGCACAGTGCAGCTGTCTGGCGGAGCTCCGAGTGAGTCAATAGTCCATAAGTAGCATCATCTGGCAAATTTGCTCATGCACAGTGTCCCACTGGTGCAAGAGCTGCCTTTGTAAGCACTGTCTGTAGGGTATCTCCACCATGCTCCAGAGGAAAAACTGACAGGCGTGTGCTCGGACTGTCTTGAAGTGAAAGCAAGGAGGTTCAGTATAATATGAAAGGTGTGGGGAAGAGTTCAAAATCATATTTAATCCTTGTTCAGCACATTTGTGAAATATGTGAGTTTTGTTGAAGGATAATTTGGGATATTGAACAAATACTATGACAAACAGACCGTACCTGTTCCTATTTTTCTATCATCGGCAAATCAAATTTGTATTTTAAGTCCATCGGTTGCCAATATTTCATGGGAAAGAATATCTGACCTCTATGTCAGTATGTCTAAAATACAGGATGAAAACTAGTCTTAAATGAACCCTTTCAGTGAAAACCAAACAAGCAGTTACCTGCATTAAATAGATAATGCCCAAACATAGAAAATTGATTACAGGTTACAAGTAGTCCAGATAGGCAGGTACACTCGGTCTCTCACCCAACACAAACAGATCACAGTCAGAAAAGGAAGTATTTGATTTCTGTTGACTCAATCTATTAATTAAATTAAACATAAATATTTTCAGTCCTAGTCAATTCATCTATTTTTGGCCTAGAAATGAGTAATTATCTTGTTTGTGACTAATCTCAGTAGGAAATTTATGAGGGGCAAGGGCCACTTCGGAAACACATGGTCTAATGTGAGTACCCGAGACTGTACTAGAGGTATTTTTCTGCTTGCAAAGAGCAATTTACAATTATTAACCTTTTCCAGCTAAAAAGGAATGGAAAGAATTCAGGCCTCTAAAATTATATCCGACTTCATTTCTAATCCTAAACAGCCTTCAGATTATTTCATATCTTCCCCTTTTCTCTGTCACAACCTAATAATCATTTCACACACAAAGACTCACAAATCTTACGTGCATTCTGTCAGCTTCAAAACAGGGAAAAACGGAGAGGTAATTTTTCCTCTCAGTTCTCATCAAGGTCCTGGTATTATCCTGATTTAAGGAAACACGTTATTTTAAGCCTGACATCACATATATGGTTAGGTGTTGTGGGTACCATGTGGAGACAAAGGTTCAAGACCAATTTAATCTGCAGCAACAAAATTAAGGAGGTTCAGTTACCTGCACTAAGTGAGAAGATCAGTCTTTCCATGACACAAGTTCACATTGGTAACTTTACAGTGCGTATTAACCAAATAGTTTCCAGAGACATGAATTTCATGGAGCTTTCCAAGGATTCTGAGGGTGGAAAAATATGTTCCATTTTGGAATATATTCTGTCTGTGCCACACTGCCTGCAGCAGCCAATACTTTTTATACATCTACATCTAGATCAAAGCATTCATCTCCAACAAGCATGACCATTGACATCAACAGAGGTGTTCCAAGTTACTCCAAAAGAAGAGGTGTCTGAACATTTTCCATAGGTGTTTGAACAGAGTAAACTATGATCTCATACAAAAATAGCATTAAGAAAAAGTTAAGCCACAACCATACAGCAAAGCAGAACATTTAGCTCAGAAAAAAAATCCTCCCTTCAACCAAGGCAACTCCTCTTTCAGTACTACCTACAAGGTCAGCTTCAGTAAGTTGCAAAGTAGACATACAATAGCCAGAACTTGGCAAGCCTTTTCTGGAAAGTACAGTAGTGCACCTGGAAGATTCATGTATCAGACATTCCCTGTTTGCACTGTCTGTGATCTTGATAGCTTTGATTCATGTATCGCAGGATTTGTACAAAATCCAGCTGTTGGAAGCATAATGAAATTTATATGTTAAACCTATTCTATGTGTTAAAACTGTTCTTCAAAAAGGTTATGGCAGCCCAGAAAAATCGACTGGCAGGAATTCACCAACTGTGTATTTTACTAAATTCTAGGGCTTTGTACAAATGTGTGCTGTGTCGTAAGGCTCACCAATGTCAACACATCTGCAGTCAGGATAATATTCCCCTGTGCACTCTGGCCTTGTTAGATACAGTTATAATAGCCTGATAATAAGTATACCTCAGATTTACCAAATGTATTAAGTCTTTGGAATGCTTGGCAGGGATCAGAGCATAAGACATGTTAACTATTACTATTATGAATTATCCAAGGGTGCTAGGCAAATAAAAAGATTTGAGATAAAATCCTGATTCTCTTTAAGACCAGGATTGTTTCCGCTGGTTTGACAGAGCTGAGATTTCACTCCTGATCCCTGTCTTTGGAAAAAAAAAAGAAAAAAAAAATCAAAATAAACAATTGACAGCACAATGCTGGGACGTTGACAAGGGATGATACCAAATCCAGAGACAGAACCATGTGGTTATGCAAACTTATTATGAAACATCACCATGCTTTTTCAAAGCAAATAAAATAATGACCCAAAACAGAAGGAGTGGAATAAAGTGGCAGGACTGTATTATCCTATTTCATAAAAGGGAGCACAAAGATTCACAGAGGTTTGCATCAATGTCTTGGTTTTATGAAAACCAGATTACTTTGCAGCTGAAGAAGGAATTCAAGAAGGAAATTTAGAAGCTGAATTCCTGAGAAGGAATTTAGGAAGGGTTAGGCAAGGATTTTGAAAATATAAACTTACCTAACTTTTGCCCAGGGTCAGTTAGGAGGGCCATTTCCCAGGAGAGGGTTAGGGTTTTGAACTGTTGAGTTCTGACTCCCAGCCCCACATTCAAAATAGTAGATTTCAAAATACTAGGTACTCTCTAGATATTATGAAGATCATCTACCTGTCCTGGTTGTGTCCTTGTGTATGATGGAGGAAACAGAGTTCTGCATCACACTAATTTATTTTGTTTTTTTTCCCCAAAGCAGAAAAGGAGAGGGAAGAACGCAAAGAGGCTTGGTGAGTATCACCAAACTCCAACACAGAATTGTTCATCAAGGTCTGAGATTCCCTATTGTGGTTGCGCCAAGATTTATTAAAGCACAGCATGTGTTCACTTATTTCTATCCAAAATGAACTGAAAAGGCACTTTGCATCTGCTCTCAGGAAAAAAAAAAGTTTGCTTATTTGGCAAACTTTGTTTAAAAATCTGTTTCTTCCAAGGTTTGTCTCTTTAGTTCTTTTTGTTTGTTTGATTGGGGTTTGGGGGGCTTTTTTGATTTTGTACATGGGTGTGTAGCTTTCTTCCCCTCCTGTACCTCTCTTCCTCCATCTGTTGACCTCACTTTAGCACATAGTTTCCCATTTACTTTGCCAAAAAATGTATAAAACTTGGGGCGTCTGCTCCGATTTCTTTGTGACTTGTAACTGTATCATTAAACTAACATTTGCTCTGTTATAAAGAAGTCCCTGTAACTTTAATTAGGCTCTTCTGCTCCATTTGCTCTTGCGCAGTTGCAAGTGCGAAGTAATGCTTCCACATGGAAAAGATAGGGAATGGTCTTTATTATATACAAGCCGTGTGAAAAGCCAGAAACCTCAGTACTGAGTTTCTCACAGTACCTAGTACTATAGTTTCTGCATACAAGATGTTTTCCAATGCAAAATAATATTTCCTTTATCTTGCATTTCCACCAAAGCCCCCTTCTCTCCCTCTATTGCCCCTGAATTCTGCTATTCTGTGGACAGGCATACTCCAAATCCTCTCAGAGGCCCAGGAAAAATGGCCATTCCTTGAAAATTCAGTTTTCAGCCATGGGTATGGGCCACACTGCAGCTCACTAGTCCCCTCATTCTCACAGATAGGTCTGAGGTCTCTAACACTACCCTATTGCATATCAAGAGTTGGATTAATACCCTGAAAAAGAAAGATTTCATCAGCTAGATTCTCCTGCATCAGAAGCACTAATACAGGTAGGCAATAATAATATTTACATATGAAGCAACACTACATGATTAGTTTGGGAACAAGTTTCCATAAAGTCCCAACAGAAAATGACACTGAAATAAAGAAACGTCACTAGTATCAGAATTAGAAATAATTTTTCCTTATTAAAGTGATTCTTTACTAAATATAGTATGTACAGGTAGACCCAGAGGCTATAACATCTTCTACCATTGCAAGCAACTCCCTATTATTCCAGCAATTACACACTAGAGATCATGCAGTGTTTTAGTGAACATTCTTTGAAATCAGATCTAGTTATTTTTGTCGATTTATTACCTATCTCAGTTAACATACCTCCTTTGAGAAGGAATATGCTCCGCATGCTACGCAGTTTGACATGAGGACATTACATTGTTTTACCTTTTAAATGGAATGAGGACAGTGGTGTTTCCTCTTCTACTCTGTGATCCCTTCTTATTACAACATCATTTCTTATTCACATTTTTTGTTTATATGCATTCAGCAGGTGTTATTACTGCCCTGCAATAAAGCCATAATCATTACAAGATGTTCCCTTCCTTTGCCATATACTTAAAGAAGATTTTAACCCACATGACACACATTTGATTCAAAAAATAGAAGCCAATTCTCCCAAATCCTAATACTTTGGTTTGATAACATTATCTTGCAGTGTTGGCAGGTGGATTTTCCCAGCGTTCCCCTCAATTTCTGAAATGCAGTATGAACCCAAAGGTATGTTCTCTGAAGAGCTTATACCTTGAAAGAACAAAAGACAGCATAAGCAGAAGATCCATTTACAAATATGCTGGGCAGGCGATGACTGACCACACAGCAATCCTGAGAAAGCACGTTTCATTAGAAAATTCCCAGGTAGCTTGAACGAAGGAGAGAGAACACACCTGTGGCAAAACCAGGAAAAATGTAAAATCCTGCCTCTAAGTCCATTGTTTCTTGAACAGAAAATACCTCATTTCTCTGTTTCTTAGAGTAAAACATATCTCAAGTAGTGAAGTATCTAGAGACCACTTTGAAGTAGCCATTGTTCTGAAGTAGCCCCATCAACACAGAGGTCCAAGACGTGTCAGAAGCACATGAAAACCAACCACATAACATTTCCCCCCAAGACCAGCACTGACTATATCTATGCGAGATCTCGTAGAAAGGTACGGTCTGCCGATTCAGTCCTCCACTGTGCTCAGAAGCATTGAAACATCATACAAAGCGTAAACTCAGAAGATGTGGCTTCCTGGTCCTGCGGAAAGTGGGGCTCCTACGAGCAGGTGGCCTTGGAGGTAACCCCCAACCATGATCCCTCCCGACTCCAGGCACTCTAAGGACAACCCTGCTAGCATCCAGCTTTACGAGCAGACAGTAAAGCAGTAAGCACAGAAGATAAGAGAGACACTGTCATGCCAGCAGATTTCTTCTGGACCCTGAAAAGGTTCTAGTAGCCATCTTTACCACTGTAAAATTCACAGAATATAAAACAACCATGACACCTCAAAATTACTGAGCAGACAGTAATGAAATTAATTCACCTTGCTCATTATTCAGTCATGAGTCTGGGTGACAAGGTATCTCCAGGTATCTCTTGCTTCCTCCCTAGAAACAGAGATTACTTAGGAAAAATTGATAGATGTTACTTTTTCACTGACATACAGAAAGTGATTTTTTTTTTAAATAAAAATGTGATTTCTTTAAATGAGTATGAAAAGTATATATCAACCAACCACATGAACTTCCTTCTAAAGTCCTCACGCACAAAAAAGAGAAAAAAAACAATAGGCTGATTTCTAAACAAAGAGTTGTACGTTTTCCCATTTTAAACTGTTTATAAAAACTAAAATCCAGTCAAACTATACTGAGAGTGAGAAACAAGGGCTTTCAATTCATCCATGCCTCTTCCTTCAAGCGTGCCTTTCACCATCTAAGAAAATCCCAAACAATAACAACAAACTAAAAAGCCTAAACTTTTGGCTAAGTTTCCAGCTGCTAATTTTGTCTGTCATGAGCTGCTATTGTCAGTCTGAGGGAGGGATTGTTCCCAACTTTTAAAAAAAAAAAAAAAAAAGTAGAAGATGCAAAATATACTCAAAGTAACATCTGTGTTTTCTGATTTTATTAAAGCATTTTGTCTTTGTTATACAGAAATAACAAAACACTGAGCCCTTCCCATCAGTATTCATGACGTCTGCCTTTTCATACAAAGCCCTCTGAAAGAAAATTCCCCCTGGAAAAAAAAAATACTTTCCTTATAAAAAAACAGATTGTGAGACAGATGATTGCATTGTTTAATCAAATTTCCATCTGAAAACTCTTTTCCTAGTTTTAGATTTAGCTCACCCAGTAAGACACAGGCACTAGGAAGCACGTGGAAGTATAAAGTAGCAGCTCCTCCATTTTATTATCTCCCTTGAGCTTTGCAATTGGCAAATGAGAAAGAAAGTGAGGAACAAAAGTAGTGGACATAAATTAAGCCCTGCTTTTTAAAGTTCAAACCGCATTTTCTTTATTTTTCTACAGCTGTCAGATAAGCAGGGTAAAACCACTAATGCATGTTTAATATATAAAAACTCATAATGTTCAGTAGTATGACCTCTATTGGAGACATTAGTTCAGGCCAGTGAACTTGGAGCAAGCCAAGTGTGGAAATGTGGAATTGGGCCAGTGACCCCCACCAGTGCCTGTCATATTTGCTGAAAGCAAACTTGTCAAATATAGAAGGGGCAGAAGGAGGACAAGAGTATCCTTAAACCAGGGAGCAGCAAAGATGCCCATCATCTATTCACAGTTGTCTGTTGTTCAGTAATGGCTCTGGCCGTCTCGGGGAAAAAAAAGTCTGGTTGTAGCCTCAACCTTTCAACCTTGGCCAGTCTGGGGGCCTTTCATTTCACAGGCTCCCCAAAGCTGATGAGTGATCATAAAGCTATGATATGCTCCTCGCTGTTATCATCTCTTCAAACGTACTCTGTACCAGGCAGAAGAGGAATAGAGTATTCCCAGGACTGCTAGCCTGCCATAATAAAAGAGCCACTGTTCTTCCCCTTCAGCTACAAAAACAGTCTTTAAAAATAGTTGATCGGTTGTATTAATAGTAATACCTTAGGATTTTTTTTTTTTTATAAATTAAATCATTTTAAATATCTGCCTTCCATCCCAACACTCATTTTAATTTACTCACTGTATGCTTTTCCTTGAGCTTTGGCTGTCACCTGCTTTCTTTCTGTTCTCTCAGTTTCATTTACTCACTTTTATTCCTCAGCAAAACAAGATGCAACTGCAGGGAAAAAAATCCACCGTGAGCATGTGATTTCACAGACAGGGAACCAGTTAAACCCCGTCATTGTCAACAGAAGACAGCGAACCTATGCTGACATTGCAAAAAGACCAAGAAATTTGTAGGACACATTGAGCTCTCACATCAGCAAGCTTTGATGACCCAATTAATGATTTACATTGGTGTTACTGAGAAGAAAAAGTGACACTGCAGTGCCTGAAGGAGTTTGGTATGCAGTGGTAAGGGTACCTCTTAACGCCTCGGAGCCTACACCATGCTCTGCGTGCAGTGGGTGCTTAAAGTTCCCAAGACAGACCCTGAACTACCAAAGTTTTGGACTCCACTGGATGCCTTGCATCTCAGAGATCCCTTCCCCTTGTAGAAAGCAGCAACTTCTGCCTGGTTGGCAGTACTCTGCCTCTGTTAGGTATGGAGAACTCCAGCTTTTGACAAGCTCAAAGCTCCTGCACTTTTTCCTGGGATCAGGTGCTGCTGTCCTTGAAAAAACACCAGACTCCAGCATCTTGTCTCTTGTTAGAAAAGTCGTGGAAAGCACAATATTACTCTAGCTCATCCACGTGCTTCTCCCGTTCCCCCAACTGTCGCAGCATCACGTCCTTCCATTCCTGCAAGATTATTGTTCAGTGCTTATTTCTCATTTTCAATGTATCGCTTTCATGACTATTCTGTATTTCAAATTCTCCTTTTGAAAAAACACATTGCAAGTGATATGTTGCAAGTTAGGTACCTCATTCTCTCTTCAGCAAGACATCAGTGGGGGCCCTTCTGTGAAAGCAGATCTCTGGGGTGTGTTTTCACCTATGACTCCTGATAGTTACCTGTCCTACCTATCTAGTCACACATCGGCAATTTTATCAGACGTGAACGAGCCTTACTCACTGGGGAATACCATAGTTCTGCTTTTTTAACACAAGAAAGTCTGCTGAGACTTACCATTTCCAGCTCAAAAATATCAAATTATATTTTCTGGTTTGAGGGTCTGTGCAAAAGAAAGTAAGTTTGATTGCAAAACAGAAGACATAATTTTATCCTCTTCAATATTAATTCCTGCAGATCCGTCGAGAAGCCTGATGTTTCTTGCTATGCAAAGCCCCCTTTGAATATGTCCCCAATATCTTACACCATACTGTGCAGACTGCTTACATGTGTGGTTTTGATCACATTTTCTTATCCCAAAGATAAGGTTACACTGTGATGATTTTCAGACTTCTTGTGTCATGTTCCTAAAAGATAACTTCTTAGGACAGTCATTTCCAGGCTAGGTATTTTTTAGAGAATGAGTAACAATTTTAATTTAATTTTTCATTTTGTTTATTCTATTGCATGAGAACTTCAGATAAGCAAACCTTAGTGTTCTGAATGAACTGTACTGTACCAAAACACTTATCTACAGTATTTACAAACACAAACTTGAACAAAATACATGCTGTCATGTGTATAACAGTCCCAGAGAGGTAGGTGAGGCAAAAAAAAAATCGGTCTAATGTACCTAAGAATAGATTATCAACGCAGACTTTTAAGCAAATTATTTGTACGTGAGTGCCTCCTCTTGAGTTAACTTTGCACACTTGACAGTAGCCACAGTTCTGCATCCATGCTGAACTCTCCCGCCGCCAGACTCTCTGCAGCTTGACTAGTGTATGCACTGCATTTAAAACTTCAAGCGTGTTGGTGAACCTGTGGCTGTCTCGGAGTACAACAGGTGGGAGTTTTAATTATATGTATAGTTTGCTTTTTTCAATGTAGAAAGTTACAAACTAACTTATGGAAACCTCTAAATACAGAGGTGTTAAAAAGATGGCAAGATCAAGTTCTCAAAATTCAGAAAACCTGAAGAGTCAGAAGTAAGGTTGGCCACACATCCTTTATTGAATGCTCTGTATGAATGGATCTGTATGAAAAAATCATCTATCCCATCGGTGAGCCTCTACCCCCTCATTTATCACTCACCTTCCAGCTGATCAGGCTGCAATCCCGAGTCTTCGGTGCTCAGTTCAAGCTCATTCCTGAGCGGGTCTGTCTTGTCAACTGAATGAAGCAGAGGCCCTGTGGAAAAATCATGCATTAACATGCCATTAAAGACTGCATCATAATCCATCTACACAAGTGGAGCCAATTGTGTACAACAGACAGCCAAGCTCAAGCCTGGCACTTCTTAAAGGCTGAAAGCTTGGGTTTGGCATTTTATAGTTAACACTCTTTTGTGTGTATAGCAGTGTAAATGCATATTGCACGGCTCTGTTAAGCTGCAAGAGGCATCCCTTTGGAGAGAGAGGATTTTTTGACCACACAAGCTCCTGTCACACAGCTGGGGTAGTGTGGAATACTTGGCTCAATTTCACAAACCGTATGTCCGTGTGCCCTCATTCTCCTTTGTGTTTTTGGCTCTGCCACCCAATGGGTCAGAGTGCATTACTGAACCTAATGAAAACCTCCCCACATCTGGGCAGTAATCGCTTCCCTTTCACTGCTTGTAATACAGATAAGAAAGCAGAGGTTTACTCCAAAAGGTCAGAGTGTGAGCGAGTAGCACACTCGGAGATGGGACTCCCTTTTCCTGGGAGAATTACAGACAGCGCAAATTGAAAGGTTTAGTGATATTCTTTGAGCAGATGACATTTTCCCCACACCCTTCTCTACTCCCCCCTTAGATTTGTCTTCAGTTTGCTTTCTGCTTGTTATTTTGGGGGAATGAGGTGGGAAGTGCTTGTTTGTTTGTGGAGTGTTTGGCTAGGTTGGTTGCATACTTGAGTCATTTCCCATTACACTGATATTAAACATTCTTATAAATCCTAATGCCTTTTCCTATTATGTTCCTAGCTCACTGACTCCAGTTTTTACTCTAGAAACTACTTCCTTTCTGTGCTACCTGTTTATCCTAACTGAAGACCTCATCAGTTTTCAAGAAGACCCAGTAGACAAGCATTTAAAATATAGGACAAAGTATGGTAAATTCTCAGGGTTTCAACAAAATAGATGAAATTTGAAAGGCTTCTCACAGTGGTGTTTTATGAGGGCTCATATCTCACAAGGGTTGCAATACTTGATTTAGCTTTGTCCCTAGCAAGAGTTATATAGTTCTTTTTTCCTGCAAATAGTTATCTTTCTTGATTATTTTTAAGGTTTGTTTCTCTAGCTGATGCAATATATAACTTTGGGTTTTTTTAAGATACAGTGATAGGTCCATTTCAGTGCCAAATTTTCATTGCTTGAAAATTGGTTTGTCTTTTATTTTATGTTATATATTGACAATCAAAAGGTAGTCAAGCTTGTCTAATAGAACAGTAATATTTATCTGCAGTGCAAATGGTTTTATATGGTCAGAGTTCCTCCACATACTATGACCAAGTCTTTGTTCTATCTCTTCACGTTATCAGCACCGCTCTATGGTGTTTGTTAAGAAAAAAAAACAAAACATATCCCTTAGGTGGAATTTTATAAATTGTCTGCCAATTTTGGATGAGATTTTGGTAGGCAGATCTCTGTTTGGATGAGATCTGCCTACCCCAGGCCTCTTAAGAGGCTCTGAAAACACTTCAGATCTCTTGTATGTCAGCAGTTCAAATCCTAAAGATGTAGTTTTTCTTTCTGAGCGCCATCTCCTCATTTTGTGTCTCTCTGCTTCTCCCCTGTACCACAAACATGTGTCTCATTATACTACATAACATCCATGTTTAATTATCCTTAGCAGACTAAAATTTGCCAGTTTCCATATGGCTGATCTGTTCAATCTGCCAGGTTTTTCATGATTTATTCAGAAAAAAAATGGCAATTTACAAAAACAAATTCTTTGTTTCCCCACAGAAAGACCAGTTTCTATTCTCTGAGCCAAAAAACTAGAACTAAACAATATGTACAACAGAAGCAGATGTAGCTATTATAGTGTGGCCTGGTGCTTTGAGAAAAGGGACAGCATGAGTAAAATTAATGCATTAATACATTTACTTCAATGTGTTTAACCTTTTCTACTTAACATCACTCATGTGATTCTTTCGAGAGTAAAAAAATGTAAACTTCTTCACCCCAGTTTGCTGCTCTGCAGTCCCACCACCAGAACCCGGCATTGTTATGGGTATAAAAAGGAAAACATTGAGAGTGCACATTTCTAAATACAGTCAGCTGGATCTTTTGGCTCGTAAGCAACCACCGCTGTTGTTGTCAAATTCAGCATTAAACCAATGGATCTATTTTGTATCAATACATTTTAATTGGTTTTCTGGATGACATCTCCACAGAATAATGCCAGGATCAGTAGTGAGTACCGGGGCTGTATTAGCAGAGTAAACATGAAGTTATTGTGTCCCTTTCAGAGAGCACAAAAGTTACTCTAGCTTGAAGCCATATGGCCTAGAAGCATGTTGACATATCTCAGCAATAAAGGGTTATGTTACAGAAGGGACCATGTCGAGGAGATCAGAAAAGCTGGATCGGCTACTTGACCAGTGTCACATCACTGAACCCAGCGTAAAGAGCTTGAACAAAATGACATGAACTCATCTGCGACCACTGTCTAGGAGCAGAGACCTTTAACAATGGCAGCACCTGCCAGATCGCCGTTCTCCTCCCCAATAAAGTCACCAACAGCCCCCTCACTGTTCTGTCATGTGCCTGGCACAAGGCCCCTATTGTTACCAGCCACTCTCACTCCAATAATTTCTCCTCTAAATGACACTGCACCACCACAGGTCATTTCAAGGGGACTGAAAAGAAAGATTTTGCATCTGTTTTGAGTTGTAGGCACCAAGGGGGAGGGGGCTCGAAACCCCTTGATAGCTGGCAAATGGTAATAGCAAAATGTCTCTATTGTTTGTGTCTGAACAAACAACCATACTACATGAGAGTTTTTATTGTCCTCAAGGCAATCTGCCACGAATGCTCCCTTTGCCCATACTCTACAAAGAGAGAGAAAAAAAATCACCACAATAGTCACAGTTAGGAAACCTTAGTGAGAGTTTAATGACCAGCTACCAACTAATGGATGGTGAGTAACATATGGCAGAGCTTGGCCTCTTCACATATTGATTAAAAATAATTTAAAATTTAAAGCCAAGTTTGTTTGACAAAGTTCCAGCTTCTCAGCAGCCACTTAACAATCTGAATAAATCTGAAGGGGAAAAGATTAAATTCTAACCCAAGGCAAAGCAGAACAAATTCATTGTCACATTACATAATTGAATCTATTACATTCACCCAAGATTAACAGCCAACACTTAACGATTTTCTCCCTCTACCTAAAATATTTGCTGATGTAAACAGCAAAGCAACTCTTTGTAATATTTGGTAACCTTTTTAGAGTTCCTTTATTACACCCTCTTTATTAAACACAAACATTAATGGCCATAATCAAGACCTGTTAGTCACATTTTAACCACACAATATTATTTAATGCAATAGAATCATTCCATGCTTATGTCCTTGAAGCACCACTCAAGTTAAATGGTCATATTTTTATACACATCTTTGTGTCCTTTTCTAGAGTGATGAATGTCAGAAGCTGAAGCACTTGAGATAATTGTTCCTACTGAGTGGATTTAAATAAAGTCTAACTGGATTACTTTTTATTTGCTTTCAAAACTGGCTACACACACTAGAAAATAGATCAGATAACAGCATAGAAATTACAGTACTGGTCTCTACCAAGAATCAGATGTGCAGCTGAGAAGATTCCAAGTAAATGAAAGGAACAAAAAAATGCTGGTACTGATTTTTAAATGGTGATTATTTGGAAAAGGAAAAAGGAAATGTCCCCTACAGCCCAGCTATACCCACAGTAAGGATCTGGATAAAGACTTTGGATATTTGGCAACTGACATAAATTGGTAGCTAAAGCACTAAGTTAGTATCAGGAGCTCTGTAATCTGCTCCCGATTCAGGCGCTGAACTGCTCCATAACCTTAGCCACGTCACTTCGTCTCTGGCTTCTCTCTTACTCTTTTTGCAGTGCTGCTGCAAAATGTTTTTATCTTTGTCGAGGCTCTACCCTTTAATTCAACACAAAAGAGTGACCAAAAAGAGGGTTCAGAGCTGAGACTTTCACTGATCTTCAGTCCCACTATGAACACGTCCCTTACATGACAAAGGCAAATGCCAGGTATTAAAAAGTTAAAAATTTGTCTTTTGGAGAATATTACACCCCAAGTACTGCAGAGAATGCCACGGCCAACCTAAAGTAGCAGTGAGCCACAGTATCTGCAGGATTTCCGCAGGTTACCGTGGATCAGCTGAACTGGCATAAACTGCAGGATGTAGGGAGCACAAGTACTGACAGTAGCACAGATCACCTGGTTCCTGCAAACCATTGTCAGAAGACACAGCAATACCCAGAAGCTGTACTGGGGACTGCTTTTTCAGGTGTGAAGAAATGGCAGGTAATGGAGGGGAGGTGTTAGAAAGCACAGTACTGATGACATGATGGCGTCTATAAAAGGATAATGGCAGAAATGACGGGGAAACAAACCTTGTGTCCCTTTTCTGAGTAGTAGTAGCAGCAGCAGCAGCATGGAGGTAGGCAGCGCAAGGTTGGAGATGCAGTTTGGATCTTAACCAAGAGGTCAGTCGATTACATGCTTTAGAAAAGTGGCTTTAAAATATTTTAACAGGTTTGACTTCATTACGTCTGCTTATTTCTCTTAATGGAATTACTAAAATACTCATTAAGAACTCAGTTTATTTCTAGAGCTTTTCTATTATGCCAGCACATTAGTACATGACAGAACTTTGAAAGGGATTAAGGCACATACTGATGGAGACAGAAATAGAGCTCCTAAATTGCCACAGGAGTTAAGACCTAACTTGTTTAAATGCTTTTAAAAGAACAACAACTAAAAAACACTGGATGCCAAAACACCATCTTCAAGCACCTATGCATGTGTCAAAATCTGTCTACCTACCATGCATTATTAACTGCAGAGTGTTCCTCAGAGATAACAAAGAGTTATTGCTGCATTTTACTAATTGGAAAGTGGAATGCAACAAGAGATTTTTCCAAGGTCACACAGGAAAATCTGTGTCAACACCAGGATTAGAAGTGAGATCATCTGGCTTCCAGTTCCATAAAATCATCCTTCCTCTCCAAAAAAATTAGGTTTTCTTTTCTAATAATAAAAGCCACTACAGGAAGGGGTGGTCTTCTGTTTTTGTCTTTTAACTTCAGAAATATAAGGAATGATCAGCTCTGGTCCTCCCTGCATTTGGACTTCCTAGATGCTTCCTGAACACAGCCAACGCACACTGAACACAGGAAAGAAGTTAACAGCTTCATTTTCATCTCATTCCTTCCCCTTCATGCTCCCAAACAGCAAGCAACATAAAAAAAAAATCAAACTAATCCTTGGCACACCCACTTCTCTTTTAGGTATCTGTGCGGAATCTGACCACATCCCACTCTTTAGTGTATTTTTCAAATCCACAAGGCAAGAAGTACTGCTCTCCACCAAGAGATGGGGAACAAAGGTATAGACTAGTAACTTGCTAAAAATCAGACATGAAGGTAGGTTTTGGAAAGTCGTTTCCTAAATCAAGGCTAGTGCTTTGCCTGTTGGATCCACCTTCATCTCAAAAGACTGAAGGAGATAACTGGGACTCAATGTGGATGCCAGGATCATCTCATATTAATTCATATCAGCCAAGCGTAAAACACCAAATGTATATAAATTTGGGGCATTATTGATTGATTTTGGCATGTAGTTTATATCTGATACAGAATATGTTATATATGTGTGGTTGATTTTTGTATTTATGATAACGTAATTGTGCCACAGTGGCAGGAACACACAAACAACTTCTGCAAGACTGCAGCTGCCCTGTGAGCTTTCTAGCACACCATGGGTATTGACTAAATGTCCACTGAAATTACTTTCTTGACACTGTCATACCAAACATTATAAATCTGGTATCTTAAAAGCAGAATAAAACTGAAGATCTTGCAGAATGTACAGAAAATACGCTCAGAACATCAAATGTATCATTCATTTCCTCCCAGGCAATTGTATATTGCCCACAAACATTATTAGAGTCTATGTGCACACAAACAATCTCTAAATTATTTGTCATTAAAAGTTAATTAAAATCACCTGTCTGAAGAGAAAAATAGTACTACCTGGGAGTGCATTGGGAAGCCGTTATGGACGGTCCTTGTGCTCTACGGTTGGGCACATTGCAGCTGAAATAGCCATGTGTTAGCACAAGTGTGGAGGAGCAGGGAAACACATGACACTGAAGAAGGGCAAGGGAAGGCAGAGGAGAAGGGCTGCAGCCTTTGCGCTTCCCAAGGACCTTGCATCTTTCTAGCCAACGTCAGGACGCTAGAATGTTTCATCATGGCAAATATTCTCCAAGAGAAAAAAGAAGATGGATGAAGACGTCCTCAGTGAACAGGTCCAATCCCGCAGCTTACTGAGCACTGTGAAGATCTTCTGCCTAGGAAGTAAAGGAGAGCACTCAGCACTTCTCAGGGAAAGTCAGGGAAGCACAAGCATTTGCATAACATTTGTAAAAACTGCTTCTGCCGCAGATATTTTAGGGCCATGGAGGACTTCCTCCTCCCTTTTTTGCCCCCCTTCTCCCAGCAGGTCAAGTAGAAGTCTGCTGCCCTGAGCCCTGCTATCTTTCTTAGCAATCTGATTAACATATGGACACACTCTGGCTTACTAAAAACAGGAAATCAATTTGAAAGGCAAGACAAATATTATTTGCTTTCTTCCCATCTGCTGTGATATGTGAACACGCCTGCTTTCAGCAGTGATACAGGGTTATTGATTTAGGATATTTATAGTGGATATGCCGTTATCAGGCCAGCTATCAAAGGGCTGTAGGAAAGGCTGTTTGACCCTACAGGCTATTTAAATATGTAGTCGCTTTAAAAAAAGTCAGATTTTCTTATTCAAGTTGACAGCAATACTATTTCATGTCATGCCTAAAGATACCATTTCCTGCTTTGCCATCTACTTCTGTTTGATTGCAAGTCAAATTAAATGTAATTGTTAAAGGTCTCTCCTGTCTGCATGGTGACACCAACGCATTTCCAGGCTACTGCTTTGACCCTCTGGGTCTGCAAAAAGCTGGTTTTCACAACGCCATTGCCTTTTTACCCATAATCAGGCTGAGTCACTTTGCTAGAGGGAGCACAGAAAGCCAGAGGACGCTTTACCACAAGCACAGGCTGTCTTTTAAACAGACGAGTTTTAAGAAGTCTATATATAAATAATCAAACCCAATAATTCTGAAGTGGCCACAGATAACTATCTAAAAAGAGATAGCATGGTGTGCTCCCAGTGGTAGCCTGGGCCAAAATGTGAAATATTGGATTGTATCGCTGCTGAGAGTATATAAGCAATATCTTTCATAATAGTATTGCATTTGATCCATGAACACTTCTCCGCATTGCTCAAGCCTTACTAAAAAAACCCTCAAGTTGTCAGGAGGACTTATTTTGCAATATGAACCAAATTAATGAGAGCCTGTGCTCATACAGAGCTCCATACAGCAACGCGAGGCTCTGCCGAGGGACGTGGTCCACGCACACGTATCACAGTGTCTCCCACAGCTAAGATGTGCGCTAACTTTACACAAGGCTTATGCGCATCTGGTCAAGAAGAAAAGATATAATATTATTAAATATATGTCCCATAAAGACAGATCAGCTTTAGGACAATCCAGACTTATAGGGAAATCCTCCTGAATGACCCATATTTTCCAAAACTTTTGCAAGCATTAATTAATTCATGTCCAGGAAAATGAAATTTTCCTAATTTGCTGATCCTTCACGCCTATCACATGGTTAATGGTTCATACCACATGTTTTCTGAGATGAAGGTAGAACTCTCTCTGTTTCCCTTTTTTTAACTCTTTCCATGAACTGTCAAGTATTGCCATTTAGCTTACCTTCACCAATTCAGAATTTTTGTTTCAGACTCTTTGCAAACTCAGGCAGACATCCACACTTTGGTTTCCTTCACGTTGAAAACATCTTGCCTTTGACAAAGCAATTGGTAAGGTGTTTATTTGAATGAAGTCTGGTTGTCTGGAAAACTACCAAAACACTACCCTCACTTTTCCTGGGTAGCAGCATCTTCCAGGAGGCGTGTTCCGCAGTTCGGGTGCCCTTTAAAACCGGTGCCATTCTTGCCGTTAGCCAGAATAGAGAATAACTGGATTTGGAAGATTCCCTTACACACGAGCCAGGCTCCGGTCCCTGCTCTGCTGTTTTCCTGGGCACCCAAGCCCATCACCTCATGGACGATCCTCTAGCCCAGCAAGTATTCTTAGAAGAACAAGCACCTTTTAGGAATAGCTTAGTATGACTGATGGTTCTGGAAGTACTGGGCTGTTTCTGTGACCATCTGATGTCTCTTCCAGCCCTGTTTCTCCATCTTTTTAAGTAGGAAGTAACTTGAGAAAATTACAAGGTACCGGAATATAAACTATAAATGAATATACATTAGTTATTAAGTAAAGCATTCAATAATGATCATTTGTGAATCTGTAATTATGGATAGAAATTGGATATTGAACAAGTATTTCATGTGCGTCATGCAGATAAAGCACTGAGCTGAGAGACAGAAGACCTGCATGTGGTTCTTGCTTCTACCAAGGACTTCCTACAGTCATTTAATCTGCTTATTAGGGCTGTTCAGTGAACTCCCTTCTGCAGCAGATGATAACTGGCTGGCAAACATCCGGCTACAGTTTAAGGGAAGTCCAAGAAGAAGGAATTGAACTAGCAGCAGGGTATGAAATCAGCTGGGGTTATACCATGTTATAATGTTACTCAGACGCAACAGGGACTGTTGTAAGTCACTGACTGAGCAGCACCCTGGCAGGACAATTCCAACTCTGTGCACAGTTTGTTTCTACATGTCCAAGGGTTGTGCTGGGAGTTAATCACCGCATAGACCCTGCATTGGCCTCCTGCCTAGAAATGAATTTCGACTTATTCCAATTTTCACTGTCAGTTTCTTCCATCTTTCACCTACCAAGGCATCTTGCTATCCCCTCATGCACAAGAGGGTGTGAAGGATTGCAGTCTTTTCTAATAATAAGCGTAATTTGCAACACAAGTCACAGAATTAATTTTCAGGGTCAGATAACCCTCATGTCTCAAAGACTCTAACACATTATCATGGGAACCGCTTCTCCTGACCGGAAGAAGCATATAATAGGAAATACTGACATCTGGAAGAGCACATCTGGCAACCATAATGTTTCCAAACTTGCTAAGAGTCATTGTCAGTCTTTTACACCAAATTATTACTAACTTCCTTGTGTTATGTTCTTTCTTTACAAGGTGTGCCCGTATCACTCACATTTATTCCATTGAGCAGCATCAATTATATAGTAATCATCTGTTCATCTGTAGCACAGTGAAACTTTTAAGATATTCCTGGTGCTGGTGAAAAGTCAAGAGGTTTACGGTGAGTTGCTTCTCAGTTGTTCAGAATTATATGGCTGTTGAAAATATCCAGTACAAGCTAATAAAAAGAGCATAGGAGGGAACATAAAATCTTCTGATTCAGGCCTTAAGCCAGTCTCTGCCTATAACGGACAGGAAGAATCCCTCATGTATATATTCAGATCTATTTGACATGAGATTTCTCATGTGTTTCTCTGGAGCAGTCTGGGGTTGCTGCTGTCAAGCACAACACAACATGCCCACAAAGGAATCCCTATGATACTTTTAAGCATGACAAGACCATCCTTCACACCTGGTAGAATAAATTCTCAGGGAAAAAGGATGTCTCTAAACAGTGACAGAGTCTATCAAAACACTGTGGCATTAAAAAAAAAGTTTCTGCAGCCCTTTTACCAAAGTAAATTGCTTTGGTCTTCAAAGGCACCTCATTTGCCAAAGTTGATGTGACTTTTTCCTCTGTTCAAGTCTTTTCTTGTGATCTTTTCCATGTACCAAAACAAGCTTCTCCCCTCCTGGCCGTACAGTTCTCTACCAATGTAACTCAGAGACTACCAGCACATAAGGGCTTGGATCTCTCTTTCAGCCTGCTCCTCACTGCCGTCCAAACCCCTTTTCATTCATTGCTGTTCTATCTTGCCAGCACTTTGCAACTGGAACTGTACCTCTGTACTTGCTGATAAACATCTAGCACAATGTTTGCTGGCAAATAGCTGATATACAAAATAGCACATAGAAATTATGTCTCTGCTGTCTTGTGCACAGCAACAAAAACATACTGTTATTGCTCCAAATGTATATCAAAATGGGCCAAATCATAATGGTTTTTGCCAGATTTTTTTTGACTCTTATTTAATCAAGCTTTCTCTTAAGCCAAGAACAAAGTAGAACCTGAGACTGGATGTCCCCACGCCTGGTCCAACAAAAATTATGTTTTCTAGATGGACTTAGCTGAGAGGAAAGGAGTCCTATTTACAATAGTCTGTGCACCTGTGTAAAGCTCAGCTAAAATTACAATAACTACGTGATGCTGACTGTTGATTCACAGAGTCCTGAACTGACTAATTGTTTGGTTTTCACTCTGCAACCCCAAGTAATTGTCCTCACATATTACCTTCAAGTATCCGTGCCTCGACATTTCAAGAAATACCAAAGATACTTTCCCTAACTCAATGTGTGTTCCCTGTATGGACAGAGGGCATTTCACAGGAGTCGGTGGAACAGAAACATAAACAAGCCCCGGTGCCCTGGTTAGACCTCCGAACAGGAATGCCAAACACCTCCCCCTGCTCTCTGTCACCGATACCTCCATCCCCATGGGTCACTGCTGGTGGCCACAGCTTTTAATCACATGCTGGGCCTCCAATGATTTATCACCCCTTAATAGTTTTTGTGTTGAAGATTCCCAGTTGGCAGCTCAGCTCCCCTTCCCCCCCACCATGTAGCATTACCCAAGAGCATCAAAACCAAAGCAGGAAAATATACTGTCCATGTAGAAGCAGAATTAATGCTGTTTAAGAAAACTGTTACTGACACACGTTTTTAGCAAATAATTAGTGACACCATGAAAGATTTCAGGAATTATGCAAAGATTATAAAGTTAAAGACTTGAAATCTAGTATAGCGGTATAGCGTTTCAACAGATTGCATGACTGTCTGTTGCTCTCTGCATAGTGCATTTAAAAACACAGTCAGTCTTGCTTTTTGATAAATTCTTGCTACAAGATTCACTTTAGTTTTCAGCCCCGAGCTGCTTCAGTGGAACTTCCTTCCAACTTACAGTGAAGAGAAACACTGTGCACAGGAGAAACTCCAGCACTTATAGAGTGCCAGCATGTGATGTGGTATTTCTGATCTCAGTACATAACCGAGATTTGTCTCATAGAGAAACACTGATGCAGCATTTTTCATCCACAGGTCTCAAAAGTTTCCTACACTTACCTCATTCCAAAGCTGAGCCGACTTTCCAATTCACAGAGCGGGTACACTGCCCGAACCAGGATTAAAGCCAAGCTTCCTCAATCCCCAGCAAAAAGGCTCTGCGACAGACCTAGACATCTCTCAGGAATGGATAAACTTCTTCCACTTGATCAGACTCATTGGGAAGTAACGGTTACAATTCCACTTTGAACAAAGAATAAGTAACTTCACTCGATACCAATTCCTCACACCTACGTCTCGGATTCTGGCAGGAAAGGATTCTTCCCACTCAGGTGGTAATAATCTCTGCAGGTGGTGGTGCTGGCGGTGATGAGGATAACGTTGGTCCATCTTCTTCTCTGCTGGAGTTTGTCTGATGGATCCAAACAATCCATCTAGCTCCTTTTTCTCTAAAGCAAAGTAGACACACTTTAGTTGTGGGTTCTGAACACAGTTAATCTACCCATTGTGCACAGGAGCCACGTTATTTCAGCCATTGAATGGAGGAGTTTAACCATTTATTAGGATTTGTTCCAGTGGAAAAAAGAGAGGCTCTTTATACAAACAGGTCATATTTCACTCCTGCTTCTCTTCCTCACATCTCTAACACTATTCAGTGGTCTAATGAAAGATACATAATGTTAGCAATAGAAAAATCAGGTTAAAAAACGAAAGAAAGTAATAAATTTCAGTGACAAGCTTACACTCAGAAAATCTGCAAATAAAGCCCAAAAGGCAAACAAATCCAACGTGTCAGTCGACTATCTTGGAGGGAAATTATCTGGCACGCAGGGGAGGTCTCCCATTACCAAGGTCGAGGACGCAGCTTCAGCATGTCACTCCTCCCTTCCCATCCAGATCTCACACTCGTGGAAAGCGGGGTGACAGCAGGGAAAACGGGGATGGAGATGTGTTCAGGTCTCATCCCAGCATGGAACTGTGATGGAACTGGGGGACACATGCTGATGTTAAGAGCTGAGAAATGCATGCAGATGCCACATTTTAGGTATAGTTTTAGCATTTACCAACATTTTGGAGGTTGTTTACTCGTATGACGCAAGCAGCAATCGTTATGCAGATAAGGTGTATTCTTGATACATTTAAACATAATCTCAGTGGGCTTAGTTTCAATGACACTGAGCACTCATAGCCATAAACAAAATCATGCCATTCTTGGTGATTATCATCTCTAAAAATAACTCTTTGTTATATGTAAAGTTATCTGTAAAACAATAACTCAGCATATATCTAAAGACGTCTAAATACAAACGTGGTTTAGTTCATAGAACACAACCTGCAACACTACCTTCCAAACAAAGGTGCCTATACGCAACATTTAACCTACCCAGGAAGAAAGGCAATCCACCTCTAACACAGGATTACGATACAGGCTGCCTTCTCGCATCCAGTAGTGCAGATCACAGCGTTTCTCATCACTGGTGGATCAATTTACAAAGGCAGAGAAGGATAATAACTAAATACGATTGTTCAACTTAATTGCTAGCACACAGTATATAAATAGCATTTTTGCATTGTCGTACAGCTACCGTTGCCCTACACGGTAATGGGTCCTTAACAGATAGGTGTATGTGAGAATAAGGGCAGGCCAGAACCCTTACAAAGCAAACTGATTCTTTCTTACAGTTCTACCACTTGCCATAGACCGTGATAGAAGTGCTAAAATCTAAAGCTAATACACAGGAGGTTTGTTTATTGCATTGTACGGAGCAAAGAAGAATTTCCTGCATATGACACTGAAGACAGAGGGTACAAAAGTTCCTCTGAAGTCTGCAGAGAGCGTTGAACAGACCCTCCTCTGTATTAGCCTTTTGCTCGCATATCTGTGTTTCGAATTTTAACACAGCTGTGAAAGAAAAAAAAAAAGCAACACCAATAACCTTGCCAATTGGGCATTCAAATGTCAGAGACAAAGGAAAATTTGGTAAGAAGATGAGTTTGCTGTGGGCAATGACTGTGTCAGACAGCCAATGACATCACTCCCTGTGCTGTCTCCACCACGATTTTCCAGAAGAGGATTACAGCGATGACAGATTCCATTCCAAAACTCCCAGGCAGCTCTTTACATAGATGTTAGCAGAACAAAAGCATTACACGAGATTTCCTCTCTCCGTCAAGCAGCATTTGATGTTCTCTAATCCTCACCTTGGGAAAAGCATTCAAGAACCATATGGACTTGCTGAAATCACACAGGATCTCCTGTCTCGTAGCTAAAACTCATGAGTTAAGGAACCTCTATAGGGCAAAGAGGGCAGAGAAAGTAGGTCGTGTCTTTTATTTCCAAGAAGAGAGCAGGGATAGCCCCCAAATCTATGCACATCACCGTCAGGTGCACTTGCCACACTTTTCATAGAAGATTATTCTGGTGACTTAATAGGGCGTAATGGGGAGTAGAAAACCAGAAAAAGCATCAACGCTATCTGTTGTATTAAAGAATTCTTCAGTAGCCAGAAATAAGTGACAAAAAATTAAAAATTTCTTCTACTTCCATCTTTAAAAATTCAGTCCTCCACTTGTACAGAATTTTGACCACAGCTGATTGACTGTGGAAGTGTAGGAAGTCACAGCACTTGACATTTGGATGGATGCTTTCATTTAAAATTAATAAACAGTACTTTCATGCATTTTAACCAAAACTGACCCAGTAGTTCAGAATTTATGTGTTCAGTTAACCTAGTTCCCTTCTCTAATTCAATTACCTATTGACTTTTAGCATTGGCTATAAGCTATTCAATTAATATTTTTACTTTGTATGGAAACTCAAACTTATTTGTATTTATTGTCAACCATATCATCTTAAACGTCATCAACATTAATTGTCTGCAGTCTGCTGTGTGACCCTTGAACTAAGTAGAAATTTTTTCTTCTCCTTCATGGAATGATATCCAACGAGCAAAGGAGAAGTTTAAGTCACATATTCAAAATTTGATGCATGCAATTGTGCACATAACATTTATCCCATTTTCTTGCTCTGTATATTAGATAAATGATCAGAAGCTAAAAGCAAATAAAAATAACAGCACACATTCTTTTAGAGTTACCATTTTTTAAAACTACCCTTAAAATGTTATAGCTCTATCTTTTTCTCAGCCTTCCATACTCATATACCTCCCCATTGGTATTTAGTTAATGGAAAATCAAAGCAAGTTTAACAGGTGTTATTGTAAAGAACCCTTTACACTTGAGGCAACTGCTTCACGGTCATTATCTAAGTATGTCTTGCGGTTTAGAGCCACACTTGAAAGTTTAGATTTCTTACGTTACCCAGCGCTCTGTTCCCTGCACCAGCCTCCATTTTTTTAACACCAATCAGAACAAGCCTTATGTTTCAGATACAAACTCACATGAAAGTGTCTCCTAATTCAGAGCTAGCAATTGATTCAGGCCCACCTCTGCTTGTTGTATAATTCTTCTTTTGTTCCCTGTTGTATTCTGGGTGTATTCTAGCATTTCTGCAGTGCGATGAAATTAATTTAGATTAAGAGCACAGCTACTGGCATGCTGCCCACCCCAAATGACTGAGGCACCTTCCACTTTGCTACAGTGACCTCCCAAGTCCCCAGGATTTATCTGTGTAGACAACACAATCATAATTCATCGAAAAGTGCAAGGAATGAGCGATGTATCAGGAAAGTTTTTTAACTTTTAACTGCAAGCAAAGGGTTGTAATAAGAACGTATTACATTGCCTGGCATTAACAGGCATGTCACTGCAAGTAAAAACAGTTTCACATCTTGGGTAGTTTGAGAAGCAGACAAGTACCGTGACTGTCTTTTTCTTCTTGATGTCCTTGTATAATTGATCTTGAGCTAGGAACTTTGCATTCCAACAGAAGCCTGGATTAAAAACCTAGACCAACAACAGTCAGCCATCAATCCTGAGGCCATCTATCCTATCTGCAACCATTTGTATCAGCCATTAGCTATTTAGTGACTCTAAGTCTCAGGGAGAGAGATCATCTTTCAAAGAGAATAAGCGCTCAGTGCATATCCCCATTCATTCCTCTTATTCTTTTGCTAATTCCCATCTATTACTCCCTCAGCACTTGCAGTGAAATCTCATGCTCATTGCTTCAGTCATATTTATACACCACATTACTAAGCATCAGAAAAGAAGGATTAATTGCTTTCTTTTTCCAGATACGATTTCCTACAAAAATTTAACTATAAATTTTCCAAAAACATTGCAGATCGCAATGCAAAGATTAATAACACCTTCAGCATACATCCGTAACTACTTGCTTGTCAGTTACATTGATTTCTCCTTACACAATTCCTGAAGTGCAACGTGGCACCAGTGTTAAATATACACTCACTATAAGGGTTCTTCCTCACTGCCAAAGCAATGTAAAATGAGAGGTTAGTTAATATAAAGGAGACAAAGGCCTTGCATTAAAAAAAAAAAAGTACCTCTGCGTAACAGCCTCTTTTCTTCTTCAGAAATTTTTAAGTTGTTTTTACTGTGTCTGAAAATACTATTATTTTAAATACATATATTTTACTAAGAAAACATTCCAAATTTGCATTGAAATCCTGTTTCTGCTATACTCTAGCTCTCAAAATATTCCATTCTGTGACCTCTTTACCATCACAGACTACCTCTCCCAATAAGATAGTGTCTCTACACACACACAACCCATAAAATAAAAAATGGCAAAACGCTCTTGGGCACCTAGCACTTCCACCCAGACAGCCACGCCGCTTACATCTTCATCTGAATAACAGCGGTCTCTTCAGTCAGGAGCTCATGGGATTCATTTACGTGGCTATGACCATGCGATAGGTTTGCACCTGGCATAAATAGGTGCAACTGCTTCAGTGTTATTGCAGACAAGCTGATGTACAACAGAGGGTAGAACAGGTTGACGGCTCCTCCACAGCTCAGGCAAAATTACATTTTGCTGCCAAAGTATTGGTAGAGTTATACACATAATAAAGCATTTTGCCCTCATCTTTCTGCCAGCAAAGCTCAGTTTCTCAGAGCAAATGGCAGCGAGAACACACCCTGCAGCCCTGGGACCGCTTTTGCTCCTTGGCTGCAGCAGATCTTGCCCACTCAGAATTGCATCATCGGCTGCAGGTTTCCATCTCCAACCCAGGCAGGGGGAGACGGGACATGCAAGAGAAACACTGCAGGGAGCTCAAAATGCTGTCACTGGTAGTAGCAGGGAAGCACAGGACATGCAGACTTGGGGAAGTCTGTACCCTGCGGGGCCTGGTGAGTGCAGAGGCTCCCAGGCCTCCTGAACTGGGCTTTTCCCCTCCGCTGAGCTGCACGGTGAGGAGGGCAGGGGAGGCGCCGCAGCAGGGCACTGCTGAGAAAGGGTTCAGCCCTGGCAGGAGGCTGTGCTCTTCTTAATACCCTTTTCTTTCAGTCAGTTACGCTGCACTCACGCACAGACCAAGGACTAGGAGAAGCAATGCCCATCGCTGGGTCTTTTCACCTCCCCACTTCCAGCTGCCTTTCCCCAGGCAACTCCCTGCTTCATCTAATGCCCAAAAGAAGCCCCATCCACCGAGTTTCTGGCTGCGATTGAGTTAGGATTGCAAAACTCAGCCCGGATTTCTGTTCCTCTGTTTGTACTGATGGAAGAAAGATACTATTACGCTTTCCTGTGATGAGACAGACTCCTTCAAGCCAACTGGTCACGAGCGCATTATCCAATGCATATATGTAGAACGTCAACATACAGCATACATGGCCTGCTGTACTTCCTTAGTAATTATATTACTCAAGCTAATCTTTGTAACTGTTTAGGTAAAATTTTCCAATTGTTAGCACTCCTCTGGGGTTTTCCCATTGGAATTCTTGTTCCTAAAGAGCAACAATAGTCTAAAGGAACTTCAATTACTTTGGGACTGGTCATTAACATTGTCACATTGTTTTTTCTTCTTTTCAGATAACAATTACAGGTTTTAGAATGTTATTTCTTTTTTTGAGTACATGACGCTGAAGATCTTCACGACCACAATTTCCAGGGAATATGCAACATTTCTTTTAATTAGCTTATGATTTTTCATTTAGTGCACCCTGTTGAACAATTCCTCTAAAAGCACCCCAGAAGGCAGCAGCAGTGCAGGGAAGAGTACCTGGCTCTCCCACACACCACTTTGCCGTTCTGAACGCATCTTCTTTGCTCACAAGAGAAGAGACAGCAAACTGCACACCTTCTGGCAGGCACAACACCCCTGTCTTCATCCTGCAATTCAGTAAGCTGAGGCACAGACCAACAATAAATCAAAATGCCTGAAGTTAATCACATCACATTCAGACCGCTAACTACATTTCTAAGGCATCAGATTCACAACACTTTCTGTTAAAGCTAACAAATTACTTCAAGAGATGCTTTTTAACTTCTTACAAATTGAAATCAATTTGATCAAGCCCATGAGAGATGCAGTTTTCAAAATCAAGGAAGATCATCTGGTGTCTAATCATGTCAAAAGAGTGAAACCTTACAGACTCCTCTTTAAATTCCTAGTCCACACATATTCCTTAGACAGAAACAGCAACACTGGAGCAAAAAGGTGTAAGTTATATGCAGTTTTTTCTAATATAATAAAAGCAAATTAATTTGTTTCTTTTAATATAAGAAGCACACATTTTCTGGCTAGCTTTACTTTAAAAGCATTTCACATGCACAATTAAGATATAAAGCATGGGCCCGCCTATGTTGTTAGGAATCTAAGTGTGCCAGTACTGACAAACCATTGGCGCTTAACAATTCTGCCTTTAAAATCGTCATAATTTGACTTCAGAGCACTGCGAAAAGCTAAAAAAGTTTTTAAGAGCTGGAAAATTCCTTTTCTTTCCAGACTGTTCAGAATACTATACATTCATTGTACTTCTGAAAGCAATGTGACTTGTGAAACTGGCAACTTTCCCATCCATAGCGTCTTAGAGATGTTTATAGCACATGATATTTTAATTGTCTGATGACAAAATTATTTGGAAATATATCAGTTTCACAATGCATTTGCTTCATATTTTAAATAAAAAGTATAAGGTTTGAATAACACTAAGGTCTGGATATAAGCCCAACAAAACAACACAAACGTTAGGGAAAGGTGTTCATAATCCATCACCCTTAATGCATCCATGAACCTATACGCATAAGCTTAGGTGTTGCTAGGGATTCAAACTGGCCCATAAGTATCCAGGTGCTATAGACAGGCATCATGGGTGAAATCCATGGTCCCTCATTACAGGCTGAAGTTTATTCTATGCCACGTCTTCTTAAGGGTGCTCTTCTCAAGGAAGCAGTGGCTGCCACAGACAAACATTTCTTTTTTCTGCTGAACAAAACCCTAGTAACTTCTAAACAACTACTGTTGTTTAAAATATGGAGCTACTGAACAAAGACGACAGAGTTACTCAAGAAATGCATTGAGTCATTTTACAGTCGAATTACAATAATACGGTCTGATGGGCATAAACCAGGCCACAGAAATTCATCCAACAGACAAACTGGTTTTTTGCGCATATACAAAGAAATGTTTATTAAGTAGAGTCTCTCCCTAAACCCACAGGACATAGATTGTATCTGAATGGGGTGTCTACTGCCTTCTGAGCAAAGTTTGCCATCCTTGTTTTGATGTATAAAATCCTAAAATGGCTTTGGATACGCCTACTTGCAGGACTGACTTTGACTCTATGTTGCATTCATAAACCCAGAGTCTTCTGCTTTATAGAAACACTAATGGACATGATGATGTAAACAAACTCTTGCAGTTTTGGAATTCATGCCTCACTTTCTATAAGCACTTACATATAGATAATCCAACCTGTTAACCCCCCATCAGCAGATTTGCTGTTCATATCCCACCTTTTTAACAGGTAGTCAGGAAAGTTGACTAGCTTGGTGAGTACATTCAACAGAGAGGGGAAAAAGAGGAAAACATTTTGATGATTACATTTTGTTGCAACTTTTTAATTGGAAAATTCCTTCAATTCCCTAAGTTTTTGCTTGTTTTGTTTTATTTTTTAATTATCTTACCAGGGCATGTAGGTAACCTCACAAGACAAATGGAAAGTAAAAAATAAGGAAGAAAGTCTCTTCAATACAGTCCAGAGTTTTAGACTCTTGAAACTGTTTATACAGTATCCTGTATGTGTAAAGGCTAATTTCATGAGCTAATGGATTTTTTTGTTTTATTTTACAAAGCACACCTAATATGCACCGTAGTTAATACATGCACAACTCAAGACATCTGATCAAAGTCCTATTAACTGCACTTGGCGACTTGCAAATTTAGGTCCTGCTTAAATATCTGAAAGCAAATCCTCTTATGAGTATGAACTCGATTTATAGCAACTGAATATCTAACCTAAGTGTCTCATAATTATTTGTATACAGGAAAAACATGGGCCCCGCTCCTAAACTGGGATTTTACTGCACTCCTAAACTGGGATTTTGCTAGAACGCTGTTGTGGAAAAGGAGTTACACCAGTGCTCTTTACCATATTAGAGATCATGTTTTGTAAATGGTGACAGACCCTTCACTGTACCAACACTAGTAGGTGTCACTATAATTTATCCCCTAATGGGATTTCCTCTCTCTGTGACTTCCCTAGGCCTGTGGCCTTGTTTATCAGTTCAGTAGCACTTGTAACAAAGCATGCACGTATTTTCCACAATGTACGTCACATCCTTACAAGGAGCGAGGGTAGCCAGACACCCTGAAATATGGAATGTGCATTAGCAAGCGTGGTCCATAAAATTTCAAAGCCTGAGATCTTTTCACAGCCTGACAGATTTTCCCATATAGCTTTCCACATTCCTAGCGTAACCCAATACAGGCACTGCAGGCTGAATGATAAACAGAGACTCCTTCAGGAAGTCTTGGGAAAGTGGAGCCTCAGAATATTACACTTTGCTCTAACTATTCCACAGGTGACTGTTAAGACTGCATAGTCCGTTTTTTCAACTCAGTAGAAGACAGGCTGAGAAAGTGAGAAAGGAACAAAACAAATAACTAAAAGTGTTTGTTAATGAACTATCACTACCCTTGAACACTACCTTTTACAGAAAATAAAAATACTTCAGTACTTTCCAATCCTGGAAAAAACAGAATCAGTGTTTCAGCAGATACATGATTTAACATTGCTTTTGCATTAGGTGGACCAGTGAATTTTATTGTAAAATGCGGTTAGTGATACCTGCAAACCATGAGAAGCGTGAAAGCATAATTCTACTACTTGACTCACTTCTATTTCTTCCATTTACCAGCCGTGTGCTTACCAGCTATAGCTTATACATATATTCATTGCAGCCCCAGCCACAAGCAATGTGCATGCAACACAGAAGCACTCAGAAAACCAGAGTCTCAACGGAGCCAGCATACACTCACTGAGCCAGGCTCTCAGCAGCATTCTAAACTGCACAAAATGAGCCCGGAGTGGAGCCAAGGCAGGTACACGCTACCAGGGCTCCCCAGACCATGAGACTGACTATCCTCCAGGTCAAACCCTAGTGTAAAGCGGAGCATCTTCAGAGCTGTTCTGCTTTACATCAGCTGTCAGTGACTTAGAGCTAGTGCAGTTTTCAGGCATTGTTGGGATGTTTTGACCATACTCCCTTGCTTACAGACTTGCACACTATGTAGCATAGGACCTCTTACAACAACAGAGTGACAGCAAAGGATTATCTTGCTCTTAGGCTATCTTTCATGGTATAGATCCGGTAGACCAGTGCAAACTAACTACAGCATAGCCAAGAACCAGGGCCACGATGACTAGTAACCATCTTCCAAGCAGGCACAGCACATACTAAGAGGAAAAAATATAGAGGATTTTCAAACAAAATAATACATAATACAGCCCAGCCACTATATTGTGCCCATATTAGAGTGGGGAAAGCAAGGTTCAGCTGGTAATATTTTCAATAGCTGTTGTGATCAATAGAGCAAGTACGTAGTTCCCCATCTTACAAAACCTGTCATGCCTGTTATTCAAAATTGTCTGTTAAAAAAATATGTACAACCGTATTTCTGACCATGGATTTGGGCAAAACACTGAACTGGATCATACTTTCATCAGCTGTTATTCTTGTTTGTGACTGGACGGCAAAATCAGATCGCATTGCCTCTGTTTCCTCATCACACAACTATGTGTCACAAACAGGAAAGATTTCAAGATGGCTGAACAGTATTTCCAGGCTGGATCTTTAGGCAGCCACAATCTGCAGATTTTTTTTAGGGTTTCTGCTGCTTTTTGTAGTGAAGAAAGGTTTGCAGGCAATAGACTGAAATGCTGTGAGTGTAATTTAAATAATTGTCATGCTTTCTTTAGCATTCATTTAATTTGTATGCAAATGGAGAAAACAGGTTAATTAATTATTAGATACCAAGTACAGGTCCACATTCTTCACATACTCATACTACTGAGGTCAAGATGCTAAATGGCTAACCCAAATTTCTGGTATTTAGTACAAACCATAGGTATGTCAACATTTGATTTAATCTGGGAAATTATATCCCCTGTACTGAAAAAAAAACCCTGAATGGAATGAAGGAATATCTCAGCCCTCCTAGGTATGCTTCCAGTTCTGGATCAAAGATAATTCCACTATCATCAGCAACACAACACTGTTGTGAGAGGTTATTAACCTCTGGTACATGTAGCTGCCTAAAATACAACCTGTGGTATATTATGATTTCCACTGATGGAAGTAAATATCAGGAAGTAACTGACAATTCAGAAGATCATCTCTTTCAGTGATTTTGCTCACATAAGTAATGCAATGAGCTATTATTTGCATAAGAACTGACAGGATTTCCAGCTCTCCTCTAAATGACATCAGTTTAATCTGAAGACAAGGAAATAAAAATATTCAAGGGAGGTTCCTCCCCTTCCACACACAACACTAGACTGCGGCAATAATCCCGGCTTGTGAGGCATCTCCTGGGCATACAATTCCCAGGTAGTGGGCTGAGGGAGAACTTGGCAGGAACCAGTGCCCCAGTTCTGCTGAAGAAAGCTTAATATTTAAAAAAAAAAAACACCACCATATCACCCTTTCACTCCACATAAAAACATCTCTCCAGTTTTGATCTAGAGACAGTGATAGAGTTTAGCATAGCTAAAAATTCACAAGACTCACATAGGATAGTGTCAGTCTCTCATTTTAACAAGATGGAGTACGGATCTGGACTTGGTCTGTCAAATTTGAGGTGGCTGCGTGAGGGAGGGCATTAACTACACCAGAGCCCTGAGGCACAGTTGCCCCTCTTGTTTTGAGCTTAAATTTCAGGTTGGGATCAAAGAAATCTTTCCAAACAAAATTTTTAATTGAAACTTCTCCACCTTTTGAATTTGACAAGTTAGTATCTTCCTTTTTGAAAGCCTCTGGCATCCAGAGACACAATAACTCTCACATTTTCATGAGTCCTTTCAAAATGCAACTCAGCTCTCACGGTCACTTATCTCCTGGTTTGATTTGCATAGACACAACTTGTTTCCTGCACACAAAGCTGCTGATCCTGAGCTGTGCTGCCACAGAATGACAAGGCTCAAAGGAAAGGAAGGCATTTCTGTATTTTCTCCCTCTCCTATCTTGGTAACTACTCAGATGAGTTCTGTTATAGGCCACTGAACAAGATAGTATAAAATTCATACAACTCATTAGCAAAGAGCAGAGAAACACTGACTCCATTGTAGTACTCTTTGGAGGCTATAAACTTCAGTATCACAGCAGCTCACACAACAGGATCTAATGTTTTCAGAGTGTGAGGTACTACAACAGAAATAGTATTAAATGCATTTTTTTTTTCTTTTTGCACATACTTCTACCTATGTGTGGGTCAACGTAGAGGATCACCAGTCTGAATCACATAGGCATTACTGGCACATAAATTATCATCGTTGTATTTAGGAGAGATCTCACAGCTCCCAACACTGGTCTTTGAAATTTTTTTAAAGTAATGGAAAGAAGTATTATGACAGGTTGTCCAACCTAAGCCACAGCCTGTAAACGGTAAATATGTGTTTGTACATATAATTATATCAAAAGGTTATATATTTCAGAGTCATTATGTACTGCTGAACTTATTTTCTTGTTGATAATATTACAGTAACACTTACATGACAGAAACTAAATTCATCACCAATACCCATGCACTACTTTGCACCAAAAGTAAACTTAGCTGTTTTTATGGTGGAGAACTACACTTGGAATAACTCTACATTTTTGGAATCCAGCCTGAAACCTCAAAACTTTTCCCAAATGAAACTATGTTAATAAAAATCTCAAACTCATCAGCACCAAAAAGTTACACATACTCTTAGCTAGAGAAAAACATAATGAATAGAATTTGGGGGCAGTTAATTCCCCTGAACACACCAGAAATGTGGTAAGCATCTTCATCTTCATGTTCAGTAAGTCTTTTCCTGTCTTACTGAAGAATGATAATCATTCTTACATGATTGAAATATATTTGAAATAGCATTTTCTGAAGTAATCCACTGCTTGAACTTTCCAATTAATTCACGAGAGCCACGAAAATGCCTCACATAACATTATAAAATCATCTGTGGTCACAGAAGATAACCAAGCTAACATGTGGGCACATAATCTCCACCAGCGGTTGAAGACCAAGCCGCAGAACAGGTGATGCCACCATGTGGAGCCTTGACTGCTAAACAAGGTCAACTGACAGGCATTATTCTGAAGGAGGAGGACAGAATGGAAAGAAGAGCCAAGGTTGGAAAGGAAGCTTTAGGAGGCTGAACAGCAGCAACATGGGCAAGCTCCTTTTGTGCTTGAAAACATAAAGAATTTGACATCTGACCTCTCCCGGGAGAAACCCAAGCAACATCTCCAAAGTAGGCAGTGAAGCATGGAAGTGCACTATACACACAACAAAGAACAAATAAACTAATGCACACTGGAAACACAGATAAACAGGTGCTTGCTGGACGTCTTTGAGAAACCCCAAAAGATTCATGCTGTGAGAAACGGTACTTGTATATCACATGAAAAGTTCCTAAATATCACTGAGACTGCTCCTAAACCCTCAAATTTCACAGTTCTGTCTTGCATCTTTTTACAGTTTCTCGACCCACTTCTCCATAAGAATTAGCTACAAGCCTGATTCTTATATCAAGCTATATTAATATATTTGTATTTGAACATCTGGATGCCTGCTTAAGTGAACATATCAAGTCAATAAAATAATCTGAGCAGAATTCTGAGTTGTATCTAAGGTCCTTGTCTGCCTTTGGACCAGAAGCCCAGCAAAGAGTGAATGATCAGACTCCATTATCCAGGGCTCTGATGAAGCAGACTTCAAAATGGAAGGCTTTTGAAAGTGACTGGATTTCCTGCACCAATATTTTGAGTAGTGGCTTCTTCTGTCAATTATATATGACTCAGGGGAAGGTGGAGGGAAAAGACCTAACTGACTTGAGGCTACTAACAATGAATCCTGTCACACAGATTTTATTTCAAAATTTCTCTTCACTGCAGTGTAAATGCTCACATGCAGACTCAGGAGAGGTAAGTAGGTTTTTTTCCTTTTTTTCAAGTACAGTTGGCAGTGGATCCTACTCATGGTCAGTTGCTTGGCAACAAAACAAGTTTCTCTGGCTACAAAATAAATATTCCACGTCTGAAATATTTGAGAAAACACTGTTTTTCCTAACTACATTCCATAGTACTTGGGCCACAGGGTTTCCCAGAATAGTCTAAAATGTTAACAGGGTTACACAAAGGACGACCTCCAATTAGATTATCACTCTGAGACAGACAGAGATACGTGCCCCTACACAACACTGTTCACATATTCTTAAAATAGTATGTTAAATCTACTCTGTGGTCTGGTGCTCATATACAGTAGTTTAACCGCCTAGGAATAAATTAGCTAACTGGATCCTGCGCCCTTTTAAATGTAGGTGTGGTGGGAGACATTTTGCAGGGAATAAAAATCTGGAAGTTGCTATATTCAGTCTGAGATGCATGCCAAAGAAAGCACGTCTAAAGAAAGAGGCAGTGAGCACAGATATAAAATCAGATATCTCATCAACTACCAGATCCACGGAGGTATGCTACTGGAAATACCTGCTCTGGAATAGGTATAGATAGTGTTAAATTAAATGTCTTCAGGTAGCTCACAATCCTCACTGCCATCTTTCTCTTCATCCTTTCAGTACAACATCGCTTTGCTGAGGACACAGGCAGTAGAAGCAAGTTCTTCCAACCCTCTGAAAGCATTTGTCCCATTGACCAATTCTAAATAATGTAATGGACAGATTTGTATTTTTCAGGTGCAAAGAGAGAATGTCCTGGACCAGTAGAGAAGAACCCTGCAGAATCAGCTAACTCTACCATGTCTCATCGTGATCAACAGTTGATGTCTAAGAAGAGACTAAGAATAGGACAAGCATATAGTGATGCTTCTTTAATATCCTCTTCAGCTTTTGACATTCTGTAGCACAAGGACTTCCTGCATTCAATATCCCTTGATGAATCCATCTTCCATGAATTTGTCTTAATACAAAGATTAGGGAGGAGAAATATCTATTTCTAGATTATTTGTTAATAATTCCGAGAATACAGCAGTAATTATTTGGGGATATTTTTACAATCTAGTGACAAAGAAAAAATTATTCTTGAAAGAACAAAAGAGAGACTATCCACCTCATGAACATCAATTAGAAACTTTGATGAAGAATTTTAAGGCTGCCAATTCTCAAAGGGAAGGCAATCAGGAAAACAGCCTCTTAAGTCACATAAGCGAGTCCTAAGTTGAAGCATTCCTTTAAATACGGGACCTGGGCTCCAAATTCACCTGGGCCTTTCCAAAGAAAGGACTTAGATACGTAGCACTGATATACAGTCTAGGGCTCTAAGGCCAACATGCAAAACTAAAAATCTCCCAAGCATGCCTAAATGCTATGGATGTATATCCTACATAAGTTTCCCTTTTTTTTTTTTTTCTTCTGCATACACCCAGAGCACTTGCATCTCTGTGCTGAAAGCCCCACATCCATCACACGCTCAAGTACGAACTGAATCTAGAAAATAAGCAGTACTAGACATAGCTGGGCACTCATCTCATTTGAGTAGCCTAATCCAGTAGACATGTTAAGAGCCCACTAGCAGCTTAGAGAAGCAACTTCTATGACATGTGGGGAGGAAAAGTTATTTTCCCTCCATTTTGTTATACTCATTTGCCACATAGATTATTTTTTCCAAGGTATTCTTGCCATATTCAGTGGACAGGATGGACAGTGCTTGCTTAATGAGTTGTCATGTCTTCTTCATTATCAGTGCTTGGTCCCCTGTGCAAAAATAATTAATTTCCTCCTGAATGTCCTTTAATGTTCATGTGTTTTGCAGATGTTAATCAACATTTTCGTTATCTCCACATTATCTTTTTTTGCAATAAGAAACCAAAGTACAGAAGAGTTACTCTTTTTGCATCTATTTATTTTAGATGTCTCCCTTCAGATTCTCAGAATTTGAATTCTCAGTGTACCAGTTTATTTGTTACTGGTACTAGTTTATCCAGCCAAAAAGCAAAGAAAACATATCTCTAAGTGTTTTCACTTAGAACTCAATGACAGGCAAAGACAGAATTAATTTCCTCAACACTGCACTCAAAAACTTAGTCTTCCTAAAGCTCTGTCTTTCATACTCCATCTTTCCATTTCTGGAAAATTCAAAGCATTGTTCCTTCAAGCCTTAATCCCAGAGCATTTAATCCTGTGCAATAAATGAGCAAAAGAGTCTGTGGAAAAGTGCAGTTTAAGACTGTATCATAATACTCAGGGAGCAGAACAAAAACTGCACATAAAGTCTTGATTCTATCGCTGTCTTAATCTCAGTGCTCAACTTTGTTACATCCTATTAACACGGCCCTGTAGATGCTCAGTGTACAATGCTACACTGACACTTCTGTGTTTCACCAACAAAACTGGAGTACACAGATTCAGAGCACTTTATGCTAGAGGATGAGTGGTAGATGGGATGGAGGAATTTTTGACAGTAAGTTTCACAGAAATTTGCTGATAGCCAAAAAACAATGAAGCTTGAGTCCCAGGATTTATATTGATATTTTAAAGGGAAAACGATCCAGCAGACATTTTATCCAGCTCTTATTCCTTTGACAATTCCCTGGGCTTCTTGTTGCTGGTCAAATCACTTTGCTCAATAAATCCTAGCCTCCCAATTTCAGACTCCACTTTTGTCCTGTCTGCTAGCCCAAACTATCCTAATTTCATCCGGTCTGTCTCCTACCTCAGCCAGGTGTTCAGTCAACCACTCACCCACTTCTATGTAGGTTTTGCTTTCAGCCCCTATATCCAGCCACAGTGTCTATGTCCTCACTGGCTGTTCTCGTTTCAGCATCATTCCCTGCTTCTTTCTAGCTCTCCCTGCTATACTCTTGTTCCTTATCAGATCTGTACACACAGCCTCCCTCAATTCCTTCCTAGTATCCCATTATTTCTCTGCCCCAGTTCGTTTGCCTGAACAGTCCTTCATTCTCACCACCAGCCCAGTGGCTCCTGTCCACCCTCTTTATCTCTCTCTCTCACTCATAGTGCCAGTCTTCCTATGCGGTGCAGTCCAGCTTGCCTATCAACTACGCATGGCCCACTTCCCCTCTCTAACTAACACCTCATTACAGTTTCTTTTTTTCCTGCCAATTTCCTTATCCTCATTTCTCCACATCAGATCTGGTCTTGGTCCCCTTGAATTTGAAGTAGGTAGTTATGTAATTTCATTCATGTGAACAAGAGTTACATATTACTGATGGGGAAGGGGACAATCATCTCCCAGAACAGGACAACTACATCTTTTCAGAGAAAAACATTGCCAATAATTTTTTAGCATGGATAAAACAATGTATTTTTCTCTAGTCTTGTTCTTGGAAGACATTAAACTGTTCTGGCTCAAACTTTCTGAAGAGAATTCAGCCTGAGGCAGACACCCAATGCAACATGGAAAAATTTAGTTTGAAAAGCTACTTTGACAAAGTTGTGAACAGCTGAAAATAGGGCTTTAGGACTGGAAGTGCCTGGCAACCTTACTAATAGATGCTGTTACTAGCCCTCCCTGTAGTGAGAGTCAAAGGGCCACCCTATAAGGTCACCCACTTTGGTGACAATCAAACATAAACCAACTGCATTTTATGGAGTAACTCAGGGTTCCTGCTAACATAACCGAGATAAGACTTCTGCCATTTAATTGTCCAATAATTTGATGCCTACATGAATCTTGATAGAGAGATCCTAACAATACTTTTCTGTTTCCTAGGGCTGTGCCACAGAACATGAAGGCGGGTAGCAGCGCTGGCTACAAGATTTCCCCTGGGCCTCAGTTTATGATGTGGCAGTTCATTGTAAACAGTTGGCGGACAAGCCACCGGGCCCCCAGCTGTTGAGATTCCTTCTGCGAGAGTCAACATAATTGTAGCCCTACTTGTGTCTTCAGCTTCTCCACTCTGAAGCTTGCTGTAATGGACCTACCTAAAGTACTTAGGCCACCTGTTGCATTGCCAGATCCATTTAAGGGAGTCCTTCTGCAGTTTGGTTTACGTGGTTTGACAGTAATTGTTTAAGTGGATGCCATTGTAATGGCACTGCAAAATAAAATTGTAGAGTTATTTTAATCAATAAATATAATTACATGGTCATCAGACCATGAGCTTATCTGTAATTAGTTCTCCATACTATAATGCAGTCCATAAGCCCAACTTTTTGCACGTTACAGGATGTCGGACAGAAATGACATTTACAGATGACAGGATATTTACAACCAACTGAGCTTTTACAGCTCAGAAAGATTTTGAGCCCTGGCCAAAAAAAAAGTATCAATTGTGGAACTTGAAAATGGCTATTTGGTTTGGGGCCAAATTACATTACTACATTATATGTAGTGGGTTTTATTCTATGTATATAAAATATAATTAATTTTATATTAGTAAGGATTTTAATATCATTTAATATCATCACAGTATTTAGCTATTATTTTTCTATTTCTTTACACACACCTTTGTTTCATGTCCTGAAAGGGGGCTCCATCCTGCAATCTGCATTCATACTGTCCACAGCTCAAAACTGCCATGAGACACATGCTTATTTTTAAATATATCCTTAAACGCAAACAAAATCAGTGGGGCGTAAGTATCTTCTTAAATACCTAAATGAAATGGAATGAATTTTAAAAGACTCCGAAGTGATTTCCAGTCAAACCCAAACAAATCCCATTGAAATATGGGCTTCAAGATGGATCTTAAATAAGCTACAGCTACTTGACATGAAGCAGTTATTCCCCAAAATTTTTTCTTCTGCTGCACTCTGTCCAGTAAACAGAAAGTAACTTGTAAAGCACAGGAACAATCTAACCTTTGAATTTGAAAAAATAAATAAATTACTTTTAAAAATATTATCTTTGTATTATATTTTCTTGAAGGAAAAGGTATGGTTAAATCAGAGTATAACAGGATAAAACTAAGCCATCTGTGGCAAAACTCCTAATAAGCATAAAGGTACCAGCTTTCAGATGCCAGAAAAGTTCTTTGACGATACTTCAGAAAGCACAAAGCAGGGCCAAACACACCATTTGCGGTGAAAAATATCTTCATTGTGGCTACTTCAGGAGGAAGGTAGGTCAGAAGTCGGCTCCAGGTGAGCTCCCTCCAAACAAACAGAACAATTCTGGTTTGTATCCTGACTCTACACACCAACTCTTGGGAATAATGGGATGCTGCCTATCAGCATCAGAGACTCCCCACACTCCAGATGAGTTGGCCTCACTTTTTTGGGGGGCAGAGAGAAGCCCCCTCCAACTGTTACAGAGCCTCAAGGAATGCTCCCAAAACCACCCCTATTCTTTGCTACGTGGGAGTGGGGCCCAGGCATAGCGTCCCCCAGGTTGCTCAGTGTAGCGGCTCACACATACAACCTGTAATGACTAGAGGGCAACGCCAACCAAAGCACGGCCAGCCCAGCTGGTTTATCAACACGGCACAGCCCAGCAGACACGGCTTTGGGCCCAAGATTAGTCAAGACACATTGACACAGACTGGAGTGAATGGAGCCATATCTCTTTCAGGTCTAGAGCGAGCATTCTCTCTCTTAATTTGGGCATCTCGGCATAGTGCTCCACAGGATCACACCAGGAAATATTAGTAGAGACTTTCACATCATACCAGACCGACACTTAAAGGCCCTAGATTTTTATTATCTCCATGAAAAGAGAAAGGGCAAATGCCTATGGGAATAAAGAGGAAGATCCTCCTTTCCTTTATACTTTGCACTCTTGAAAGTGTGATAGCCCTAATTTTGTAATGACAGCACAAACAAGACGGCCTCCCATATCGAAAAGGCCCTGCAGCACTGGCTAAAAACCATACGAATCCACAGAAATTAACCAAGGTGCTATTAAAATTACTTTGAATGCATAAGGAATTTAATAGGTAACAAGATCCCAATTAATTCTTTAGTCAAAATATATATTTTTTTACTAAATTAAATGGGCCTCAAAACTTCAATGTTCTAATAAACTCCTTACAGTTCCAGCCAGTTTTACCTGTATAGGATGCAGTCCAATATTATGCCAAACACTGGCCAGATCATTCTTATAATCAGAGTGAAATTCACATAACTCACAAAAGGTCCAAATCAAACAATTTAAATAGACAAATACCAACAGAACCAGCCCACTGACAGACTGTTCCCCATATCTGGCCAGTGCCCAGTTTTGGGACAGGGGTTGTCTACAGGATAGACACCTCCCATTCACTAAGTCTACCAAACAATAAGTTCATCCAGTACCAGCCCTCTTTTTCCCCATAGTCAATAAGGGGAATGCTTATGACTTCTCAGACATGACAACATTCTGATGATTCCCCACCAACTGTGCCACGGAGATCAATGAAAATTTGGCCTGTGTAAGAGTATGGTCCATAACAAGACCATGCTCTCTGATTTACATGGAAAACTTAAGATGCTGCTCTGCAGCGATAAAGGAATCAACGCTGTGAATTCCATACCAGTGTCAGTTCTGTATCTCACCAAAAGTTAAAAGCATTAACCCGCAACTTCACACGTACCATTTCTCATTACATCCACATTTTTAAACAATTAATACAAATATGACACTGTCAAATACAATTTAAATGTAATAAAAGGCACTACCAATTTCTCTACAAATTTTGTTTTGTATACAACAGCTAAGAATAGCGATGATTAACTGAAAGAAGAAAAATGGACCCCTGTGCCTATTTTTCCAGTTACTTATTATCACAGGTATGTCTGCACATCAAGTAGACAATATTTCACTTTCCCTTTGTGGTCTGCTGGTGCTGGGAAACAAAAAAAAGGTCAAAATCATCATCAAAATGAAGAACCACAGAAATGGACAAGGGGGTTAGTTACATCTACGTTTAATTTATTGTCACCTGGCTAGATTTCAAGTCAAGGACATGCACCTTCAGGCATTGCAGGCTGTTTTGTAGATTGGTCATCCACCATAAATAAAATCTGAGGCTGAAATCAATTGACTTGACATTTACCCTGTTCCACGGCATAAACACATACCACCTCTTATGTCTGAATTTCAGGAGGCTTCAAAAGACAAAGTGATAAGGGCTGATTAACAGTTACTAATGAGACAAGCCTGTAGGAGTGTGCGAGTCACGAATGGGCCAGAAACTCTTTATGGGAATACTGTGGGTTTTTATCTAGGCTGAACTCTGATATCATTGTATGAGCTACCAAGACATATAGAAGCCAGTTTATGAAGCGGCAACCTTCATTTTTACATGACATAGAAAATTGTCAACCTAAAAAGGACTTTTTTTCTTTTAAAGGTGACTGGGCCACTGCATTTCTCAGGCAAGGCAATACAATTTTCCTACTTTTACTGTAGAAAAACTGAGTTCTTAAAAGCAGATGTTAAATTGAATGGTATATGCAAGTAAGATGTTTCGATGTTTGACTTCATATACATCCATTTGAAAGCAGAGAGTTCACTTGGAACCACTTATTTCACTATGCAAGACAACCTAACCAAAAAACCCTAAGTCACTATAGCCTTGGTGTCCTTCAGTGTCCTAGTAAGCTCCTTATTAAAGGCTAGAAATGAAAGTACTTTCCAGGGCTTTAGAGTCAAAACTCACTGCACATCATGCTGTCATGTGCCTCCCACCCCTAAGCGCTGCCAAAACACAGCTAGAGTCTGTCAGACAGTTTCTGCAGCACAGATCTGTTCTTCATGGAACAGACTACTCCAGTGGTGTCCAGCTCGTTCCTGTACGCAGATATATCACTTGCTAAGACATGTGAACATTCAGCAGGTTATAGTCAGTTAAAAATCAATTTGTGCCAATTCAGATCCGACTGACCAGGAGGAACCACGAGGAATTTGGTAGCGAATCAGCCAATCAGGTAAAAACCCACTCCTGCAAGTCCACAGCATGGCACGTGGACACTGAGCTGGGCCAGTAATCTTCAGCTTCATTCAGGTGCGGTCAGTTGTTGCATCCAGACAGGCTGTGCAGCTGACATGTTGACATACAGACCAGCAGTTACTCCAGCAGGCAGCACGCCATCACATTTCACGTATCAAGACTGGGCCACTGGCAGTCTTGGACTGCCCAGCAATAGGATTCCTTCCAGCTTGTCCAGATCATTTAATTGGCAGAAGTCCACAAGTCTGTTCCCAACAAGAAATTCATGCCCGAGTTTGACAGGAAGTCATTTGACTCAATCAGTTGTCAGTTTTCCTCCCCCCCTCTGTCAGCAGGAGGCTTTCTGAAGAATCTTCACTCAGTTTCAGTCTCAACAGGTCATTTCTCTCTCATCAGATCCCATAGTAAAATCTGCTCTAGCTCCATTTACCTTATCCAGTTCTCGCCATTGTCAATTCAAATCTGAACAAGCCTTTTGAAGTCTCTCAGTCCTCTTTTCTTGTGTCAGGAAACCTTCGGGACAGTTTATAATCTATATAAGCACTAAGACAGGACCACAAAATGAATCGTATTAGTATAATTACAACCAGTAAAATCATCAAAAGGGCTGATTCCATATTTAAGCTAGAATAATGAGGTAATGCAAAAAAAATACTCTGGGAGATCTAATTATATAATGCAGTATTCAGTTCTGCGTGGCCAGCCCAGCAATTCCTGTAACATTCCAATCAAAGTGATCTCACTAGCATGTGAGAGAAGAGTCCAGCTGACAGATTTGGGACATGTAACGTACTATTTAGTCAAGAGGCCCCATGTGCTATTCATAAAGAATTAACAACTCTTATATTGACAATGACAGTATTGTCAGAAGACCTTTGGAAGGGGGAAAAAAACCTCCATAAACTCCGTCTCTGTGAAGTTGGACTTTTTTTTTTCCCCCCTTTTTTCCAATGCTGATGTAATCTCCAAACATCTCCAGCAGCAGCTGCTCAGCGAAACCAGGCACCTTCTCCCTAGTCCCTTTCAGCAGCACACGCAGCACTTTCCAGCTCCCTCAAGACAATCAGGGCCTTTCTTTCACCAATTAGCTATCACTTCAAGAGCCCTGCGCTGTCCAACGAGCTCTTAAGAATGGTCTTTGCAGGAAACAACACAGGAGGAGGTTTTTTTCTCCTAGACAAATTAAAAGGGGAAGGCGGGGGGGGGGAGAAAAAAAAAAAGCACAACAAAACAAATCAGAACACAGAATCTGTCCAAAATGCATCGCTCATTTAGTACATCGACAAATGCAGAAACATCCTCAAGAGCCAGTGCTAGATAGAACAAGGCACACACACAAAAATGCTCCTACTTCCCTTAGGAGATAGTTTGTTTAGTTGAGTATGTTAAACAGGTTTCATAGAAAGAAGGGCTCTTGTTACAGCAAGTCTCTGAGCTATACAAACTAAAAGGGAAAGAAACTCCTGGAAGATTATGTTCTATTCCCTTATTTGGCTCTCCAAATGTAAAGCAGCATTATTTGAAGTAGACATTATAGGAAAGAACGTGGTTTAGCTCACTTTAAATATAGATGGATTGATGAAATGAGTAATTACTGGAACTGCTAAGATCTTTTTGAACTTACTCAACTAGCAAGCTCCTTTCTCCAGAAACCGCACTTTCCATCTAAAAAGAAATTAAAGCCTGATTCAGAGATGTAAAGCTCTGTGAATTTTACATTCATTTCCCTTTAAAATCAGGGAACAGGTACAGTAATACCTTGAGGTCCCCATTGATGCCAAGTCCCCATTAGTACAAGTACAATCTCTAGGACCCAGTTCAAGAAGAAAACAAGGAACTTTTATAGATGTTGAAGTAATACCTTGCCTGAGCCTGGACTTCAGCAACTGGACCTGGACAAGTGGAGTTGTGAAGGCAGAAATGTGAAGGATCAGCAGTAAGTGAAACGACCTGGACAAGGCCCAAGCAATAGCAGTGTCAGGACTGCTTCCCTGATTTTCGAAAACTCTGCATTAAACCAAGTGGCGTACCAAAATATTGAGAGACGGTATTCTCTTGCAGTACCATTTTCTGGTCAAGTTTGTCCTGATTAGGGTAACTTCGCAAGAGTCAACACATTGCTTTCTACAAGAACACCACAAATACATTTACATTACAATTAAAAAAAAAATAGTCTGTTCCCTTTTACTGACTGTGTATCAGGAGCAAAGCTCCAGGCTTTGTAAACAGTTAAATGGCATGGCAAAGCAAATACTTTAAGGGGTTTCAGGAGTTTGTTCGCACTAATGGATGCCCTTAACAACTACAGGGATTTTTTAATGGAGTTGGAAAGTGTCAGAACTGATCAAATTGCTTAAAAGGAAAGAAAGTCTCATGTATTACCCTATGTGCATTTATGAAGGAATGTGAATCAACTCAAATTCCTCTGCACAGGAAGGCTCAACCAAGGGATGAGTACACACAGTCAGGATTAAGAAGGAATCTTTGTGGAGGTGCACTGAACAATGAGTGTCTTTTTATACCTACAGACTTCAAAAGATGCTGAGTTTAAAGGGACTACTCCCTTCAGCTAGCAAAGATTTTGCAGAAAAAAATGCAGCAGGCTGAAGAGAACAAATATATATACCTATATACATTACTAGGGCTGCCTCCAGTTATAGGAAAAAGGATGAAAGGGACTCAAAAGGTCTATCAGCTTGTCCTAAAGCAAGATCAACCATGCCATTCCGAACAGCTGTTTCTCTAACCTGTTTTTTTAAGAGACCTACATCCACACAGATGAGAAGAAAGGAAATCTTCGTCTCATCTGAAAGGGATTTAAGCAGGAAAAACAGTTTGACAAATTGTTCAGTGTCTTTATCTGCTACAATATCACCACTGTAAGCCCACAGCCAGGGGCTCTACATTACACACTTACTTGGGCAACTGGCTCATCTTGTGGCTGTAAAGTAATTTATTGTCGAGGCAATGATATCTGCCTTTTTTCAGAAAAGCACAAATCTGTATGTCTGTCTCCTCTGGAGGGATGTGATTGCTATACGTGAAAGTGTATCTTTGGTGACAACCATCTTCCTTTACCTTGGTGCAATCCTGCTGTCCATACTCTAGCAGGATTGCTGAAAATCACTCGCAGGGTTTTACTGATTTCAATATCAGCTAACGGGACTGCCGTGTAATACAGCACATCCTATGCCTTGGCCATCAGCTCCAGTTCAATCCGTTAGCGGTGAGAAGCCCGGTGGTTACTTAAAGGCACGTGAGAGACGAATTGGTGGTTCATTCCAGTGCCAAGTGAACAGGTGCCTCCTCCCCGGGCTCACAAGTGGTTCTCAGCTATGCCATATCCAGCATTCCCCGAGAGGTGTCAAAGCCAGAACAGAAACCGCACAACGCTCATGCCTGGCGCTGGGCTCTGCTTGGACAGGCTGACAAAGCCGGGTAAGCTTCCACAACGGCTGCCTGGTCAATAGCAGTTCTATGGCTCCACATGCCCCGGCTGTCAACTTGGCACTCTTCATAGGTACTACATTTCTTCACACAAAGGAATACTGCATTTCAGTTGCTGAAGATGGAAGGACAGTGCTTTCCTGCTTAGATTTCACTTCTTAGGACAGATTTCCTCCCACAGAACGTTAATGGCAAAGCATAAGCAAGGCAAATCTACGTGCCAGATGAAAACATTGTGCGGCTAGATTTTAGGAAATGCATTTTAATATGGATAGCTGTTCTTCACTCCTTTGTAAAGGATTTTGAGACTGAGTGAGAAAAAGAACTAGGTAAAGCCTATATATTGATAATTATTATTTGGATTTTCCCAAATATACTTTTTTACCCAACAGATGTTCCTAATGTCTGGCACCATTTTTAATGATTTGCCTTTTCAAAGACTGTGTGCTGTATCACACATAAAAGCATCCTCTTTGTTCAGAGTTTATTTTGTTAAAATCATTTTTTCAACTAATCACCTCTCTAAAGAACAACGGCATGATAGAACAGTATTCCTGATGGGTGATATTTTATTACTAACATATGTTTTCATCACATAACCAACATTATTACCCTCCTCTGCTAAAAATATTTGTTAAAATCCTCTAATTTGAAACTATTTCCAAGACAAATTCCATATTTTGCTTTTAAGTTATCACACAATTAATTGTCCTGGTAATCAATTCCCATTGAAAGGTAGTTTAGCAAAAAAAAAAGTACATATTATGCTTTCCTGTTGACCTTTAAAATGCAAGACAACAGATTCCACATCTAATTTTCCAGTTCCAAGTATAAAGCAATCTATCTCCTAAAATATCACTACATTCCTAAAATTTTAAAACATCAAGTGAATTTACAAGCAACAAAGCAGATAATACAATAATCATAAAACATCCACTGTTATAATCAGTTTTAAATATATCCCAAAACATAAATAAATTAGAGTTAAAAAATAGGATATTTGACTTACTGTATTTACCACACATTCAAAAGTCAGGATAGCTACAAAAGAAAATGGGAAAGAGTTGCAGGTGTCGGCACGGCTAACAAGTTCCAAGTTCATTGTTAAGAAAAAAAGAAAAATTCAAGACCAGCACTTATCTCAGAAGCATGTGCTTTCTATAGTTATCAGAGTCAAAAAGGCACCTTGCTCCAGTTTACATAAGTGAAATCTCCTGAACAAGTATTCTACGTCATGCTGAAAATAAAATACCACCTAAAAACAGCCAGATCAAGGTATTCGTAACTTTAGAGGACAAAATCTGACATTCAAAGTCAATTCCTGCTTCAAATAACTTATGATAATATGTACATATCAAGATCATTCAATGTTGCATTGAGTCAAAGGAAGGCAAACACCTGCCCCACTGGTTTTCTACTGGAAAATCCCCAAACATACTCCTCCCACTGCAGTCAGTTCGATATGCCCATTTCCATGATCAAGAAAAACAAGGACAGAAATAAGATACTTCATTTATTATACACTACTTCTCTTCAGAATAACTTCAGTGTCCATAAAACCAGAAGTGTTTGTAAAATTCTAGCTCATCCTCAAAGGCCTCACAGTCAAAAGTGACACTAAAAGCAAAAAAAAGAACAGATTGTAGTAAAAACAATAATAAAAATGAGAAAAAAGGACTAGGTGGAAATGAAACAGAAACTTATAAATCAGTCTTAAAAGTGATTACCCAAAGAGATCTGTATTTTAAAAAAGACTTGATGAGACCTTCGTGGTTACAGAGCTGTCACTCCATTATCACCTCCACAGGCTGCTGTATGCTGCAATGCTCAGCAGTAGACATCTTGCTTCTCTTTCATTTACAGGAATTTCTAACTAGGAATGTAATCAGAATGTGATCTAGAAGTAGCAGAATAGACCATGCCTATGTCATGATATTTAGTCACATGAATTGGATTAGTAATGTCCAAAACATCCACCTAATGGTGAACAAACATAAAAATACAGAAATACTTAGTCACTCAAAGGAAAAAAACCTAGCATAAATATTTAGAATTTATTTTACAAAGTTCAGCATAGCTTGTTATCAAGATATTACTGTGTCTATTTCCCTCTTTAGGGGTCAGAGGCCCTACACAAGTTGCTAAGTCTTCATACTCAGTTAGATGCCTAGTTTTTTGGTTGGAAAGAACCTCTGGAATTTTGCTGGGGAAATTAAGGAATTATCACCGAATTCAATCAGACATAATGGGTCTAGCCCTAAACCATCCTTTCTCAATGCTCTCCTTTCATCAGTAGGTTTTTTTTTCCCCCCACTGAATTAACAGAATTCACATCAATCTAGTAGATAATTTTATTATGATTATTTTTGACAAAACAGTGTTTCAGCTGAAATACCAGTTTTTCAAAACCAGAAATCTGGCAAAACATGCTCCAGCTTTGATGAAACATTTGTCAAGAGTCACTTCTGAGATCCATAAAATTCAAGATCAGAACAAAACAGAAAGATGGATCAAGCTCTTCAGAAGATTATACAGTCAAGGCACTCCTGCATAAAACTACAGTTTGAATATTTTGACGAGTACTGTGCCCACCTATCTTTGGACTATTCCTGAGTCTCTCATAACTTAAAAACCTTGCTTCCTTCTCATTCTGTACAAAACAGGGCTGGGACCTTAAGAAACGTCACAGGATGGAAAACCCAGTTCCCTCTAGTCTCTAACTAGGTGTCTTCGGCAGATCAAGCGCTTATGGAAGGGGGCTGCTATGTGCTACATTTCCTCTAATTTCACACAGATGATGCTCCTCCTGTGCTTTACCAAAAAGAGATCAGATCAAAACCTGTCTCTGGTTTACAATTAAATTTGGGTTTCCTAGTAGTCATTTGTTTTGACAGCATAAGCCAGTATTGATAGAAGCGAACAATGACGCAACTGTAATTTCCATACAAGGTCCAGCGTGTGACAAACTTAACTACTAAATAAAAGTTAAAGTAAAGGGTGAATTTTCTAAAACTTACCATAGACAAAATGTGCTTTGGCAAACTACAGACCACAGAGAGAACTTGAAGATGGTATCACACCACCCATAAAATGCAATTATTGAAAAAAACTGTTATCCTTTATAAGTGATAGAAGGTAAATAATTCACATGCTGTACTGACACAGCTCCAAACCTTATTTTTCCATTTAAAAATGAAATTAAATTATCTGAAAGGTATATTTGAATTGTTTCTCATAAAGGTTTACTTGGAAAATAACAGGGTTTTGGAAACTTTGAAGATAGATGATCAAAAATACGATTGCATTCAACAAGGTCTTTATTAAATACTCACGTAACTAGAAAAAACTTCTTAAGTTTATTTACAGCCATGTGAGTAATAATGAATTAGCAAACCTACCATTATCATAGTAAATTTAAAAAAAAAAATTGGTGTGGGATTGCCTGGCTTAGGCTTTATGCTCGGGCTTTGTCTCCTTAATCATTTGCTTTCTTAAGTTTCATTTGATAGCCACACAACACCAGATTTACAATAAACACAGGCTGATCTGACTATCTATGATTTTGGAAGTTTCCATATTCCAGTCTGAACTTTGCATCAGAGGCTTTGTGGCCAGACCCAGAGCCAGGCATTTAGCAAACTATATTGCATTTTGAACAAGTTTGTCATTCTACTAACAGGTTATGCAGCTTATTTTTAAAGTCTCTTTGCACACAAAAAGAAGGGGAGCTGGGGCAAAGGAGGAAAGAAAAGAGTCCATTTGAAAAAATTACACTGCTAGATTACAAGAGTTGAAAGCTGGTATGTAACTTTGCTCCGGGTGATCAAACTGCTAATCAGGAATGCTGTCGGGAACAGAATGGAATTCTAAATAAATTAGCCATGTCCAAGAAGCCAATACAACACAGGATTAAGGCTCACAAAGAAAACAAATTTATTCAGCCTACTTTATCAGAATTCTTAATAACGTGTACTAGTTTTTCTCATCGCAGTCTGAGCTCTTCCACTGGAACAGTGTGGAGAAGGAAAAATGAGTCACACTTCATAAATCTCCTACTTGTACAGACACCTAAAAATGTTATATAGAGCAAGACACAAAATACTATTATATATAAATACATATGCATATCGCAGTTACAGTAGAAACGTGCATTTTTACTTCTCCAAACTTATTTCCAAGGCACCTGACCAAAGAAAAGACACTACACACGTCTGTCAAAATCTACAAAGCTGAAGAAAAAGGTTAGAACTGCGTTGATCTCCATACCAAAATGAGCTTCAATACCATAGCATATAAACCACTGAATTAAATAACCCACTACAAAAATAAATCTCTCTCCTGTATGACCATGCCATGCATCACATTTTTTATCAAGTATAAAAAGAAAAATTCTTATGTCCACACACTGCAGCAAGGAATACTGTGGCTGAAGTACTGTCTGCAACTCAAATGCATATTCTATTTTTGCTTCTGACACCGTCCCAGAGAAACTTTTCAGAGTAGTTTATGCCAAAATCACAGGAACATTAAAATATGTGCTTAAGTTTTTGCGTTTCCTTGAATTGCAATTTTAATCTTTATCAGACTGGTGTTTCCCATCTATGAAATAGAGATGATAATAGGCTCTTATCTATACAGTTAGTTGAAGACAGACCTAGGTTTTTTGAAGCCTTTTTGTAAAAATAAAAACGTTCTTAAAAAAGGAGATAAAGTACTCACAAAAAGTACTTCAAGCAGAATCTAGGCACATATAGCAAAATTGTCCTGTGAGGGAAGTGCGTATATCACCTTGGCTTCTGAAAAAGAAAAAAATAAATCACAAACATACTCTAACTTCAAGCTATTGCCTAGTGCACTTATTCACTGGAAAATAAGAGACTGAATACGGTACTGCCTGCATTTATGTGACTCTGCCATATTACCTTAAGACTCTGTGCATGTGCATACATGGACTTCCTGTAATAAAATTCATCAAGCAAACCACACGTTGAGTGTGAGTAGTAGGGATTAGTTTGTCTGGTGGTTCCCAGACATGGCATTGCCCTGCTTTCCAGATGACCAAGCTGCACCCACAATTTCATATACATGGTTAGTGTCAGGCATTTTCTAAAGACTTTTTGTCCCAGATATAGGGGACTCCCCATAAGACACCATTTGTGCCCCCTCCCCTTCCCATAATGAAACTAATTAAATGCTATTTACTATGATCACTGTATCTATTATCTTATTTAAGTGCAAAAGCACACATTTCCACCAACTGTGGCTTAGTGTAAGACTTTTTTTGTCGAGAGGTTTTTCGTCCCCGTAAGAAGATATTTGCACAAATATGGAAAGAAAAGCATACATCCCCAAATCACCTTCTCTGGAAAGGCACCTCCAGAGGGCAAGGGTCAAATGATGCAAGCTATTGCTGCACAATTGAGACATGTGACTGGAAGGGTTCTGTCTACACCCCGATGCCTCCATTAAAGGCACATAAATAACCATTTGATTTGAGTGAAATATTTTAAGGGAAATATAAACTATGTTGTTTTCTCAGGAAAATAAACCAAGCAAGGAACAAGCACAACCAAAACTTTTCATAAAGCCCAAGGAAAAGTCTTGATTTTAATTTTCGAAAGGGTCTCTTTAAATAGGAAACAGATTTGTGTTATTAACTACTGAAAGAAATGTTTTGATTCAGGGGACAGTAGAAGAGACATTTTTGCCAGCTAAAACAATTTCCCAGAGCTTTGGTACACATTCATAAATAGCTTCAAACCATTTGAGACAACAATAGTGGCAAATGAACTACTGGTCTAAAAAATTGTTACCCTGTTCTACCTTGATCTGCCAAACGGTGCTGTATATACTCTGTATTAACAGACAATTCATGTGCTCAAGCTAAGCACACATGCAAGTGTTTGCACAAACGGGGTGGATTTCTAAATTTCCAGAACACAGACAGTGGATTTCTGAGTGAAGAAAGGAGGATGATCGCTGGCAATGAGCAGTGCTGCTCCGCTTACTCGCTCTTGGCTGATCGTAGGCCAACGAGACGTATTCTGGGTTACCACATTAAATATTTGGCTTTACAAAAATAATGTAATAAATTATAGTTTGATCAGCAAGTGCAGTCCTCTTGTACCCTAAAAACAGTATGCTTGAATTACATTTGAGACTTTAATCTTTTAAAAACACAGAAAATAAAGCAAGTAGGTGAAAGGTAACTGTATCACTTTACAGACACAAGCTACCCTCTGATTACAACTAATTAAGATATTCAGCAGCCTTAAAACAATACCTTTTTTTAATCAATGAACCCAGACGGCATTCACAGCTTTTTTTGCGATGACAAATGCCCTTTGAAAGAGTTAATAGGCAAAGGTTTGTACTGGCAATGAATAGGGCTACCTTTAATTGATCCAAGAGCCTTAGAGAGCCGTCTTATAGCATGATGATGTATTTGGGTTGCAAATAGGCCAAAATAAGCATAAAGAAAATCTGTAAGACCATGAGACCTTTCATTTTTTTCATTGCGGGGAGGGAAGGGGGGGAGCTGCTGGGGAAAATGAGAGAACTATGATGGGGTTATCTTTGTGCTCTGGCACTTAAAATAGATAAAACGACAGAAATCTTGAGGAAAAGAGAGGAAGTGATCAGGCCATAATTCTGAGAATAAACGTCAGGATGCATGAAAATGTACAAAACAAGGCTTCTTCAGAAAAAAAAAAAAATAAAAAAAGAGGAGATGACCTAATGGTATAAAGAAACATTGATTAAAGAAATACCCTGAGGGAGAAAGATATTCCATCAGCTTTAACAAACACTGCATGGCCCTGCATTCCCTCTAAACTTCTTTAGTGAGGAAAATAAAAATGTCTGGAGAAGAGGCAGTCACATGGATCCATTTATAATTTTTTCCCTCATTCTTTGTTCATCTTTTACATGGTTTTGTTCAAGATGTACAGGAAATTTGCACACAAGAAGTGGCTCACAAAATTAAACACGATTAGTTTAACTAAATTAAACACGGTTAGTAGTGAGCATTCTTCCCTGAGTGGCCAAAAAAGAAACAAAAATTCATTTTTATAAGCAATATAAAACCCATTTAGTCATATTTTTTCTTTATGAGACTGATTACACACTAATATTACCTCATAATTATGCAGAAATCAGTCTATCTATACTTAAACTAGCTGTTCATTATAAACCCAATTTTGGCAGAATCCTTTCCTCATTTAGCAAAAGCTAAACCGATTTCCTTGAACTTTCACAGGTGCCAACTTTAGGCCAAGGTAGAATTTTTCTGGAAAGTCTGAGGCAAATCAGACAAGGAAATTCCTAGACTAAAAGACTATTTTAAAACGGAATTCTGTGTAAGCATATTATCAATAACTCAGGAAAAAAAAAAAATCAAATAGAAAGTTGCTGGGGTCTGAGATTTTCTTACAAGACAGATACATGAGGAGCTAGAAAAGAATTGACATCGCTCCTTAAAAATGAAAAAAGCAGAGCAATAAAATAACCTGCTCCTGTGTATGCATCCAGATGCTTTAGGAAAAGTAAGTCAAGTCCACTTTCAATTGGGAACAGGGAACCAATAAGCTGTTCTCAAATTCCGCTCATCTTGTTCATCCTATAGCCACGAACAAGTCATCTTCTAGCAGTAACTAAACAGAAAAAAAATACGAAGTCTTCATTGCAGGCCTGGGTGAAACTGAAGAAAAGACTGAACTTACCTCTCTCTAAGACAAGAATGCTGAGATAGGATGTTTCAAACAACAATGCCTTCCCATTAGGAATATTTGCCTCCTGCAAGGAGTTTTCCCCTGTGGTACAAAGTTCTGAGGAAAAGAACAGATAAAAACTTTTTGTCATAACTTCAAGACATTTTTTTAATTGATTATTCTAAGCCCCTGTCACCAACCACCACAGAATTACAACCATACCAAGGTAAGCACCAGCTGCATCCTTTGAAACAAACCTCAGTTCAAGGCACAAACATCAGCAGATGAGCAGGAGAACCAGGACATGCGGACAGTGGCAATGTACTAAGGAAAAATATACACTGGGCTGTGCACAGCCTTACTTACTTCTGTGTAAAGAGAGTCAAAATATTGTGCTGTGTTTTGAACCGTTCTCATTTTTTAAAAAGCCATAATAATTTTGAGAAAGTCTTCTCCTTGTTCTATTAACTTGCAATTTAGTCTGTTAGAATCTTCCTTTGTAATTCCAAGGCAAAATATTTCCTTCCACCGTATCAGGTTATGTGTAAATTCTAGCTACCATGAGTTTAATAAATAAATAAAAATTAGCATGTACAAAACATTGGTTCTTTGAAGGACATCAAGTTCTTGAGGAACACTTCAAAATAGACTGCTTTTTGTACAGAGGACACTGGATAGAATACCCACCCACTCTCCCAAGCATGGTGAAGCACCACTGTTTTATAAAATATAGAAGACCATCACGTCACAAAGTAACTGTGTCCAGTAGCTTACTATTTGACAGAAAGAAAAAAAAAAAAAGGGGGGGCCAAATTCCACTATTTCACTTCTAGCTTGTAGGGGTCAGCGAACACAGCCAGGATTTCCTCCAAAGGATATAGCCATCAAAACTGCAGGCAAAGTCACTTCATCAAGGCTCACGGGATAGATGAGACTTACAAGTACAGAGGAGGCATGGGTGGTTGACTGGATAGGAGGTCTCCCTTCACTACTTGTGTCAAGAGCACCAAACTACAAAACTCAGCCAACCGCACCGGGCCTGCAGTAGCCATTGAGACAGCTAGGGGGAAAAAAGTCACTGAAGAATGACAGATAAAACCTGGGAACATGAAGAAAGGAAGTGAGAACAGTAAAAGACAAGAGAAAGTAATTCAGAGAACAAGAAAGGGTTATCTTTAAGATGTTTGCCTAGGGCCTATCAAGAGGTTGTTGTATCCTCTTTACCTAACATTCCACCAAACTGACTCTGATCATAACAGCACCTTCAGCAGAGAAGCTTCCCCCAACAAATGGTACAATCAGCCTATTTGTGGGACACTCCATACCATTCAAGATCGTATTTCTACTGCTGCCCTTGTAGACAGCCTACAGAAAAAGGACCAATATTCAAATCCTGTTCTTGCACGTTCAATTTCACAGAACACCACACTGAGACAGAAGGGGACTTGTGTGGCAAATACCAGCAAAATCTGAGCTATTTTCCCAAATCAAGTCTAAAATGTGTTTATAGGTCTGGTTACACAGCGACAAAACACATCCCACCCGGAAGCGTGTGTGCGAGTTCTTTACGAAGGGCACACCAACAAAGCAGTACCAGGATGGCCGGAAAGCAAATATGACTGCAGACTGCTGCAAATACGTGGGACACGAGTACGTTCCCAAGGCTGTCGGACTCAAATTGTGAGCTCAGTGAATAAGCAGTGCCACACGTTACCTGCAGATTACTGGACATAGGTGCGTAATACAGTCTAATGGCAATGTCCCTCTGCACATCAAATTGACTGTCGTTGTCATTAAGTTTACTCTGTGCAACTCTTTACAGGCTCAAACTGACCACCAACGCCAAAAATGTAAGAATCCTATACACATGAGCTTATCTTTAACCAAGCAAATACTATACTGATGAGGAACGGAGGCAAAGAAAGTCTGAATAGAAATGAACCCAGATTTTCCAAGCAGCATCTCTTTTATAGCTGCCTCATAAAATTAATAGCAACAACATATTTTTAAAGCCAGTTCATGTTTTACTCTTAAAGGAATATTTCTATATTTGGTTAATCTTTACCCCTGCATGCACGCACACCCACACCTGGAACAGCTGAAACATAAGGACTTAAAGGTGGGGAAAGCTGATGCAGAAGGAGAAATGGGTTTTCTAGTGCCAAAGACGGACTCAGCTTCAGAGACAAGATCAAAAACCATTGCATTTTTGCCCTCAGACCAATGTTCAGACAAAAGCTTCCCAGGTTCTTTATAAACTGAAATAAACCTCACTATCCTGAATAATTTTTTTTTTTTTAAAGTATTCTCCAGCAAGCTTTACTTAAAAGCTAGTTGAGTCTCTGCAAAATGTGCTGTTTAACCGAGCTTTAATTACACTCTCTGTCATCTACAATCCAAGGCCCAAACACAGCACACAGGGAAATAATACCCACAACGTTTTGCCAAATGAGGCAGGAGGAGTTTTCGTGCTGTAGCAGAAGCAGCAACAGGCGAAGATAAAGTTGTGCTTTCAGCTCCACAAGTATAAATCCTCAGCAACTCCACGTTGATGGAAACCTCACCCTAAAAGCTCCGTGGACCCTCCTCAACTTAGCTAGGATACTAAGAAAGTAAACTTTGATCCTTTTTTCTAAAAATCTGCTTCGCAATTCAACATCTTTGATGTAAATCTTTTAAAAGACTGAGATGGCACCAAGTCAGGGACAGGATGGAGGGAAATGTGTTTCCGTCCGTGGGGGGAACCATTAGGAGGAAGGTTAATAGCCCTGGGCATGCGATCAAATTAAGGTTTGTGCCAGTTTCCCCAGGGTTTCCCTTGCCATCATCAGCTTCCCTAGGCTAGGCAGCTCACCCTCATCTTCCTACCAAAGACAGCTCTTAAACAGAAGCACAACAACCTGCTGGGAAGAAACAGAGAGATAATCACATAATTAACTTATATGGATAAAGTATGAAATAGGCAGAGGGAGGGAGCCTTTGAGTATCTTCGCCTTTGGAGAGATACAAACTTGATGTACGTACAGCTTAAAAGATGGGGAGGGAGCAGGAATTCAGACCTTCCCAACATGTGGATTGCAGCACTGAGGCAGCACCGAGTCTAAACAAGGCTGGAGTTAGCATTCAGAGCACACAGCCCAGCAGAGTATGGGAAAGGGATAGAGCAGCCCAAAGAGCTGGCGCCACTAACTGACGAGCAGAGCGCAAGTGATAAAGATTTACTGCGAGAGAGGAGGAAACAGTCCGCTGGCCCGATTAGAGCTGTGAATACCGAGTTGTTCAGGGAGGATTTTGCAGCTGACTGATCACAGGCTGTCGGAGCAGGCCTCGGACAACAGCTGCAAGGCTTGCTGGGCTGCAGAAACAAAGGGCGCCTAGGACGGTGCAAAGAAAGGGTTGACAGGTTGTTGTTAGCAGTGGCAAATGTGTGAGGTATGTCACTGTGTGTGAGACGGGGTGGGTTGGGTTGGTGGGGAAGAAGGAGGGCAAGAAGCACAGGCAGCACTCAGAAGGGGCGGGGGGGGGGCTGTTGCGGGGGAGGGAGCAGGGACACAGGCTTGGTCAAAGCATTTTCCTAAAATCAGGCCGGTGTTTGTAAGGAGGACAATCACAAGGTCTGTTTACTGCTGCCAAGATGAATTAGCCCATCGTCTCATTTATAGGACGAATCCGGTGGCACAGACTATAAGGTGCATGGCATTAAAGGGACTAATTAGACGATTCCGGCAAATCTGAATTAAGACCCTTTCTTTCTTTGAAAGCTGGAAAGCATTTCTCAGGACTCTAGTCAGATGGCTTAGGTTTTGTTGGGCTTTTTCTTTCTGTTCTGAGAAGGGATATCTTGTGCAATTCCCTAACTCACAAGAGTCTGCTCTAAATTCTGCTCTGAGCTTCAAGAACAGTTGTTAGGAAGCTGCTGGCATTTACATCATATCTAAAAAGGTCCAAACCAAAATCCCGGATTCTGCAGGAATTCAGCTCCCAGTCCAGGGACAAACTTTGCAGCTGGTGCCTCCTGTTATAGCGGACTAAACCAGAAGCCCACATGTGAACATACCTGAGCTAAGAACCTACAGCTGAATTCTCACACATACAAAACACTCTAGGTTTTTCAAAAGCTGGCTTCTAATCTGACACCCACCCCCCCACCAAATACAGCGTCTGTAGCCAAATGCTTTTCCCAAGCAACTCTGTGCTTTCTGGAGCCATGGTTCACTAAGCTTGTGAGTGCTGGGTAGGAATGTATCAATGAAACTCCAGAGATGATCAAAGACAGAAGCTGGAGAACAGGAGAACTTACTTTCAGCTCCCTGTTTGGCAAGTTTAGGATTCAGTTCTTGAAATCTGGCAACATTTTACTCTGATTGTGACAAAAACAAAGTGTTACAAACACCTCTGAAGCAATGGTGCATGCTGTTTGCACACAACCACTATATTACAGTGGTCACTATTAAAATGTTTTACAAGCGGTTAAGGTTACCATGGTATTCACAGTATACTAAGAGAAGGGAATACCATGAAAATCACAGAAACATTCAGCACTGCAAGCCGCAAATATCAGATGTTTCGTAGTAATTAGTGACACTTTGTAAAGTACAGGCTTCTTGCTTTTTTACTTATGTATCTATTACTAACCAACAAATAGGAGACACTAAGAAATCGCAGTGGCCTTTATAGTATCCAATCAATTATACAAACAAACCCTATTTTGATTTTTCTCTTCTAAATGGTCTCTGGGACCCAGTTAGTCTAGTCCCAATGGGCAGCACTTGATACACTGTAAAGGGAATTCAGAACAAGAGGCATTTCAAGGCTTCTAACACAGCTCCATTCTCCCAAAACATATTAAAAAAAAAAAAAAAAATTACCAGCGTGCAGAATACTCCATCTAGGGGCAGAAATGTAACCCAAAATTTCCTTAGCCTCTGCTTTGACATGTGTTAACCTCATTCTACCAGGACTGAGTGCATGAGAAATAATCAGACATTTCACAGAGGTTCCACATAGTGCTCCCTCAGTATGAGTCCATAGATTTTTACTTTTTATTATTTTAAATACGGAGCTTCCAGCTTGAGTTTCCGCTTAACAGTGATGAAGAACACAGGCACTACTTTTATACGTCTACTAGCAACTGGATTATACTTTAAACTACAAATACTACCTTAGGAACATTTTATAATCCATCGTATCCATATGCTCAAAGTTTTCAGCTGAATAAGGGTGGCCAGTGAGCTCAACTGCAAAGAACAATGAAATGCCTGAAGGACTATTTAGGTAACTATATTTGTGGATATAATTAGGCTTCTACTGAAGTCAAAGCAAGGTCTGAATTTGACTTCAGGGGGAGCAGAAATGGCTTGTGGCAGAATAAGAAATTCTCTCTGTAGCTGGATAATTCAATATCATTTATGCTTAATATTAGGACATAGGATTTGTTCACCAAATGTATTTGAGAGCAATGTATACAGTAGACAGAAGCAACAAATTCGCAGGCTCAGAAAAAACTGAAGCGATATAATAATTCCCATTAACATTTTTTTCTCTTTAGGGGAAAAAAATAATTACAGCAAGTATATCAAGCCGGTCCCTCTAATTATATGTTTTCTTTCTACAAATAGCTTTCAGCTGACAAGCCTACTCTAATTTTCCTTAGTAAGCAATGGGTTACAGCTTGCCCATAATGTTACAGCTTTCCACCACACTGTGTCTTGCTCTTTGTCTCTCTGGTACAGGGAGGCTGCTCCTGAGGCTGGTGTAACACTTTCAAAAGTAATCAAATTACTTCCTACATTTGCTCTCCTCAAACACCTACATTTGCTCACCTCCATTCTTCCTGTTCAGCCTCTCAGCTGCAAACTTTGTACTTCATAAAAATGAAGGTTAGAATTTTCTAGACACCACTTTAATTTTTCAAATAGCAATCCAATTACTGAGCAAATTGGCACATGTGCCTAGTTACATAGTGACTTGGCACTGCCTCCACTCGTTGCTGGCAGTGATGAATGTGTTCCCCCTTAGCCCTCCTCGTCTATCTGCTCCAGCCTCCGAGCCAACACCAGTGACCACATAAGGAGAGTGCCTGGCAGCTGCAAGCCCGAGGTGCCAAGAGGCAGATTGTATTCTCTAGCAGCAGGATCTGGGTCTGTGACTGGCTTCCTGGCTAGTCTTTTGTAAGACCTTTTCCATGGCCTCTAGGTTGGCTCTAATGAAGCCTGTAGAAATGCCTGCAGGGAGCTGGTATAGAAGTGAGTTAAGTCAAAGGTTTAATTTAGTTTCTAAAGTGAAGTGAATGTATATTGGCCTTCTTTTTCCAGCCTGCAATTATACTCCTGCCACATTTATGAGAAAATACAGTATTCAGTCAACAATAGGAGTGCATTCCTGGGTATGTCTGCACCGCACATTGGGGCAAAGATCCCCAAGCCAGCCTCAATTAACTTAGCTGCAGAACCAGAAGCAATATAGCTGTGTTTGCTCGGTGTGACACCCGAGCTAATTAACTATGTATGGCAGTAACAGAGCTTTACTGTTTCTGGCACTGAAGGTAGTGTCCCTGTGTGGTAATCTACTACAGACATGCCAGCTCACTTGGAGGTAACCTGAGGGCTCCCTAATCCGATGTTGCCTTGCACTGCAAAAATACATTTAGGAATACTCCAGGAACTGGCAGGAATTTGTTGACCTCTTTACATCATGAGAGAGTGGTGAGGCTACAGATGTGGTTACAGTAAATCTGGACTGTTCTTCCATCCTATTCACATTCTTTTATTACTCACAACATCATGGTTACAGAGCATCTTTAAGTAATATGTTAAGCATCTTGAGCAGCATCTGTCACATGTGCTGCCTTCTAAATTTCTCACTTCCTCCTCCATGGGCAAAAAGCTGGACAAAGATATTTTAAAGTATTTCTCAAACTTGCATTTTCTGTTTGGTTTTGGTTTTGTTTTTTTTTTTTTTTAAGGGAATTTGCATTTTAGCCCTTAAGTGAACTTCTTTGGACTATTTAGAAAGCAGTTTTCAACTATTTCAATGCAGCAGATGAGAACTTTCTCACAACAGGATATTTTTTTCCCCATCTGGATTTTTTATGATCTCCTAGAAATTAACCTTCTTAGAATAAATGAGTACAGGTAGCAAAGACCAGAGATGCACTGTGGCCCCTGTAATACAAACAGGCTTCGGTAAAAGTAAAAACAAAACACAACAACCTGCCAGCTATTCCTCTTTTGGAACCCCACCTCAGGCATACCAAGAAGCTACTGGAGAGAATCACAGTTATTTGTCCAGCAACTTTCTGATGCAGATGGTAGTCTGGAAAATATCCGAGTGGACTCTGAACTGCACACACCAGAATATTTTGCCAAGTTTGCTTGCTTGGACTTTACTTATGAGTATAGCTGTTCGTTACTGATGGAATTTTTCCTTCCTTCTTTTTTTTTTTTTTTTAAACCAGGTATGTTGACAGAGGTGCTTAATGAGATCTCTGAGCTGTGACTATTACATTATATTTAATGAAATCCTCGCTATTTATCATTTAAGAGCTTTAGCAGCTGAGCAGCCTTTACTGATATTTATCTTGCTTGATATCTGTAGGTAGACAGAAAGACTAATATCTTCTCTTGACTTTCTAAATACCAAAGCTCAGTTGTAATTCCAAGAACCACCACAAGGACCTGAGGACTTCCTCTTCAAATCTAATCACCCCAACTCTCAAGGCTGACTTTTCACAAGGCAGCAAACACAATGATAAAATTTAACACACGTAACTCTCAGACTATCCGTCAGTACAAACACATACAACTGTGATGCAGCAATGTGGATTTTAAGTGTGATATCTGAGCGTGCCATTTTCCCACTGTGCTCTCTGCCTCTACCACAATTTTGCGTGGGTTGCTTGAGGAGTCGTTTTCAACAAACACCACTAAATTCTACACAGACTGTACAGGTAATATATTTAAAATAGTGATTTAAAACAATGGCGGCCTTTATGGAGAATCTCCTTACATTTAGTAAACCTACTAATGTAATCTGTAAGCATGCGTCTGTCTATAAGAGCCTAACGAACTGCTCTGGTGACTGCAGTGGTTTACAGACATGCACCTTCAGAAAAGCAAACAACATGTTTTGATTAACAGAATTCAGACTATGTTCAAGACATATCTGGGAATCTTTGGACTGATTCTAAGGCACCAGGAAAGGTAAAGTACATGCAGCATTGGTAGGCTTCATAACATTATTCAGGGGTTTGTACCTCTGTTTTTCAGTGATGTTCAAATGAAGGGTAAAAACCTCAGAGCTGCAGATGATGTGCGGCCCTACTGTCATCCTCAATACCTTCTACAGGAGCAGGAAACTGAGGTGGTAACTGGACTCCTGGGTACAGGCCTGCAGGACACAAGGAAGAGTTAGTTATCCAGAAGGGCACGTAGGCATGTGCTTAACACTAGGCATGTGAATGCCCCAAACGCATAAAAGCTCACATGCCAAAGTTAGCAACATTTCTGTAGCCAAGCTGTGCTGAGAGTTAAGCATGCGCTTAAGAGCTTTGCTGGACGGCAGCCATTTACAGATGTACAATCAGTACAGAGCCATGTAGGCAGAGACTTCCTTTAATGGGTTCACTGAATTATCTTCTTGAAGATACATACTTGGTTATTTCGATTAACATATTTATAAACCCAAATACTCCTCTTCTGATTACATCTCAGACACTAGCACACGTACCATTTTGCCTGAAGTCCTTTGTTTACCACACTTCTTGAAAATTCAGGGCCAGACAAACAATTCAAAAATCAAATGCAAAAGACAGCTGGAATCCGATAATGCAGAACTCTCCCAGTTCCGGTTCTCCTCTTGTTTCAGCCTTGATTTGTTTGCTTTGAAGATGCTGATAGATGCTTGTCTGCATGTAATGATAAATACTAACGGCAGCTTGATGAATAAGAGAAGAGAAAGTAGAAGAAAAACAATAGGAAAGGCATTAAGAGCACTAAGTCGTTCTCTCTGGGATGCGCATCAGACATACACTTGCTACTCCAGTCACAGTGCAATCAAAGCTGTCCTGTGCCACTGCCAAAAACTGCAACAGGTGCCAAAAGATTACAGCATTGGTGAAATCCACTCCTAAGGCACCAGCTCAGGGACTGATCCAAATCCCAGAAGCCAATGAACGTCTTTCCCCAGACGTCAACTGTTTTCACATCGTTCCCTCTTATTTCCAGTGTGATGCGGCGGGGGGGGGGGGGGGGGGGGGGGGGGGGGGGATAAATTCAACTGCCAGGAGGCAATCCTCTGATTTCGCCACTGCAAGTATGGACAGATGCCAAAGCCACGCGCAGCCTCCCAAAGACATTTGTAAGGTAATTAATATTTTATATTCACAACAATACGAGATCTTCATTCACAAGGAACTATTAAGACAGTTTCTGGTTCCATTCTCCCCAGCACATTACAATGACAACTCCATGCCAGCAGCAGCCACATGGCCTAAAGGTGCCAAGCTGGCAAGGATACTCTCTCTCAGCATTTGGCATCTAACCCCTTGGCAAACCCCTCAGCAGTTGTGCTTGGCTGCTTTCGGATCCGTCATGTGGTTAGGCTGCTGATAGCATAGGAGGGTGCTGCGTCCTCTGGGCACCATTTCATTTTAACACCTGTCTGATTCAGAGGAATGCGCGCACATGGAGAGCAAGATCCCTGCACAAATCCTCCCAGAGACCCAGAGCACATGCTCCATTTGTTACTGAAAAGGGTCGTTTCCTCAGATCCACAAGTGCTTCCCCCCCCCCCCCCCTTCCCCTTCACATATCTGTGTATAGCCCTTAGAGGGTCCTACATCCTGCCATGCATTCCACATGTGTTGGAGGTTTGCTCTGTGAACCAGGAATACAAAACATAGCCTTTTTTGTATATAATGAAATCTCATATTTTACTGTGCTCATATAAAGCCATTTCTTTGTGAATAAGACTTTTTTATTTGTGACATTTTAACGATCTACAAATGTTTGGTATAGATGAAAGGAAATGATTATTTCCAGGTCACCTTGCAGTAATACTTTTTGATAGGCACCATAATTCCAATTAAATTGAGTAATAAGGGAGGGGGGGAAACCCTTCAAACACTTAAAGTGCCACTGAAGCAGAAATATTTTAAAAGGAAAACATAAAAACAAGCATACATCATTTACCACAAGCCACAAAGTATCACAGAGGAGCATAGATAAGAAAATTCAAAGCCCTTTTTCCACTGGGGACTACCCAAAAAAATGTGGCTCTTACAACATGCAGCCTGTAAGTGTATAACTCTGCGCCCCACAAACACCATGCATCCCTGTAGTGAATGCAGCAAGTCTTTATGTCACAAGATTGGGTCTGACTCAGGACACAAACTTAGTGAAATAGTCCTACGTCCGGTCCCTCAGACGTACTTGTCAAAATCACAGCTACCATCCCAAACTTGGCAGTGGGGCCCAGGAGTGCTACGGCAGAGGTGCGGTAGGTGTGCAGAGAAGCGTGTTGAGACTTTGCATAGCACCTTTCCAAATCTGTGCCTGTCCAAGAGCGCTACAATCCACCTCACGTTTGCATGAACAATGGCCTGCACTGATTCATCCAGTACATTCTGACACTTTTGAGCGCTGTTATCTTTGGATCAGACAGTCTCTAAAGCCTGTGAAATAAATGCAAGTCTTCAGTTGCTAAGCTCACGGTCACAAAATAACTGCTATCGCTCACTCTAGTGGGAAGGCTCAGTGTACCCATTTCACCCCAACTGGAACGCACAAATAAAAGCCAGGACTCCTGTGTTCTACTTCAAGCCATACTGTTTGCCTGTCACGTTGTTACCATGCTTTTTGTTTTGCATGAAGCTTATGGCCACAGACACCAGCCAAGGCCTCTCTATGCCAGGCAGAGCACTAGCACAGAACACAAACCCTGCTCGCTGCACGTAATTTTGCATCTATCAGTATTCTTATGTTTAGCCATCCGAGTTATTTTTTATAAATAAAATTTTCAAAAAAACGCAGACAAAAACCAAAAAAATGACTACTAAGTATCTGAGATCCTCGTACTAAAAGTAATACAAGCTTAAACATGACATCACAACCAGAAGGACACTGGTTTGCCCATATATAAAAACATAATTTTAAAGTTGCTTGAACAGAAGATAGGATAAAGCGTTTACAAAATTCCTCTTCTCATACCCCACTCTAGCATCAAGTAAACAAGTTATTTTCTTTTGAGGGAGCTGGCTTTGGTTTTGTTTTGTTGGGTTTTTTTCCTTCTTGAACAGTTCTTTACTATTTATTAGGGAAAAAAAAAGTTCTCTCCCCCCCTCCTCTGAAACACATGCTTTCTTCAGAACACTAGGGTGACATACAGGATGGACACTTGGACCATGACAAATTTAAAAGCCAGCATCTTGGAGGCTTTCCTGGCCACAAGCCAAATCTTTCTGGAATGGAAAAAGCTTTTCAATAAGGCATTTTCAGTAACAAATTCAGTATTTAACCCTTGGGAGGTAAGGAAATATACCAACTTAAAACTGTTACTCAGTTAGACATAAAAATGTTATTTTAGATAACTTTTAGGAGTTTCTGTAATAACATTACTTTCCATTTCTTTTTCCCTGTGACCTGGGCAGTTGATTTCATTGTGATTAAGGCACCTGGCTTTTGGAGCAAGGGAGACGAAAAATAAGTACCAAATAAACATATAAAACTCTCTAGCAACATTCTTGGAATAGTTTTTCTGTAAAGTACATGGCATGTTCAGAACACATGATTTTGTAGTACAAAGATTTTATTGGCTTCACTGCTCAGTGTGGTAATCTCAGACTCATGCCAAATAAACCTACCACACCATATCGTCATTTATTTCCCATCTCTGTGTACGCATATACTCTTTCTAAAAAGCAAGTTCCCAATTCCTGCACAAATTCACAAGCTGAATGCATGTTATATTATCTTCTCTTGAAAATTATAACCCAAGAATGGGGCACGATAGGTTACTCTTGGCAACTAAAGTGGGAACAAGTAAGTACAGGACTTCAGAAGAGCCAACAACAGAACAACAGCCGGGGAGGAGGATTTGCCTCTGACAGGTTCCTTGCACATCCTTTCTGCAGCAACCTGGTGTTCGGTACCAGGAGCAGTCTCAGTTGGACCAAGCCCTGGAATGAATTCACTGTACAGCATGGCTTATATGTAAGTTATGTGGAAGCATGGCTTGTATATAAGTTATGTGGAAGACCAAGGAAAGAAAAAAATTGAATGTCAACGTCAGAAAACCCTCCAGTTTCAGTTACATATACATAAACCTTCCACATGAATAGACATTGCCAGATGTTTCCTTATCATAATACACTTCCCCTTATTAACATGAATAAGTAAATACAACTTACCCAAATCAAATCCTGACCATTTCCCCATTTTAAACTTAATGAATTTTCTCAGGTTTATGCACTTTTTCAGCATGCAATCTAAAGTTGAGAGCTTCTTCATGAGAACATGCCTGATTGGGGAATTTTTATTTTTTTTTTTTAAATAGTTATTGTGCCATGACACAAGGATAGAACACTGTTTTAAAGGGCTGCTGACTTGGGACAATTTATATGCTAATTTCAGAAATGATTCCTCCTACATTAAATAAGGAGCTAAGGAATGTTCCAAAGGTCTAGACAGACCACACCATTAACCGATTGGGTAAATCAACGCTAATACTGCCCACAGCGTATTACACCGTGTGAACTTTCTTCACTGCACACACTTTACTAATTTTAGTTCCACGTGGTTCCTCAGCTGACTGGCCAAAACATAAACTACAGCAGCTCCCTAAAGCCTCCCTGTGCCCATCTTGACCTTGGACTTGCCTTTAATATTAAACTTGAGGAAAAAAACCTGAATGGTCTCACTTTTTTATTCAGGGTACATTTATAAATGGTTTATAAAGGGTTAACAAATGATTAATAGATTATGAAAATGTTAGAAAAGTATGGACGCTACAAACAATAAGGATAGCTGTTACGCACTTAATGCTACATGACCAGCTATTTAGGGAAGTACAATGCAGACCCATACGTTCTAGTCCAAACTCCATCAGTGTAAAGGCTAAGTCTGGCAAACAATTTAAATATCTTCAAACTCTTTTGAGAACTGACAAATCCTCCAGCATTTATTAGCAGTGTTCTGAGGCTCTTATTGTTTTAAAGGACAAGTCAAATCTGGCTCCAAATTTAGACTTTGTACAAACAAGCTGTTATAAAGCCTTAGAATAACAGAAAGATTTCCAGTTTTTATTTTACTTCCAATAAAAATGATCTCTAAACAAATTCTCATATGGCATATGTAATCCTAACAATGCACAACTGAAAAACTCAAAATGAAACAAGCGTCACTAAATCAAAATAGAAGGATCATAAAATACTAAGATCAACTGAATTTTTAAAATTCCTTCTGGTTTTATATCTTCGCTTACTAGCTACACTGCCAAAACAAGGCATTGATGCAAAGCGTGATGTTGAGTCTAAGTGCTTAGTTGTCACAGAAAAAAAATAAAAATCTCAGTAGTGATGAAATTTTGATTTTAGAAATTAACTCAAATCAGCATCCAGAGTAATTACTGTATCTTGTGTGTTATCATGATGTGAAAAGTTCTTACAATGTCACTTACGGGAAAATTCTAAAGTACTAAATACTGTGAGGTACCGTCACATGACAAAAATCTGATTTCAACTGAAGTAAGAACTTGCGATAGACTATGCTTTTTTTCTTTTTTTTTTTCCCTTTTCTTCTTAAATGTCTGGGGATTATACTAAATGCAAGTAACTCACACAAGCTCATAACACCTTTCTTAACAGATACTGTAAAATTTTGAGGACACAGAGTTGAATATTCAAGTCAAAAGAGCACTGGGCATGCACCTCCTTTCATTGACTTCAATGGCAGAACTTCCACTGAGTGCCAAGGAATTGGATTAGGTATTCTGTTTACAGCGTGGGTGTCAGCAAACTCTTCTCCCCTGCCCATCACACACACCCCCAACTAAATCAGTGCACTACAACTTAATTATATCATAGGAGCTGTCTCTCAGCAAACTACAATCAGTTATGAAATGCAGCCTTCCATAAGCCAGTAGAAGCAGGACCCCAAGACTTGAAACAGCTAATATACCACACACAGCCAAGAACGTGCTTTGCTATACATCAGACACCTCAGTCAAATGACTCCTGATAATGATCAATGATGGTAAATTGGCAGCTGAGCTACTGGAAAAATTCCAAACTTCACCTTCCAGCTACAGGAATGAGGAGGATATATGTGAATGTGATCTTTGGCAGGGAAAGGTACATTGTTTCACTGCTGTGGGAAAAATGCTTAATGCTCAAACATTTCCTTAAAATAAGATTGCAATGAAACATTAGAGGTAGCATTATTAATGATAATCAATTTTCCTGGCTAAATGAAGAAATAACTCCAAACCCATCTCCAATCTGCAGAGAAAAATAATCTTGTGTTTCATGCCCTCGCTTTTTTCTAAGCACGTCAGCAGAGATGCTTACTGCAAAGAGAAGAGGCCCTTGTGTGCTTTCGTTTTTTGAAACTCAGGAAAGTTCCCAACTCACCTGTTCTTTTTCCCCATCAATGAATGAGGAGGAGATTAATCAAAATGTTGAGGTTAGACTACAACACTTTTGAGATACTGAAAACAAGAACCCTTACACCCCAGATTTATTCCTGAGTGGTGAACCTTGTCCAGGAAATAACGTGTCTCTGAAGAGAGACACAAAACGTATACAGCTTTAAAAAGGATTTGGGAACCAGAAACCAAAGTTGTTGCTGAACTCCATGACATACAGAAAAACTGGGCTGGCAAAACCATTGCCATAAAATATTCTATTGCCTTATACCAAGTCAGGACTTCCCCTCAAACCACAAGACATTCCACCATTGACCATGCTGGAGTTTTGCCACTGCTACCATTGGGGCAGTATCTCACCGTGCGCCCACAACACAGGAAGCACTAAGAAGGCACTGTATGCTATGGGAAGCCAGGTTCAAAAAAGCGTTTCTTGGATATTCTGTCTTTCATGCTTTTCCCAAGACAAAAATAAAAACCAAAATCTAGTTCAATGATAAGAACATCGCTAAATATTCTTACAGGTATGCTTCCTGAGAAACCGCTAGTAAAGCACATGCAGACAGATGTCTGCTATTAAGCACGTGTGCATACGTACATATAAATATATATATAAAAACATCCTACGCTTTTCAACAGAATGAAGAGTGATCCCCAGTCAGAGATCATTCAGAGGCTCTGACTCAGCATTGTCTACCCAGTTCAGAGCCACCTTTCTCCCCCACTTTCTCAGTTTTTTCACCTCAGCTTCATTCCATCATCCTTTACCTCCTGTGCCAGTTCAGCCAGCTCCTCTCCTTCACTTAAGATATCTTCTGGGGGAAACTATCTCAAAAAGAAAAAAACCCACCAAAATTAATGTTATTTTATTATAGCATTACTTCTCTGTATGTCCCTTTCCTCATGCTGCCTTTTTAGATTACAGTTTCTTTAGGACAGGAATTCTTTACTGTTCTGTGTACTAATACAACACAGCCCCGGTCTTAACCAGCCTCTAGTCACTACCATAAGAAGTTGAGAATAAAAAGAAACTGCCTTTGCCCTTGGTAAATGCTCTCCAGGGTGACATCATTCATATTTATCCATCTTTGCAAACGGAACCCCAGAAAGCACGTAGCAAACATGCCAAACATTATAGAACTTAAATCAGTAATTCTTTCGAAAAACATTTATTTCAAACAAATTTTATACCATGAAAAGCAATCACAGTTTTATTCTAGGCATCTCTGAAATATTAAGACATGGTGGCAAATTTGGTTTGATCCAGGTCTTGCTCATTTATCTTTTCAGGATACTTAGGAGTAATACATACCTGTTCACAATCACTCCTTTCTCTTCATTGAACTGCCTGGATACAACTAGGAAAATTCAATTTGTAAAAATTGTCCTATAAGACACCATATTTGAATATAGAAGAATTTCAAAAGACTCAGGAAAACACCCTGAAAACTCTTTAAAAAATGTTCCTGAACACGATCAGCATCTAAATATTTTTTGCTGATAATTTTATAGCAATGAATTACTTAATTTTCTTAGTGGCAAAGCACTTGGAAAATATGAAAAGCTAGGCTATAGGTATGTTGCCAATCTGCTTTTAGGGTCAAAAAAACCCCCACAGTGACATCCTCCGCTATTTTCGTAATACATCACATGTCTGACCAAAGGCCACTGAAACCAGTGGGAATCTTTCAGACTCTTCAGCAGACTTAGAATCAAGAAATAATTCCCTCTTCTGCAAAACAGCTCAAAAGCAACTTGCCCACAAATTCTGCAGAGTAGTAGACAAATTTCTACCACTCTTAAGAAAGCAGGAACTCGGAATCCCAGCCTTCTAGTCGGGAAAAACGTACTGGGTTATTGCAAGGACTAACCCATTCTGAGATGCCAAAACGATCTGTTTTCTTTCCCATGAAGCTCAAGTTTCCACCTTTGGCTACATTCTTAGAATACAAAATCCTGGTTTTAATGCAACTCAGCAGGGCATGCAACAAGGAGAGTGGAAGAACTTCCCTGAGCGTTCACTGAGCAGTCAGCCAAGGCTGCTGTAGAAGGAGACATCAGTTTCAGATCAAGATGGACCATTACAGCCACCTTATCTTAAACATCTCCCTCATGCAGACCAGAAACTACCAGACAGATCTATAAAGTTTAAAACTGTACATTCCAGAAAGGCATCCACTTGGCAGCTCTGAAGTAAAATAATAATACTTCAAAATGCCATAATGTTTGAAAAGGGACATATGAAGTTTTTGCTGTGAACGTTACTCAGATATGGAGAGGATGTACCTCCTAGCTTAGTATGGTATGCAGCATGCATCATGCATTCAGAAAGCACAGTGGTTTAGATCTATGGTCAAAACCTGGCAGGAACAGATCTTTCAGGAGGGGAGTTTGTATAGCTTATCCCTGAATTTAAGCTAAATTAAGTAGATTATAAATCCTTCAGCCCTCTGCTGCTGAATTGAGGGAGAGGAAACAGACAATATGACGGAAACATTATTTTATGAATAACACATATCCATTAATTTCCTTTTATATAAGACCACATGAAATTCCAAAGGTCTGTGGTACACTGGAAAAGATGCATAAATCCCTGATTTGTAATTGGGACACCAATTTACCACTGAGTGAGGGTACTGAATCAGGACTTAAACAAGAACATTCAAAATGCTGAAGAAAAAGAACCACAGATGCTTCTTTGGGCATCTATGACCAGAATTTATCTGAAATGTCCTAGACCATATTACAGACGAAATCTTGGTATTAATGCAGCCACATGAATTATTGACAGCTATTTACCACGTGCAGAGATAACTGTACCACTACCTGTCATCATTATAGCTCATACTTAGTGTAGATTTAAGTGAATTACTCACCAATTTTTACATTTCAATTTTCCTGGGAAATCACTTCCACCATGAGGACAGTACACATACTAGGACACCAAGGCACCTCAAACTGCCAGATGCCACTAGTGCTCACACGGTCATATGTACATTGCTTTCCTGTCTACAGACTTGTCACTTCAGAATAACTGCATTTCACCTCAAAGTGCCAGAAAAATATGAGAATGCTTCCATGACGTAGGTTGCCCTTCTTCAAAATGACAGTACCTTCCTTCCTCTTTGTCAAGAATTTGCGTAGAGTCTTTCCTAATCACACAGTCTGAAGCTTTCTAGCTAAAATGAACTTCCAGTAAAATAGGCAAGTCACTGAGCCTAAAAATCACCCTTTTAAACATGTGAGGTTTGGATGCACTTTCGCTGAATCCAAGGCAGATCCAAGGGAACCTTCAGGAATTCCTACTAGCATTACGAGCAGATCTGACCTTTGGTTGCAGTCACTGAGGCTGTAGGGACTCTACACACCAGTCAGTGCTTATCTTACAGATCCTCGTGCTATTTTGTTAACATCGTGTTTTTAAGTCTCCTAGAGATTTGCCCTAAGATAGCATCCTTCACAACAGCCTGCAGAGGTACACGTGCAATTATCAGCCTGCGAACTGCCCTCTTCCACCCACTGGAAATGATCAAATATCTTTGACACAGGGAAGCTTAACTGGGAGGAAATGGTGGTTATCCTCCTGAAATAACCCCTAGAGAAGACGAGAATGTCATTGCAAACTTGTGGGAAAAAGAAAGTTTTTCCATTGTCAGCGTGTAAAATAGGCACAGGACAATAGGCACTGTGTTTTTTCTGCAATCAGGTTGACAAATCCCTGAATGGGAAGAAAATGAAAGCCAGAGGCAATTTGTTCCCAAAAACTATTAATTAACTAAGGGTTACAAAGTTGAGATTTAGAGAGCTGACTCCTCAAAGAGACAGAAGCAGCACACATAGTCTTGAAAAGGACATGAAACATCAGTACTAGAATAGTTATAATGGACTTCTAATAAATAGCCTTCTAAGTTTTTCCAGTATCAGCCTCTTTCCTCAATTGGTGCCTTTGACCAAAAGAAAACAAGAAAATTCTGCTACATGTACTACAAACAAAAAATTGACAGCACTCCCATTAGTGACCTTCATTTTCTACCACCAATTCTCTTAGGCTGACATAATCCCAAAGTGACTTCAAATAAATTATCTACAGATAAAAAGCTCAGTGTTGTTTCTACCATCACGTTCTCACCAATGATTGCATTCCTAGTGTGCACGTTAGTGCCAAAGAGAGGTATCGTAAGAGTTCGTACACTTGACCTTCAGTACTGTAATTCCTGTCATTTCCAGTCTACACATTAATGTTCTGCAAAGTTAACACACAGCATGGAAGCAAATAATGAAACACTGCACGAGGGGACATTTTCCCCCTGTATAGGCAAATACAAATAAGCACAGAGCTGTGTGGATGCAACAATTAACAAGGGAATTGCTTAAGCTAATAAGAGAAAATGGCAGGGATGAACTGAATTCACTATAGTTAAATCACTGCAGATACAATGAAGAAGATCATCTAATGTAATAACCTCATGACATCTGGCCCAAATACAGGGAACAAAGTCTCACTGCCATCACACCGTCATTGCCATCCTTCCCCATTCTCTGTTTTATGCCTTCCACTAGGCAGCTCCCTTGGCTGTAACACCTACCTACTAATTGCTCCCCAAGTGATGTGGTAGCTTACATTTCTCACAGAAAGCACATTACATCATTACTGAGAGACATGTGCTCATTCTGACCTACCAACTCAGTGCTGATGTGTATAAGACTGCCCTCCCCCGTGTTACCATGACAGTTGAGATCACCTGAAACATCTGTGTTTGCTCTGATGCCCTGCCCTCTCGGCTTCCCAAACACAGAGGCACAAACGCACAGAGGTAGGGTTTCTTCACAAAGAATCAAGTCCAAGTGCACTTGAAGACTGAAGTTGTGGAATTTGTTTCCTGCTTCAGGTTTTCCAGAGTTCACCTCCATGCCATGTCTTCTTGCTTGGAACGGGCGAGTAAAACTAAAGAAAACAATAACCAGACCTTTCTATAACTGAACAGATTTCCTTTCACACATTGTTTCTTGCCCAATTTTGTAAGCTTTTCAGGGCAGGGGCTATCTGATGTTTTTGTCAACTGAAGTGTTAACTTCTAATTACTATCTCCAGCAGTAATATGTACAACCAAAAGAGTAATATAATTTTAGAGACAACTTTCTTCAAAGAGTTCCCAACAGTACTTAAAACAGGGTGTAAAAATAGGCTTTATTAAGCTCTGCAGGAGCCAAAAGCCCTTATTCCTTGAAGATGCCATATGCTGCCAGTGAACAAGGGTTTAAGACTCCTAAGGAGTTGGGATCCAGGAAATGCTGCCTCTTACTGGTGCAAGATAATAACTTTTGGAGATGCAGGAGCAAGCCCTGCATTCTGAGCTCAGTGAGAGCTTAGAAACAGGGCAGCTCTTCGTCAGATGCAATACCTTGTTTCTATGGGTTGTGGGCCTTGGCTTCAGCAGGAACTCCCACATCCAAGCAAGTCCTGAACCAAACAGAAATCAGTGTAAGTTTAGAAACACTCAGCATTGTCAAGGCAAGATCTTTAGTCCAGAGTGTAAGGATCTGGTAGGTCACATTCAGCTCAGCACTCAGCAGGAGCTGTGAACCACAAGTCCCTCCTTATTGCAGGGGCATGCAATTCTCAAGCCAGCCTGTCTGTGACGCCTGTAGAAAGTCCGTGGGGGCAACCGCTTACACTTCCTTCAAGTAACTTAAGTGTGGACATTTGCCCCCAAACCGCTTATATGCTTATCTTCAAAAAAACCAATATGGCTCTGCAGCATAGCATTGCACACACTGTAGTTCAACCTATGCTTCTTGGAGGATTGCTTCCAGCATGAGTTGTTAGTGGCACCTTCCAAACACAGCAGAAATCAAAACTTGATGGTGGAATACTTCTCTACAGTTGCCCATTTTTTAAATTTCTTATTCCCAGGCGAAGTAGCAAAACATGTTAAATTCTTTCAGTCACTGAGTTTCCACATTTGCAGTGATACTGCCCATAAAGTCTTAGATTGATAGCATTTCCACAGTGGTGATAGCAGAACGGGCAGTTAGAAGGTAAAATATTTACTTACGGTAGCAGCAACTCACAAAGAACTTGGCAAAAGCTAGCAAACAATGTTGTAACTTCATAACACGTATGATGAAAAGGAAACATGCATGTTTGTATGTATGCTTGCTACAGTTTGTGTCCTCCTTAAAGCCGTAACACATTCCTTTGTATGAGCTACATTATGAGGTGTACAGCATCAGCCCTCTCCAAGGCTGATGTAAAAGGAAAAGATAAAACAAATAAAAACAAATTCTCTATCTCCTCATTGAAATGAGCACACTCTAAATACACTAACTTCTAGTTCCAAACAAAGGACAGTATTTTCAAAGTCCTTCAAGCACCATCCACATTATTTAGCAAAAAGACTCAATATTTACATTGTAGAATAAATATGGAGACGTCAACTCCTTCCTCAAAGGATAATAAATACTAATAGTCCTGCTTCTCATACTTCTGTTACAAAGAGCCAGACACGACTAATAAAAATTATCAGTTTTGGTGAAAGTGGATATTGCTGGCCACATTCACAGACCCGCTTGATTCCTTCCAGCGGAAAAGTAATTTAGAACGATTACATGGCTTTATTCCCACCAGCACCAAGCTATATATCTTAGGAACAAGCTTGAACTGTCAGGGATATGGGATCTAATTTGGGAACTGGTAGTTGTAGCAATTGCATTAAAGCTCCTCGCTACTCTATCACAGAGCTAAAACCTGCAGATGCCACACAGAGACATAGTTTTTATGTGTACATGTACATATATGTTTATACACAACAAATATATTACCTATGCGTATATATATACATACACACACATGCATACACACACGCAAACACTTTGGAAGAGAAATCTCCTGTCTCAAACACAGAGCGCTCTCTCACTATAGATACCATTCTGAGACCTCATTTTCAGTTACCTATGTCAAAATTATGCAGATCTACAGTCCTTTCTGCCTTTATTTTGTTGGGATGCTGTGGGAAGTGGTAAATGCTCTGCTGCCATCCAATGACTTGTCCTGGTATTGCCCGTTTCCTAAGACCATTTCCTCCTACTCCATAACTAACCAGGTAAAAAACCAAATCAAGTTAAATTAAAGGCAGCACTTAGAGCTGAAGCGCTTTGCGTACCTGTGGTGCCTTGGACTCTGTGGAACATGGGACATCGCTGCCTCTCTTCACCTGTATGCAAATGGCCCCAGTTCTTTTTATCATTCTGCCAACAGAAGCAAAACTTTATCTGAATTCCCAGTCACAAAAACATCATTGTGCTCTGGCAGTTAATTTTTACTGGTTTACAATGTTCCTTCCTTTACACAAGAGTTAATGCCAGCTAACCACAGCAAACCTTTCACACAGCTGTTATGCTTTATAGTTGATCAAAGCATTGATTTCGCAGTATTATGTCAATGCCAGACACGCCGATTCCCCTCACTGTTTTCACTCAGGGACTGTTCAGTTCCTTTCTTTGGTCTCTTTACAAAGCACAACTTGTTTTAGTCCTTACTACTACATCTAAATTAAGTTTGCAATGGTATATAAACACAAGCGGTAGCCCATCAGGTTTAAGTGAAAAAGGGAAATCCTGTTACTTGTATCTTGAGATTCACCCCACCTAGAATTAAGCCTTCAAATGTTTAAACACTTCAGCTTTCCTTGCAGTAAAAATATACATTTGTAGAATGCTGATTTTAAAAATTTCAAGAAACTAGCAAAGAATTTTTTGTCAATATGTATTTGCGCACAAGAACAAGTTGCTCAGTTCTGAGGAATTTGTCCAGATTGCTAGGGCAACAACATGTGCATCTGCTCAAATTAGTATAACTTACCATTTGCAAGGCCAGTTTATGCCATTAATTACTTTAAAATGTGGTTTACATTTTCAGTTATCAGTTTGAGATGGTATAAAAGACCCTGACTGCTCAATGGATGAATGCTCAGTTGAGAGCTTATTGTCACAAAGGAACCACGATTATAGGTTTACTGGAAGCCCAGCAGTGCTTGATTTATTTTTACATATTGCCTTATTATTCTTGTTTTGGCACATAAGATGTAGCAGGATGTCCCTGCCACCAGAACATATAGGTCCTAGAGTATACACTAAAAACCTAAAGAAAGGAACTTCTTTCCCAAGAACTACCTACAAGAACACTTGATCATTGTGTTAAAATTTAGAGGTTATTTTCAAAATGTTTTGTCCACTGCTGCTCTCCGGGGTTCTCAAAGATCAGAGATTGTTTTGAGACTCATTACAGTTAACGATATTTGACTATATTTCGTTCAGACGGAACAATGAAAGTGGATTTGGCAGTTTGTAAGAAGTTTCACTTTCTTACTCTTACATTTTCATACTCCAAGCACAATGCAGGAGGGTTCCAGATACAAACATTTTGGTACAAACAGATGTGTATTACTGATAATTCACTGCCTCAAAACATATCTTCTTACATTTTGCCATAAAAAACAAAACCCGATTGTATTCCAAGCCCTTGATTCAGGCCCCAGCACTTAACTATGCTGAGAATGTTCCATTAAATGCATCCAGAAGTGCTGATCATACAGCCCAACCTGCATGGTCAGAGTCTAAAACGGGGTCTTGAACTCCCTCTGCTGGCTAAAATCACAACTAGAGAATTGAAAAAATCCTGTCGTGCCCAAAAAGAAAAAAAATAAGGAAAACAGTATGTAAAAAAATTTTCAAAATAAAGACAATCTTTATATCTTCTTTCAGGATTTTTTTTTTAATTGCCCTGTTTTTTAACGTCTTCTTTCTCCCTGCTTCCCCATTTTCTGTAATAGTTAGGGTCGCAATTTAGCTTACAAATATACACCAAGTACAAACTCACAAAGGTAAGCCTTAGGTCCTCTATATGTCTGTGCTCTCCAACTTTTATAACCTCACACCTCCTTTCACACCCTCCCAAAAAGCACTCTCCAGCACCGACATTCTCCTGCCCACAGCTGGCCTCTCCTCTCTACCTCACCAGAGGTGATGGACACCTTCAGTGCTGCTGCTTCCAGGGGAAAGACTGTCCTGAGCTCCTGCCTCTCCCCTGGGCAGGGGAAAGAGGCAAGGCTGCCCCCCTACGTGGCTACACTTGCCCCGAGGCTTTCCAACATTCAGATGCACCCGCACCAGTGTCCTGCTACCCAAAGCCTACCAGCCTCTCCAAGTTGGTGCCTCAAAGTGAGACCACACCACCCGAAAGGAAAAATCTCCCTGTTCACTGCACCCGTGAAGCACTCGTCTGTGACTGGGAAGCTCTGGAGATGAATCCTGCACAAATCATTTCCTTCTTAAGCAGCATCAACAGATCACAAAGAGCACGGTACCTGCGACGAGACAACCAACCGATATAATGAGAGGACCTTTACAGGAAAAGGTGGGAGAATGGCTGGAAAGGAATCCATCGTCACAGCAGCAAATTAAGACAGGTTTGCCAAGGACCTAAATTACAACTTTAGGTCAAACTTAGTGGGGAGAACGGTCAGCTAAAAGTAACAAAGTGGCAAATGTAAGATTTGGGTTCAGTCCCCACTCCTGACAGAAATTCTTGTGCCGAAAGTAATTTCGTCTCATTTCCTTCTCTGGAAAGTGTTCTTCCCTTGTCTTCTTCCCTTCATATATTTTGACTGCAAGAGATAAGATTTCTGCCCAAAGGAGCTTACAGAGCAGAGTCAGTGTTCCCCCAGTGCCTTCCACGATAGGTCACATAACTCAGCTTTTAAAAACTTATTCCAAAAGTATTTTTAGAGCACTGTGTCTGACCCACTACAACCTTCCACGGAAGTATTCATTTCTAAGTCACAATTAACCAGCTAAGATGATATAGTACAGTTAGAAAGATTTTGCAGTGCTGTGACCATAACCCTATAAAACGACTTGAAGCATATATGGCAAAGCAGATTGTGTTAGTCAGAGGGCTGCAGTCCCATTAGCCCCACCGTAAGCCCACCTCCGCAGTAAGGTACTTCCAAATTCAAATGGCAACATTTTACACATATCTTTCTTGAGCTTGAACACCATCACAAGGCACAAGACAGACAATCAGATCTAATGATACAATAGTCGTCAAAGCATGAGAAGATATTTACCTCAATCATATAATGTAAGAGTGGAGCCATCACCAAAGGCCATGGAAAAGCAGTGTCAAGGAAGGTCATGGGGCACCATAACACCCCTTGATAGTCTCACAGAAGGGCACAAGCCAGCGTAAATTTGCTGGGGGAGAAAGCAACTGCAGCAATGAAATAGCAGAGCTAGATCCTTGCAAATATTCCATCGAGAGTTTGTTCTGTAAAACGATACAGTACAATGTTTTATAAAACATTAGTTCTGTTTTCTGGTAAGTCTGTTAGCACAATAACACGCTGATGGCCACAGAAAAACAAAGCCGTGCCGTAACGTAGTTGGCGCAAATCTTGCGAAATCCCTTTTTATACAATGAAATTGCCTTCCTCTCAGTGGCATTCTTACATACATTGACGGGTCACAACCCTTTTTACCTGAACCACCATCTTATCTATATGGGATTTAATTCAACCTTTCCTCATTCCGTAAACTAGATGTGGTCCTCCCCAAACACCTGTTCCTAAGTGTCTGGTGAAAAGGCCGGTAACACCTCTCTCGGTGCAAATCAGAAATCACACGCGTGAAACTTTGGGGCAGAACTGAATATAATGTGCTCCAGATCCAAATTTCACAGTGGTCACCTATACAATGTAGGTGAGTTTTAGAAAATTTAAGCCTGAACCCAAACCTTCAGCCCACACTTCACTTTCCAGTATGTGCGCAATTAGGAAGTACAGGAGCCTGCTTTACAGATCTCCGGAGGACTATATCAGGGTCACTCAGGAGATGAGAAGAGAACCAAGGACTTTGGAAAATGTCAGAGGCAAATGCTTAATAGTCACTGTGGAGGGTCTCAATCAAGCAGATGTTTCAAACGTGTACCTTATTTTAAAGTGCTGAGTTTGATGGCAGTAGATATTACAGTGGGCAGCAACCCAAGAGAGAGTTAAGGAGGAAAGGCTAGTGGACAAAACAGGAGGAAAAGCAGAGCATGAAAAACATTTTTTTCATGTGCTCTGTTAGCCTATGTAACCTACCCTAGAGAGGCCCCAGCAAGCAAGTTAACTTCAGACCTCAATTACAACATGTGGGCAACTTTATTGCCCAACAAAAAGTACATTTATGATCTCATTTTATTAAATTCTCCTACTTATGACTATCACTATTGGGTGTGTACGTGTGCAAGGTTAATACAAAAATCTATACTGTATTTGTATATTAACAAGACTAAAAGCTCACCTGCTTGGCAGGTGTTGCTGTGGCCACATGCTTGGGTTATGGATTAAAAAACTCCTATCAAAAACTGGGGTCTATCAACCAAATCTAAAGCAAGAAAGGCAGGTGCTTTTCCTGCTGATCTAGCTGACGACAGCTCTGATTGAATTACGTCAGGAAAGAATAGCTTTGCTTTCTTCGTGAAATCTGATTAGAGAAAGAGAGGTAACACCTTACACAACACGGTGAAGCTTAAAGGACAATCTGCTCCTCTTATGGCCCCTTCCGCTGGCTACTTTGATCTAAGTTTTATTGTCTGGGTTTAACACCAACACCTTTGATTTTACAGAGAACTTCTTTAGAGCTGTTTTTCTATACCAAGTAATTATTCAAGTCTTTTCAGAGAAACCACCAATTATCCAGGATAATGGAAACTAAACACTTGTAGTTTTGGTGAAATACAAGATTATTCTCACTAGTATTAAACAGGTAAGGGAAGACACATTAAAGACTTAAGTTTTACTTTCTAAGATCGTTACTCAATAAAAAAAGAGTACTAGCAACAGCTCAGCACATTGTGTGTGGAACCAATTCATTCCTAAACGCAAGAAGGAAACCTAACATAATAAAATAATACAGGCTAGACTGGCTTTCCGGCTCACCTCAGTAGGATGCTCATTGCGCAAGGTCATTGTTATACTACCACTACACAGTTCAATGCTATAGTGTTACAGTTTTGCATCACACACAAAATGGTAATTCTTTTCTGGAAGCTAGCAGAACCCACTCTGATTTTAGGGTTATTGTGTAGGATTCTGGCTAACTTTAAAACCAGAAGGGATTTTGATTTTCATGCTTACCTGATGCGACAGGCTCTGTAACATAATCCTTACAATTTGACTCGTAATTTCTGCTTCCAGCCTGGCAACCTGTAGTCATATTAGAAGTTGTTTTTCACATTACACAGACACACACCTGCTATACAATAGAACTTAGTCTTAAAAATGCACTCCATTTTCTATTTTGACATGAATTTCCATTCTCTCAAATGCTGATTATTCTTTGTCAGCGAGATCATACAGGGCAATTGGCCTCTTGGACAGTTTTCCAAATTCAATATGCTGCTGCAAGCACTAACCAGCTCTGAAAAGTCGGACCGTTCACTCACCTCAAAGAACAAAATACAAGCAGTACAAAGGAAGATGAAGCTAAAGAAAAACTCAAGCATTCTTAAAGGGAGTTTCAGGTCTGACAGAAATGAAAATCGGAGCTGTCAAATAATTGCTGTTTAGGATGGTCATCCTGTATTTTTTCCTGGATTTTTGTACAGCTGCAGTAGTAGCTTAATTACTGGAATCTAGCAGTTTACTTATATTTACTAAACTTCCAGCACATGTGCCAACCTCACATCATCCCAACTAAATATTTATAAAGCAGATGGCAAATCAATAATAGCCCTCCTTCCTCTTTTGATAAGGTGGGAAATAAGTAGACTTAGAACTTTAGAGGTTCCAGGATTTTTTCTGCAATTTTAAACCAAAGCGAACAAAGCAGTTACATACAAGAATAGGCAGTAGCAAAATTATAAACCAATTGATGTGGAAACGTCAACATCATTTTATAAACATACAACTGAAGTTCACAGCTGTTGCAAAGAAAGAAGGCAGTATTGTCTGTTAGCAAAGGCAGTGAGCAGGGACTGCAGGCTTTATTCTTAACTCTCCCACGGATTTCAAGCTCGACTGTGGGCAGATCACCAAATATCTCAGCTGATCACCTACAAAATAAGGATAGTAATATTTTCCTATCCCAGCAGGATGTTTTCAGGAAAGTACTTGGGAGGCACTCAAATAATGCAGTGATGGGGGCCATGAAAGTATCTGTACAGAACAAAGACAACACCTGTTCAACTAGCTTAATGGAAAAAAGATGACTGAGACTGTAATAAGGAATTTCTAGCATTAAAGAAAAGGACAAGCTGCAATTGTCTTCAACTTACAGTTCAAAGTTAAAAAAAAAATCAGCATCGGTAAACCATATTTTTATACAATTACTGTGGAAAAATTCTAAGTATAGGACTAGATATGAAAATCAATGCAAATAAACTACATAAATGGCTGGCACTGTAAGTCAGAGAAGACATTTAAATTTTCCCTTATAGTAGGTAACATGGGTAATTCATGACAAAACATCATTTTACTACCTTTGACAAACAAGTGCATATATGGTGGAGATAACTGTATACCACAGTTTTTCCTCCAGAATTGCAAAAATTTTAGTTAACTAAGACACTTCTAAAAAACACACATACTTATTATGCCTTGTGGCTCCATTTTATACACAGTCTTGAAGTTCTTCTCATATTCTTTAAGGGAGATAATGATAGGTAGCTCCTCCAGTAGTTTGCTGTACACGTCTCTACGTACTTAGTATTTGAAGAATGCCATCTCAGCCTTGAGAACTTTTCCTGAACATTTTCTCTCACTTTATACTAGGAAAATAGTAGCTCTACAAATACAGAAAAAGATTTAAGTACAGAATGAAATATGAAGTTTATGATTAAGGAAGTCTGAAGATCTGGTGTTTATCCCTGAATTAGCAACAGATTTCCCATGACCTTAACTTCTTCATTTAGATACTCTGTGATCTATTTTATCTTTTAAAAAAGCGATGGTATCCCTGGAGGATACAGGAAAACCCAGTTCCCAGTTCTGAAACACATCAGTCCACATTTCTACAAACTGACTAATGATGCTGTGCACACTTAAGTCTCTGGACCATCTCCTTTTCTCGCCATCGGAGTCTAAGTGCTCAATTCTCATTGAAAGGCTTCAGATCCTAGGCTTCCTTGGATCCAGTGAAACATCAGACCAATTTCAATTAACACAATTCCCAACCATACACCATCACCTTTTGTAAGATTTTCTAGCTGCTTCTAGGAATTATGCAGCATCAGTCCCCTGGTAATAACTTCTAAATTCATTCACCAAACCAAGTTTGATGGAAGAGCTTAAGTGTCAAAGATAAAAGTGTCACACATTTTGTGACAACTGGTAGCAAGTAAAACAGAGTGCCCAAATTGTGTTCTCACCAAGGGAAAGATGAAGTTATCTGATCTGCTTGGCTTGCCAGTGAGCAAACACAAACTGGGAGAAGGGCAGCACGTTCCTCCTCTTGCCCAAAAAGGTAAGGGATGTAGAAAAGAGATTAAAGGGAACCCAGCAGAGAGAACTGCATGGAGAACTATGGGGAGATAGTGCAGGGACCAGGGGATGCTGGTCAACTGTTAGCAACAGAGCACATACAACTAAATCTCATCTTCCTGTTTATAATGGGAAGCTGAAGGAGCATATTTTTTTTGCTATCACTACTTGCAAAATACTTGCATGCTGTAAACATTTGTAAGCCATTAGCTAGAACCAACAGCACATGCTGTAACAAAAAAAGCTAGGTTTGTTACAGCCATGGGAATTCTTTCCAGTGAAACCACAGAGAGGTAGGCGGGACAGGATCTCAGGGACCAGCTGAGGCATCACCAAGCAGGGGCAGGTTCACAAACATCCAGACAAAGCTGTAGCAGGTGACAGTCAAACCCTTCCTAAAAGGGCACTCAAGGGAAGGGGAGTCTGTGACCTCCCAGAGTACAGTGCTCAGAGTCACGAAGCATCCCTCATATCTAGCAACTCTTTTTGCCGAGATCTAAACTACAACTTGTCCTACAATGGGCACACAGAGATTACACAACAGCAACAGTTCGCTCCTCTCAACCATTTACATACTTGAATATTGTTTAAAAAAATGTATTTGCCTGTGTCTCGTTTGCCTGAACAAACTATTTCCTTCAAAGTTCTTCCCAACTCACAGCTTCCAAATTTCTTAAGACCTCTGTTACTGTCCTATAACAAATGCCTCCCCCCACCTGTTTATTTTAAAATGCAAGGCCCAAAATGGGAATAGTGGGCCTAAAGGAAGTACTATTACAAATTACAACAAAGCAATTTTCTTTTGATCTCTTTCAGATGCTGTTAGCTCATTCAATTTGTAGTACACTATAAGCCCTATAATGTTTGTCTTCTAACACCACTTACTCCCTGTCATGTACTTCTACATTTTGTGCTTCTAAACTGTAACAGTCCATATATAGCTCTCAAATTTTACTTCAATACTTTTGGCAATTTCCTCTAGTTTAATCAAGGTCATTTTGAAAGCGTCCTATATAGTGAAGTGCTTAGAGTCGGAATAGAAACCAAGTCTTATCCCTCCGCCCCCCACCCCCAAATTATTTCTACCTAGAGTTCACATAACAAAGGGCTCTGAATGTTTATAAAGACTGCAGATTAAGTCAAAACCATTTGATTTGTGGAAAACTCACATCAGTTGAATGGGCTTTTAATTAGACAAATATCTAGTGAAAGAAAAAAAAATATCAACACCTATATAAAAAAGCAGGCAGACACCTATTTTTATTTTGTTTTCAATAAAAGCCCAAGACAGACGGAATACTGAAACGACTTCATCTGACTAAAGGACAATGTTAAACAATAGCAGAAGCTGTGGTAACACTCTGTACTGCTTGTAACATACTGGCAGGTGAAAAGATAAACCGTCTAACATGATGATACCTTTACCTCACATTTCAGAGATAACTAATCTATACCCTGCATCAGTTTCCTACAGGCTCCATTTTTTCTTATAGCTTTGTATGTCCCTGTATTTTTGTACACATTAAAAATTGTTGGAGGGATGAAAAAGCAATGGTCCCTAAAATGGGTCAAGAGATATATCACTGCAACAAAGAGGGGCCAAGAAAGCACACCTTATGCACTTTATTCACATAAACCCTTGACACCCGAGACATTATTTCTTCCTTTGTCTGTAATTTCTACACAGTTACTAGGTTATTCTAGCTGCCCTATTTGCAGCTTTGGCCAATATAAGCTTTTTAAGTTTCTTCATAGTTAAGCGTGCTTGTGAGGTTTTTCGCTTTATTTCTGTATTTCTCCTGAAAGAATCAGGAACACTTCAATCGCATCCATCCCCTCCCTCTACTCCTAAATCTTTAAGTAATACAAATTCATAGCAAATCAGGAAGGAAAAAAAAAAATATCTGAGGAATCTCAAATTAGCCAACAGTCTGGTGATTAAGGCCCTCCTTCAGAAGCTAGACAAATTTGAGCCCTATTTAATAATGCAAGATGACCTTCTATTTCCTTTGGCTTTCACATGCTTCACCTAAGCATCCGCCACAGCCATTGTCAGAGACATCAGCAAACTTCAGCCTTTAGCCTGACCCAGAATTGATTTTGTTCTGTGCTTAAAAAAAAAATAATAATCTTCTAAACCAGAACCTGTTTCAAAAGAATGCCATTGCCTCTGCTAAACTATGTGCACAATTTGTCCCAGTTGAAATGCTATGAGAATGCTTATTGCGCTGATCTTTTCAGGAAAAAAAAAAAAGAGATGAAGGAATACCTAGTTTGCAGATGCAAAGACTGAAACGCAAATGGAAATCAGGCTGCTCAGTACCCTCAATGCTCAGTTCCAATGAAGTTTCACCTTAAAAATTAAGCATATCAAGTACCTAGAGATGATGTTATGCGCTTCTAGAACTGGAGAATAACAGAGCAACATACTTTAGATCCTGCATTTTGAAACCAGGTAGTTATGTCCCATTTGCATGTAACCTCTTCCAGGCACCCAGCCTTCAACTAATAAAGATAATGGGAAGCACAGATGCTGAGCACAAGAGAAATCAGTAGCAGGGGGAAGGGCAAAAACAAACCACAAGAATCATTTCAACACCCCAATTATTTTCATATTTTAAGAAGGAGAAGGATTTTTTTTTTTTTAATAATGCAAACCTCAAATTTTACCCAGTTACATACATTAATTTTCATGATTTATACAATTATTGCATAAGACTTTTGGTCGTTTACATCTTCCAGTACAAGTGACATTAGGTACCACAGTTTTGTATTAAATTCTAGTTACACTTTCAGTCAATTACACAAATGTGAAACAAGAACAAGACTAAGACTATTCCCTTCAGGAAGCCTTCTTCACATTTGTCCAGATGCAAAGATTGCATAATGGAGACATTTGTGATGTTTATCATAATCCCACACCAATTTGTGTTGCTTTGGTAGATTGTAGTGGACTATAATGGAAAAAAAAAAAAACACAACACAAAAGCCCAAACAACTTTAAAAGACCAAAAACACAACCAACTTGCAGGCTGATAAGAACTGGCCACTTCCTTTTTGGCAAGGCAAAGCTACTTCTTCAAGTATTCAGAAAAGTAGAAAAAAAATAAAGTAAAAAGGTAAAATAGAAGTATTTAACCTCTGTTAATAAGTGCCAGTAAATTGGTGGCAGTGATTACATCACGCTAGAAGGAGCAGAAACCATCCTGACATAAAACCATGCTGAAAAAAACAAACTCAAATCTAGAAAAACTGTGTGCTGATGACTTTATCTGCCTGCCATGATGTGTGTTCCAAGTGCATGACTGAAAATAAGCACGGTAATGCCACTGAAAGCAGTGCAAGTGAGTTACTGAGAACAGAGACTGAACACAGACAACAGCATGGCTTAAGAGGCAAAATTACAAAAGCAAAGAAAGATTGCAGGAGTAGCTCAGAGCTCAGTTCAGATTTGTTGTACACCCATGCAAGCTACAACACATATTTTGTTCCACAGCTCAAGGGAAATATAAGCAGAAGATAAAGAATCAAACAAGAATCACCAGCAACTTCTGAACAGTGAGACAACAAGGCAGAAACATGCTTTTGAGCTCAAATGCACCATCATTCCAGATATTTTTCTCTCCCTTACGCAGGAAAGAAGGAAAAAGATGAATGATAAAAAAAGTGGAGGAAAAGTATACAGGATGACTGGTTGGCACTTCGGAAAAATGTTTTGTTATCTAAAAAAGGATCAAATAACTTATAAATAGTAGCAGTGTTTTATGGCCAATTACCTTCCCCAAGCCTTTGTCAATGCAGAGATGATCACCATAACGTCTATTTTGGTGACAAGTTTCTCAATGACAAGGCAGCACCCCAAAGGGTAGTTTCATTTTTACATATAAAGATAGTAGTTGGGATTGATTCTATTCTTCATAATGATTTACTAGTTATGTGACAAAGATTCAAACAAACCCACCTTTTTTTAGAGGAATACTAAGAGATAATGAAAAGCACATGGACACGGCTCACTTAATTCTCCACTTCAGATATGTTGACAAAGTTATTTACCCAAAAAGTATTACCCAGGTGAAAGTTAGTGGCATAGAGCATGTGGTCATTAAGCCATAAAAGAATGTGATCTTGCAATACTGGTTGAGCACTTTCAATTCCCACAGACTCAAATGAAAAACCTGAACTGCTAAGCACTTTGATTATCCCATTCAACCTTTTTTTTCCTCCCCCCACTTTAAGCAGGAGACTCGCAGTGATCATGGTGCTACATTCCAGCCAAAGTTCATTCTCAGCTTTTTCATGGAATATGATAGAGTGTAGAACAGGACTTGGAAGAAAGTAAAAGGAAGAGGTTCACTAAGAGAATGAGAATATTTGCTGTAAAGGAGAGCTCAATTTTACCACATTGAATGGAGCAGTTGCTCTTGTGGTTTTCAAAGTTATAACTGCTCTCAAATTTACCAGCATGATGCAACCAGCACAAACCCTAGATCAAAAGCAAAGCAAAATAGAGGATGTGTGAAGTAGGCACTCCCTGTTACTAAGTTGAAATTGATTGTGTTCTGACATAATTAACTCCTGAAAATTTGGTAAGATATGCTGGTGTCACATTTCAATAAAAATAGTGTTTCAACTCTCGCTACAAAAAGATGAAGGATTTTTTTCTGGCCCTGCCTAATCCATTCATGAATTGCGGGGCACAGCCCTTGCCACACTCACCTACCAGAAAAGGCAGTTCCATTTTCTTGTGCTCAAAAAAGTAGCAGGCTTAGTGGTTACAAAGTTCGTGTTTTAAAGTGCACTGTCATTTTAAACATACTTTCCCTTCTTAAAAAAAAGAAAATAAAACATTCTGATACCAACAGTTTATAAAAATAACAGCTGCAATATTCCTCTAAAATTGCAACTTAAAATCAAGTCAAATTAGCAGGATTCAGATCTTTTTCAAAAAAAGATATGAACAAAAAATAAAAAACATCTTTCTGCAGAGAATTGCCAAGCAAAACCTCACATACTGTCCTACAAGCCTCTCTCCTAACAGCACCTCTCAGAAAATCCATTCAGTTTCTTCCAGCTGACAACCTCAAGAAAACAGAGGTCTAAATAAATCAGTCCTTCCCACCAGTCACCTACATAACTGCAGGTGTGGATGCTGGTGCAGTTTTTCCATTAACTCTTCCTCTGTAGGTTCTTCCAAAACATCTCTACAAAGAAAAAGCATGAGTTGTTAGGAGCAGCAAAGAGAACTTCCCAGCATTTGTTTTTGCAATGCACATACTGAGATGTAACGTGTGCTTGTTTCAAGAATGAAAAAAGGAATTAAAGTTACAATAAGTTGATGCTCCCTAAAGATGCATCTACTTGCAAGTGATCCATCCTTTACAGATGTGTCATGGAAACCAGCAGCTGTTTTCCCATAAGAAGCAGGGAAGCAATTTCCTGCACACAGTACAATACAACTGAAGGTCAGTAGATTTGTTTTCCTGAAAAAACTCCCAAATGAGAACATGTTCCCAATGCTACTATTGAATATCCAATGTGCACCAGAAGTTCCACTTGTGCATGATCCTCAAGTATCAACTCACCACCCACAACTTCATAATAAGCCAAGAACATGCATCGTTTTCTCATCTTCCCTTTTCTTCTCCCTCTCAGCACAGGCCCCCTCCCCACGCCCTGGCCCCCAGCACCTCTTCTCCCATCATGCTATGGGCAGAAAGCATATGAAGGTTAAGCTACCAAGTCAGCTTAAAGCAGGCCTAACTAAAGCACTTACTGAATTTCTTCAAACTAACAGATGAAACAGTTTGCTTCAGAGGGAGGAAATAAAAAGACAGGCCTTTCACCCTCTTGCAGCGAGCACACTCTCTTTAAAACAGAACAACATAAAAAAACTAGATCAATTATCAAGCCCAGTTCAACTCACCTGAACATTAGTTCAACTGTCCTCTGGTATTCAATATCTGAAAGAGGCTCTCGATGACAGCGACGGTCCCACTTGTGAATAAAGTTCTGAAATGTAAAAGGAATAGGAAAAAAACTGAAGGCTACTTCTGGTGACATCAGAAAAGAGCTTACATCAGGTCAATATGTTTGCAAGTAAGGTTTGGGAGGGGGGTGAGGTTTGTTTTTAACACAGTGTCAGTGATTTATTTAGGCATCAGCATATTTATTGGCTGCAGGTCACTACTTTATTCAAGGCTGTTGTTCAGGAATGAAATAACTTCTTCATCACACACTGAAAGAACAGTAGAGCAGAAGACAGCCCTGCTGCCTTCTACTCCTAGTAAGGACTGCCTCCAAGCTAACTGTGTGAACTACCCACAAGAGTTCACCTGCTTTGAATTTTTTCCTCTTTAAAAACCCGACAGTATATAAACATACTCCTAGTCCAGGCATCACAACTTAAACTCAGCTTTTGGTTTTGTCATGTTCCCTCATCCCTTTTAATTACTCTGACAAATCTATATCTAGGGAGTAGACAGACAGCTCAGGCAAAAAAAAGGGAGAAAAATAGAGACATCCCACTCCCCTGTGACAGAATGCTGCATCTTGGCTCTTACAGCAAACTTTGGCCACAGCCATGCAGAAGTAAGCAGGTAGAAGACTTCATAGGATTAGCCTCCAGTTAGAAGAGAAAGTCTTTTCTGAAATGCTCTTGGGCAAGACTGAGGCTCAGCATGAGACTCGTACCTAAGTTTCTGTCTAAAAGTTCGCCATTCTGCTTACAGCAATAAATTTTAATTCTCAATTCAGTCAACAACAACAAGAGCATCTCCAAAAGAAATTTTCATAGGTTTTAAGAGGGGGTGAAGTGCCCTCTACAGGTACTCAATTTCTTCCATTACTTGTAAGAAAAGTCTACAATGATTAACCTGGAATAGATGGCTCCAATAAATGGCCCCTTCACCATTAAAAATTCAAAAGGTATTTGGATTTGCAGAGAAGTACACATACACAAGAACCCAGCGGAACTACATGTTCTTCATGGCATTGCTTAGGTACATACATTTTCACAGCTTCTTTAAAAGACTCTAGAGGATGAGCTCTTCAAAGTAAGTAATCAGTTCCACTCTTCTAGTGTGGAACTGAATAAGGGTAATAATTCAAATTGGGGTGGGAAGAAGCACAGAACAACCAAATAAAATAAAAATGTAAAATTTAAAGCGCTAACTTCATTTGCTGACAAATCAAAATGCAAAAAGCCTGCAGCTTGAGTAACTAATGCTGAAGTTACATGCTAATGTACAAGAGACAAGCAATTTCATAATACTTAGAATATTTTTCATCTTTATAGAGAGTGAGCTGTAACAACAAATGTACACATTCAATGAAATACAACCAGATTTGTGACAAAGTTGCAAATAAAATATACAATTGTCTAGGAAAAAGAAAACACTCCTCAACATCTCAAGGAAAGGGAGGCAAGAAGAAAGATTAAATAAGCACACACACAAAACCAACATAGTTTTCCAAAAAAGTTGTCTGGGTTCTTTTTGTTTCCCACACAAATCAGAACCTGTCTTCAGGATCTGATAGCAAATAAACACACTTCCTTACCTCTAGAAGTAAAGCTACAAAGAGATTAACCCAGATGACAGAGGAGATCAACCACCAGGCTACAAAATAGATCTTTGCCCACCTGCAGATCAAATTAACAGACAGTAAGTAAAGTAGGCAGTAAAAAAAGTAAAGTAACCTCAGCCTGAAAGTGACCAAAGAGAGCCATGAAATCACATTTCTTCTTGAAAGATAACGCTACCACTTTCTTAATGTAAGAGGAGGTCTGGAACAATAAAAATAAAAAAAATATTAGCCTTTCATTAAGTTAGCCAAACAGACTCGCTTCCCCCCCCACTTAACGTAACTAATTGAACTCTGAAGGGATAGAAAAGCAGCCTAGTAGAAGTTGTACTGGATCACAACTAAAGATCCATCTAGGCTACTATCCTCTGAGAGTGGCCAAAAGCGGAAGCACAGGAAAGAGTGCAAATACACGGCAAAATACCTATGATGCTAGCCCCTAAGTGCTCTCCCAATCTCCAACCATTTTCAGTTCAGAGATTTCTTGAGCTAGAGGTAGCCTCCATTCATTGCAGATCTCAATGGATTTCTCTTTCACAACTTGTCCAGTCTTCACCAGACCACGTTAAACATTTCACACACAACAGCCTGCAGAAGAGCATTTCACAACTTAAATACATGCTGGGTTAACCAGCCAAGGAACACTGGAACAGCTCAACCCAGAGGCTATCCAGGTCATTCAAACATTCCCATAAAGTAATTAAATACAAACGAAAGATATGTCCAAGGTATTAAGTCTACAAAAAATTTTTCACCCACAGGGAAAATACAGAAGCTGCCCAAAATGAATTACAGCAATTCACTAATATCTCACTTTTGTGAGATTGGCTCTACAGTGAGAGCCACCCACCCAATACATGTTGCAAGCCTGTTTATAATCCACTTAAGTCATTCACTATTTTTTGGAGCAAGATGACTACCAAGCCAGTTTCCAATCTCTTCTAAATGTGACCACAGATTTCATGGCATCCACGAAGCACTAGACCAACCATCAAATTACACAAGTTAAACAACAGCCATGAAGTATTATTTCCTATACCTGAACTGACCCAAAAGAAAGGTAAGTGGCACCCCTCCTAGCAAATGATAGGAACTGTACTGTGTGTATAATTCTTGTTCAGTTACCTTATAAGCTAGATTTATATGGGACTTTTTCAGTATTATTACTGCTACTTACGGACTTGAATATCTTGAAAACGCTTCCAAAAAGACTTGCCAGTTGTTTACCACCATCACATCCCAGAGGGTCACCACTGCTGCCTAAATAACATGAGTAAAACAGAAGTTGAGTGGCTATATCACACACTTAAGCCTCAGAAAATGAGGGAAAAGAACAAGCAGAGAGGGAAAGAGGGACGGAGTCCATCACCAATCAGACTCACAGCAAAGTCATCAAAGTTGTTCGGCCAATATTCCAGCTGTTCGTAGGTCCCACACTGCAGAGTGCTGTTATCGTATGTTGTATTGACAGCACTATAAGAGAATTACAGGCGGATGTGAGAACAGCTTTCTATGTACTATACCGTAAACCCAAGATTCTTCCAAGTGCCTTGTAGGAAGTTAAGTCTCATATGGGCAGAAAACAAAGGAACTAGTTAGAAAAAGTATTTAAGCTACAGCAGGGTAAATTTTCAAGCTACAGATAAGCGTTCCTGCAATTTCAATATGGCATGAAGCAGCAGGAGGAATAACAGATGAAAAAAGTCTGTTTGATTCACCATTAAAAGAAGGGTGGCTCCCAGAATAAGAGGAGGAAAAAAACCCAAAACCCAAGCACAAAGAACTCAGAGGTACTGAGTTGCAGATGCTTTTGAAAAACAGATTCTTTCCGAGTAGTGATGTTTAGAATGTTACCTGATATTTCCCATGGGAACAACAGCACCTTTAAATAGCGTTATGCCAGTTATAGCAAATGCATAGAAAACCACCTGGAAGGAATATAAGCAAGTATTAGTTTTTAATATTTCTGTCACTAAATAAGAAAACAATGCTATTAACATGGAATTCTTATTAGTACCATAGTTAAAGGAATTTGGTCAAGAACAATGCCTGAAGCTATTAAAGCTAAAATACTTCTCAATATCTGTATTACTTAACTGCTTGCTCTTGCTTTCTAGTATTCTATTTAACTTTCAGTTATTAAAATGCATTAAATCATTTTACTTTATGATCTACTTTACTTTTCTGTGTCTCAGAATCTGATATTTAACTGTTAAGACTGGAGAATAGTGACTTAAAAAAAAACAAAAAAACCTTTTATTTACAAGGAATAATCTAAATATCTGGGGAGCTTTCTGCTAGATTCAGTGAAAATAAGCTTTTACTACACTTAACTGAAGGACAAAACTAAGTCAGTATTTTATGTTACACCAGCAACTTATTTAAAAATGTTCTATTCATCTATAAATAAAGGTTTCAATAACACAAAGGATTTTGGAACTTGGAACTTCTGTCTTTCACTTGTCAGAAAAGCAAACCCCTTTTTAAAGAGATACCTTTCACAGTCTTCAGCAGTTGCCTAGGTGATTTTGCAGTTTTTATCCTATAAAGATTATTCTAGAAATAACCTACAACTTCAGTCCTCTGAGTAAAGAGCCATTTGTCCTAGGATGGCTTGAAACAAGCCGAGTCTTCAAATGAAAATGTCTTTAGTCATATTTCTGTATTTTGCTACAAAACAGACCCCAGAGGGAAGTCTGGGAGGTGTAGAAGAGAGACTGCTCTGACCTACAAACCACAGCACTTTGAACACTACTGGACTAAGTTGAAGCTGATATTCCACAGCCTGCCAGAAGATGGGGTATCTGCCTTGGCAATAATAAAGTTAATTTTATTCTCTGAAAAAAGGTATATTTAAAACATCCACTGCCTGAGAAATTAGCTAATCAGTTACATGACTTTATCAGCATGTGTTCCAGACTAACATTAGGAAAGATGTTTTGCATCAGCTGGTGATGGAGTCAGACTTCACTGCGGTAGAAGCTCAGTGACAGCTTCCATGTAGCCTCAAGTAAAAGCAAATTAAATTAATCGAAGTGGCAAACACCATGGCAGACTTGCCTCACAATTGGTGCAAAACTACAATTCACACTCCCAGCATTAAGGACAATTAGCAGCAGACACTTAAACCACTTCATGAGCGTTACGTCTTACATATAGGGGTAGGGACACCACATTGAAACACTAACTCATAATTCCTAAAAATAAAATCAAGTATATTACTACAGGCTCCTGCCATCTTAGCTATTTCTTTCAGGAATAAAAAAAGCTTCCAGTAGAATGCTACAGCCCAGGTGCAGCCATGACAGTAGCAACACAGCTTTGGGGTCCTAGTGTAAAGCACAAAACAGCTCACCCCATAATTGCTCTCCCAAGGCTCTGACATATGGGCTCTGTCAGATTCAGCAGCAACATCAACCCCTGCCTCCCCCACCTATCCACAACACAACCCTACCAGCCTCTGACAGGGGTGACAATCAAATATGTGCTCCTTTAGCGTGGTGTACATACTTAACCAAGAACAGGCAAAATTCACAAAACTCCAGTCAGCCTTTAGACAGCTTATTACATTGAGTAACGAACTGAGTAATGAAAAGTTTTTTGTTATACTAAACCTGTTCCTAGCATATGCAAGATGGGCATTTAAGCTCCTAAAATGTACTTTTACCTGCAAAGGCTAATTTCCCAGCTCACGTACCCCCAAAATACTTCTCAGTTTCAAGAGTAGCTCCCAGTGGCAAGCGTGACTTGTACAGCACAACAAAGTTGGTAACAATTTAACTTTGCCCGAACCAATATCTTTATTTCAAATTACAACATAAACCTTTCCAGACTGCAGCTTAAGGCCCCTCCCCTACAGATAAAAGCAGATATTCTGAGTAAATTGCATGCTAAGAATATAGACTAGAACAACTTTTTAGACAATACATAATACACAGCAAATCCTTGGTCTCTAACCATTACCTCAAATTAAGGTATCCTAAAAAAAAAAAAACAAACACAGCAACAACAACAAAAAAAAGACTACCCAGGCACTTCTTTGCTCTACACCAGGAAGACATCATTGCAAAGCCAGAAACTCAAGAGTTGGGAAATGGAGGATTTATGTAATAGACATCACGCATTGCGATCCATCCTTTAATCACTTGTTTACAGAGTATATGCTCCACAGAGACACACCTAAAACAGGATGGCAGAGGCTTTTAAAAATCATGTCCAAACATGCCATCTCAAGACCTTCTCAACTGAAAATAATTTTAAAGTTGTTTTGCTATTTAATTTAACATAAGCAAGCCAGGGCAAGGAAAACCAGCATCAGATGAATTTGTATTTGAAACTAGAGTATCCAGCCTGAGGCAAGCCCTCTGAGGAAGTTTCAAACAATCTTTTAAAGGCACTCCTAAAGGAAACTGATAAATGAGGCGCTGCCACTGCGCGCAGCCCATAACAAAACAGTAGTTTGTTGCGGCTTTGCAAGATGTGCCCTGGAGAAGAACTGGCTGATTAAGGTGAAACGTTACTTACTGTTCATGGTGACTGTCAAAGAACCTTGTTTACTTTGTTGATGACATGTTATTATATAGCTAACTGTAAGAAAGGAAATTACAATCTTGCATTATGACTTACCACAAGGATTCCTGCAAAGGCTCTCAAGTTTTTTACCAGATCCAGCAATGTAGTAACAACCAAAGCCATGAACTGAAACAAAGCAGAATTTTATATGCATGACATTCATCACACTTCCAATCCATATCAAATTATTTTTACTAAAAGGTCAAAGAAAAACCAACCAGGAAAGTGAGCTATATCTAAATGCAGGTCATCTTTTATACAGTGATATTTCCATGAGGTACTTAAGACAAATGGACAATGCTGTAGTCCTTTTCACACACAGTCATTATGATAAAGTTTTAAATATACACAGGCACTGTGGCTTAAAGGGCTATATGTCTAGTAAGACTAGAACAGGAAAAAAAAAATAATCACAAGCGCCCCACAGCTCCAGATTGAGTGCTTCATATTTGATCCACACCATTTGATCCAGCTCCAGATTGAGTGCTTCATATTTGATCCACACCATTTCCAGTTTACACATTCCACTGACATCATGACCTCTGATTACATCAGGCAGATATTTATGATTTATTGAACTAAGATACAAGCCCTGCACCTGACATGAATTTGGGCTTAGCTTTCAAGCAAGTCTAAATGCAGGATTATAACAAACAATCAAACAACTCAAAGTGATTTCAGATTCAAGTACAGGTATTCTGGTGGAAATACCCATACTTGGAAAGTGGAAAGAGAGATTCATCCCAAATAACCCTTTACATGACCAAAATGTCTGGCAGTATCTAGTGAAAGCAAATCTATCACCTCCTGAGTACAAAGTTCTTCAAGGATACCACATCCACTCATCTAATTAAGACTGAAGCACTACACAAGCTGCACAAGTGTTTCTGGATGTGTTTGCCCGCTTTAGAATACCATCATCAATTGCAGTCACATCAACATAACTTCCCTGCCACCTCAATGGAGAAAACCAGCTAAAGAGAGAGTTTGTGAGGTGCGGTGCAATAGTCTGGACAGTTAGAGCTGAGTTATAATCCCACTCAGGTGCAAGAGAATTGTAATCTAATACATGCTATTCTTAAAGGCTTTAACAAAATTGATAATTTGACCAACAAAGAAATCAGAACTGTGGAGGGGTAAACAAACACCTTCATATTAGGAATAATCCGCAGGAACCTGAACACAATTAGCATGTTGACCAACCGCACCATATCCCACAGGGATAACAAGCCCATGAACTCAGGTCTCCTAGGAAAGATGGAAGAAAATAACAAATGAGAGAAACAGTCCGTGACCGAAAGACACAATTAAATCTACTGGACAGCAGGTAACTGTAAATTCCCCACAACTTTTGGTTAACAGCCATGGCATATTAAAAGATCTGGGGAGAAAAAATAAAAAGGAGTTTTATTTCCTCATGTAATCACTCTTTATGACCTACGACCGACTATAACACTGCACCCAGTTTTGGAATCCCCAATACAAGAAAGGGACAAACTGCAGCAAAATCAGCACAGCGCCAACAAGACAGTCAGGGGCTGATGCACCTGCCCTACAAATAGAAGCTGCAGGACCTAGGCTTGTTCAGCCTGGAGAACCCTGCTTCAGGAGGACCTAGCAACAGCCTTCTAATACTTATGAAGCGGTTCTCAAGAAGACAGGAGCAAGGCTGTTCAGTGGAGTATAGTAGGAGGGCAAGGGACAGTAGGTGTAAGTTGAAACAGTGGAGGCTCACACTAGATTTAAGGAAGAACCGAAGAAGGTGTCAACCAGCAGGACAGTAAGACAGAGGCACAAGTTACCCAGAGAGATTGCACAAGTCTCCATCATTGGAGGTTTTTAAGTCCCAGCTGGATAAAGCTTTTAATAACCTGGTTCACCCTTGCTTTGAGCAGGAGGCTGGACTAGAGACCTCCTGAGGTCCCTTCCAGCCTGAATTATCCTATATAAAAATCTATAATCTGTAAAAGGAAGTACATTTAATTTACTCAGCAGGAATCTCAGCTACAGGAATCTCTAGTAACTGATGAAGGAAGCAATCCTTTTAGCCTGGGCTCTTAAATATGCATATAGTGTTCTTTAAATTGCATGTTTGTACTAAAATACCCGGGTAGAGTGGCCTTCCTTTTGCTGGGACAGGGAGGGGGGGAGACACCAAAGAGGGTCCTTTCAGAAAACAAAGCAAAACAAATAATGCTATAGCAAGACACTTCAGGAACTCACACAAAGATTTGCATTAATCCTTCAGGGTGTGCTTGGCTGAAGTTATGCTTCAGAGCACTAAGCTAACAGACTGTCTTGCCAACCTTCTTCCTGATATGCATGCTCCACAGGTGACAAACACACACTTCAAATCTCAGCCTGAGTTTTACACTATGGTTGGAATCACTATGGTTGGAATCACTATGGTTGGAATCACTATGGTTGGAAAAGAACTGTAAGATCATCAAGTCCAACCATCAACCCAACCCCACCATGCCCATTAAACCATGTCCCACAATGACACGCTCACACGTTCCTTGAACACCTCCAGTGATGGTGTCTCCACCACTTCCCTGGGCAGCTTGTTCCAATGTTTCACCACTCTCTCAGTAAAGAAATTTTTCCTAATATCCAGCCTGAACCTCCCCTGGTGCAACTTGAGGCCATTTCCTCTCGCCCTGTCGCTAGTCACTTTTACAGCAGCATGCTGGATGCTTCTTAGCTAGAAAGGTGGGCAGGTGGTGGGGGGCGAAAGATGTTAATGAAAAACCTCCTTGGTAACACAGATGCTAAATCATGATTTGCATCACCAATATATTCAACTCTAATAATAAAATATATCATTTAAGGCAAGACTGCATAGAATGCATATTCTAGAGTAATGGTCACAACTTAGTCCTGTCCTGAAGATGTTACATCTGCAGACAAAGCAATTGCTAACACCACTCACCACAAGCAACATCAGGACTCAGAATGACTCATCTGGGTTATAATCTGTTTGCAGTGACTGACACAAAGATCTAACAAGCAGTACTGTCGCTTCACTACTGTAGTGCAAACAACTGTCTACCTTGAAAAATCAAAGGGCAAAGTCAAACCCAAATATAATCAATTACAAGTTAGATCAATAGTTAATGCCATTAGATTGTTAGCAATTAATATCTTTATGGCAACCATCACTTTTGAGTGATAGGAGTGCAAGCTGTGTTCAAAAATAAGCCCATTTCAACCTGTAACATCTTTCAGGTCTCTACAGATAGTAGTGTTACTTAAGAAAACTTCTTGATTGCAACATAAAAAATATTCTGAAAACTTCGGGAGAGTCAGTGTCTCAAGAGTGAGCTTGCATAAAGAAACAAAGTATCAGAATGTGTTATAAATCACCCTGAAAGTAAGATTCAGGAAATCTTCCAGAAGTCCTCTGCTTTCCTCTTTTGTTGTGGTGGCAGTTTTCAAAAATTTTATGGGGCGAAACAATGAGGTTTATGCTTTTGATAATGAAAAAAAGATCAAGATAGTTATCCAGAAACTGCTTGAACCTAAGAAAAAAAAAAAATCAAAATACAACTGCTTGCTACTGCAGTATAGATAAATAGTTTAAGTGCATGGGAATTTTTCTATTAAGTTTTACAGCACAAAACAAAACTCAGACTTCATTCGACATAGAGGGTTGAATGGGTTTCACCAGCTGTTTAGGAATTCATATAATTGGGCTTATGGACAACCTGATACCGAAACATACTAGGCTAGTAGCTGGTTGCGTATGTTTCACCAAATTCCTTCCTGCACCTTTAGTAAGCATAGGTCTGCTAAGATATTATTTTACATCAGATTACAAGCAATAAAAATGCATCCTTCTCAGAATAGCTAAACAGAACTCTAAATTTTAATTTTAAGAAAAAAATAGTAATTTTCTTTCACTTATCCATATTGCATGGCCTCTAGTGACCACGAGGGTGAGAAATTCTACTAGGTTTGGTAAATTATGGACTGGGCTGACAATCATAGCATAATGACATAAGCATGTATGAACATGTGCATATATTCCCCTGACCCACCCCAGATACTGAGCAAAGGGCAACAGTTCACAGAGATTACGCACCAACCAGGATGAGGAAATCCGTACACAGCAAAAGTTGCAATCTCCAAAACCTTTAGTTAGGGAAGAAAAAAATAAGTCAAAACCTTACTGTATAATTCTGAGTTTCAAAAATTACGTAAGTTTCTTGACCGGAAACATTTTTAAGATCTTTAAGCTGCTGATCTGACTCACTTTAAAGCTCTGAAATTGCCATATTTGACTAGGTATTCCTGAAATTAAAACCAATGTACACACATAATCCAACGGTGACACATATAAGGATATACAATGAACTACATTAACCGTGAATTTGGCCTCACCTGCCATATGGGGTTCAGGCTTTTACCAAATAATGACAATAATCTTCTGCCACTTTTTTTTTTTTTTAATGCAAAAGGCAAAGTGATTTTTAGCTATGTTACAGAATTCCCTATGTCATTACTCCAAGACCCAGATGTTTCCAAATAACGTTAAAAAGGCTGCTTATAAGAAAGCTCACCTTTTCCATCAATTTAAAAAAGCCTACCTCCAGAAATGAGACCCCAAGAGAACCACGTGCCACCAAAATGTTCAAGCCACTGAAAACCACAACACTGGCTCATGCTGTTTAACTCAGCATATTAGTGTTGAATGAAAAGCAATTCTACTAGCTCTTGCAGTTCCTAATCATCCTAGTCAACAAATCCAGGAATACAGAAGTTAACAAAAAGCTTACCAGCAAAATTACAGTCAGAAGTCCATCAAATCTATTGCTTGGGTATGATAAATATCTTTTCAAGCCCATTGCTAAGATTTTCAGCAACATTTCCAGCAGATAGTATAGGATGAAGAAGCAGTTGATCGCCTTCACCCCCAAAAATAAAAATATTTGTTAGAATTATTGACACCTCAGGGAAGAGCAGTAACTGTAGGAAACTGTTGCATCTTACCCCCAGGAAGAAGTCATCTCTTTCAGATGGCTGCTTATCTGCATCCATTACCAAAACCACCTTAAACAAGAAATATTTTATGAATCTGCTGCTTTACTGCTGCATAAAACAGATTTTTAAGCACAAGAACAAAACACAGTCTTTTATGCTTTGCACAGACCTTTTCAAGCAGCTCAGAATATATTTTTTAACTGCAGGTATTCGCTAAGACTTTGCATGACTAAAGCATGCCAAACATGGACATCTGCTACAAAAAGTGGTTATCAGAACAGAAACTAAAGAACAAAAACAGAACTGAAGTTTTTAACAGGGGGAAAAAAAAACACAAATGAAAACAAAGAAAAAAAAAAAAAAATTGTTTTACTTACACAGATAGAAACAATGTTTGCAAGGGCTACAACATTCCCTAAGTAGCCAAAGTACGAATGGCCAAAGGCAAATTGCATTTTCCGCATAAAATGGGATTGGTACTCTGGACTGGGAGGATGCTGAAAAGAACACAAAAGATATGCTGAGACACAAAGCATAAGCATTTTAATAATAACGCAGGAAAAACCACACCCAATCTCTGATTTAAGAAACAGACATTTTCAAAGCAAAACTTGAAGGCCACATGCTAATTTTGATATTTCAGTAGGAAGGTGTTTTCAAGCTCTGGCTTTTAGCAGCAAGAGATCATTTCCAACTAGCAAACTGGGTTGCAATTATGGCACAACACAAGATAATGGCAAAGGAGGGAGATAATCCAACCTCTCTCCAATGCCGCAAGCAGGTAAACTAAACACCAAGCTACTAATTGAATACATTCTTTCCCCATTTGCCAACATATAATCTCTTTTAAAAGATTCAAAAGTCTTAGTTACATGCAAACATAAAAAAGAACATTTCCTAACAGTCAAAAAGTTTGACTTTTTTTTTTTTTTTATTTCTCTGAGCGGAGAAGACTGCTTTCTGCCCATCCTCATCTGAACACAAAGAATCCACATTTCATTCTTCATTCAGGGACTGGAAAAAAGGCTTTGCCTGAGTATATTTAAACGTTACCTTGCAAAGACTAATATATGGCAGAGATGTATTCCTTTAATATTGGACTGTCACAATAAGACAAATCCCTCGCATTTAATCAAAAACAATTTACTACAGAGGTACTTATTTCTCCACAGTACTTTTCAGAAAGTCTATGCTACAAGTATAACTCCCGTTCCTTGTTTCCTTGTAATGAATCTTCCTATTAAACAAAATACACAGAGTCCTCATCCTTTTTGTCCAGCCAAGTTGCTTAAAAATGCTGACAGAATAAATAGAAATTTTCTATTTCTATTTCTGCATAGAAAAATACAAATTTTCTGTATTTAAGACTACCTGCCAATCACACACTAATGCTGTAAAAGCCCCCAAAGCAATGCCATTTGTGACTATAACAGCAATCCATGAACAACTTAAAAACCTACAACACTTGATCATGCTTGCGTTCAACAAGTCGTGAAGTTTGTTTTATATGCTTTACAGAGGAATATTATCACTTATTTTTGCACAAGACCACACTCAACTTAGGACACTTTATAAATGATTGTCAGATACATACTTGCTTAATGGCATCTTTGTCTAGTTCTTCAAAGAGCTTCTGAAACTGGGCAGCTGACAGCTGGTCACAGGAGCAAGTTTTGAGTGACTTCACATGAAAGAGAAACATTCAGATCAACACTTGCAATAGATGCACCTTCAAACAGTGCCAACACCCTTGGACTATCTTAGAAGTCTAGGAATAGAGATGTAATACAACCTAAACCAAGGTATTATAGAGTGAGCTTTAATACCGCTTTGCTTTAACACAAAACTGCCACATGACTATGGGATTTGCCTTGCCTTTTCTATTTTTCCTCTCTGGGATCACATGCTGCTTAAGAAGGAGCACGCTCTTTCGATATACTTGAATTTTTAGTCTCATCTAGCATTGCCGTTACTATGTTATGATCTAAGGAATTAAGATACTATGTCAGTTATCACTGTTCTGCAGAAGTTAACTACCTGCAAGGATGGAACTATTTTACAAACGGTAACACGACAAAGACACTTCGGTAGCATGCTAAACACTAATTGCAACTGTAGCACACACAGCAACAAAAGAAATGGGAAAAACCCACCAGCAACAAGAAAAACTAAAACTTGGATTTGTGTACCTAACAATGCAATGGACAGCTTGCATAATTACAGAGCAGGGTGGTTTTTTTCAGGCAAGTTTGCTTACACAAACCCTATCCCAGACAACAACAACTGGAAGCAATACATGTATACCTCCTAATTCCACTTCCAACCTTCACACTGGAGCCAGCCAACTGCTGATGCTATAACCATCAGCTCTGAATTGTCACTTCCTTTTGGCAGAAGATCTCACAATATGGACTTCCAAATCCTGCTGCAATGTTGTTCTTAAAAAGCAACATTACTTTTAGATAATTCTTCTGAAACCACACCAATAATCTCCACATCTCATATTAGAGCTAAATAATTTCTCTAATCTCTGAAAACTGTGACACGAACTACAATGTTAATTGAGTCCTTAGTTAAGCAAAACCACTCTCCCTGTAGCCTCATACAAGTATTAATACCTGGAGGGAGCAGCTCAGCTAAAAATCCAATGGAAAAAAACCATTTTTAAGTGCTAGAGGGAAGCTGCTATAGACAGCAGGCTCTAGACCACAATGAGAAATGCTTTACTTCCAGAGAGAGAGTAAAGCAAATAAAAAAATTAGCTCTGCAAGACAAGAGTTTTCATTACTCTACACTTCTCTACAGGTGAATGCATTCCTCATCACACCAACCAAAGAAGTTGCAACCTTCAGGGGAAATCATTGCCTAGAGACTGTTTTTGTTCTAAAGACCAAAACATAAACAGACACTGAGCTGGACCTCTGTTCACACTCTTAAAGAAAGCAGCATAAAGAAAGCTGAGCTGAAAGCTACTACCGCTAGATCAATGGTGCGATTAAGGCAATTTCAGCCCTTTGTCCCATCAGAGGGTTTGATAGTCACCAACGTAAAGACTAACAAAATGCAGTTCTTACTCTCATGATGGCTTGCTTGCAGCGAGAATCCATTTCAACTTTCTGCAGCACTCGTAGTAAGGCCCCAATGCTGACATATGACCTATTTAAAAGAAAATAGGATGGCCCCTGAAACAGGTAACTGTCTTGGAGACAAAAATAGCTGTTCCAAAAGCATTCCTGCCTCTTCTTGTTTTTTGAAAAGCAGGTAAAATTAGAAGTAGAAATAGAAAGGACAGACCCCATAAAGGTCCCAAACTGTGTGTTATAAACATCCAGTTAAAGAAAAAAATAAAGTAAAAGAAATGAACAACAACAAACTGCCATTTTTAAAGAAGGGATCCTCAGTAAATATACTAAACAAAACACGATGACCAAAAATCTGCTCTTTTCTCCTAGACAATCTACTGTTTCAACATTCTTCACTTACTGTTGTGCATTAGCAGGAGTCTCTTTCAGGGAAGAAAGCACTTCAAACGCAGCCCGGATTCCTAGTCGCCTCCTGAAGAGGGAGGACTGAACCGATTTCTGGACAGTAAAAACACCACAGAGGAGACAATTTACTTACTTTTTTAAAGGAAATGCAACTAGATGATACAAGTAAGACCTGCAAATTATTTGCCCAGCCCTTAGACAGAACCTACTGGAAGCCTCAGAAAGGGCCATATCTGTTCGACTAAAATAATTTTTCAGGAAGGCAAGACACTGTTTTCTGTCTCCCTCTGCCAAAGTCCCCATTATTAGCCACTTATCTAGTTGTCCAGATACTCGGTCCAACCAGACAGACACTTCGCAGTTTAAAAGGAATACCACAAAGAGTCACAGGCTTAACTCAGCGAAGCCCATTCCTACCAGAAGGACTTGGGGAAGATCAGGGCTACCCAGCTCCTCATGCAGTACTATGTCCTATGGTTAGATAATATACTGATCCTCTGGCACACACCCCAGATTTGTGGTTAGAGATCAGAATAGGAGACTTCCCTAGGACTCGCTCCCTTCAAGAACTCCATGTACAAGAAGGAAGGAAGCAAACAAACAAATCTCTGAAGTTCAAGTAAACATCCAGGTCATGGTTTATTTTTAATTCTGGATTGCATAGGCATATGCCTGTTCTGGAGACAATGGCAACAGCAAAGCTCGAGTATTAACAAAAGTTCATACTACTGTGCAAAGAGAAGAGTTGGACAGGTTGTCCAACTCCAGCTTCTTGCCAAAAAGAAGAAAGCCAGAGCCACAGTTTTTCGTGCTCCTTTTTTTTTTTTTTCCATAGTAATCACTTTCATACTCAGCTACTTTACTGAGAGTCAGATTATGGCATGCTATCACAAAGGAAAGAGGAAAATGGAGAAGTAAGGGAAGAAACAGAGCAGGAAGAAAGGATTACAAAAATTCCTCTTTGCACATATTATGTTTAAAGACCCCTCTCCCAGAGGTTGGGAGCCATTCCTTTTGTGTAATATTGCCTACGGCTTACTAGCCAACAAATTTTACTTTCTCTCTGGAGCTCTACTAAAGCAGGTATTATTTCACTTCCCCCCCCACCCCAAGTGCTCAACTACACTCCTCCTCAGAAGGTCTGAATGAACTGTAAGACTATATGCAAGTAAGGGGGAAGTAAGTAAGGGGAAGGAACTGTAAGACTATAACTAAGTAAGGGGGAAATCACACCCAAGGTCAAAGTCACTGAGTTTCCCCGGCCACCAAACCTGAAGGAAACTATGGGCATGAGAAAAGACCAGTTGGAACGTACACAACCAGGAACCACTGTTCATTCCAAGCTACAGAGTCCATCACCATACCGGCACAATGGTAAAAAAGCTTAACCTACAGCCCAGAGGTTTAGCTGTCAGACTCCAGTGCTTTTGCACAGCACTACCCTGACTCAGCTTTAGCAAAAACATTGCTGTTGGGCTGTGAAGTTTAAAAAAAAACATACAAGAGGAAAGTAAAAGACACAGGTGGAAGTGAAACTGTTGAAGAACTAACTCAAGACTCGAGAGAAAAATTTCACCATGAAAGTTACTAAACTCAAAGAAGAATTTCACACAGTTTGGTGGCACCTCAGCAAGATCAAGACTCAGCCTGTTCTGAGGAGCAAGAAACTGACAGTTTCCCTTTTGACTGATGACTGCCTGACCAAAGATCCAGTTGTGTGCCATCAGTGTGGTAATCATTAATACTTAGCCTAGCACTCTGTTATTTCTATTAATCTACTATGTGTGTTAACTGCTAAGTAACTATGGTGCACCTTGGATGTTCTGTATTCATTGCTGGTGATAAACCCAGTTCTGGAGATCTCCAGCTGCACCCATGCAGCCTCCTCCCTTCCACCACCTATCCAGTCAGTTACTTCTTTTTGGAATAGCAATAAGAAAGTCACAAATTTAGCCTCTTGGATGAAGTACATCTTATTGGAAGTAACCAAGATGATCTTTCATTTGACTTACATTGTCTCTGCTTTCTAAAATACTCTTGCCTCAGCTCATTACAATTCCTCCCAGATTGTTCAACTGCACTATCTCTTATAGAAAACAAAAGCAATTACACTCTTTCCTGCTAAGGGAATCCAGACTAGGCTCCCAGTTGCAGACTAAACAATCTTTATACATAATGCAACAAAAGCACATCACACAGCTTGTTAGTAAAGGTAAAATAACTTCTAGTGTGAGTTTAATAGTCACGACAGACTGCACGCTCCTTGAACAACATGCGAAAGTACCCTTACTTTGTCAGCTTTTACTTCTTTAATATAGACACCCGAATCACAAGAGGTCATTATACTACACATCAGATTCACATTCCACAAAATGGAGAGAATCACATATGATCAGGCATCTTCCAGAAGCGCATTTAAATACCACACGGATGACTGACATTGCATAGAGAGTAAGCATAGGTTCCTTTTATTTGAGACTGAGTACTACCAAGAATAACTACCATACCTACTGGCAACTGCTTCTGGTACTAGTCAATCACAAGGCTCAAGTCCCTCTTTTAGAGGCAGCAGACTGCCCTAATCATTCTAACATCGCACCCACCCACCATGCTAAGGATGAAGTAAACAATACCAAACGTGAAGACGTTTTAGTCGGCAATTCTTTTTTACTGAAGGCTTCTAATGCCGCACTACTTAGACAAATTAAGTGCTAGGATTTGCAACAATAGCTATTTAAATAGTACAGCAGGTTTTCTTCACAGAGACCAGGTTTAAGTTACTTGTCCTTTTTCAGTTTTGTAACAGTTGGATTATTTTCTTTCCCCTATAATAATTAAAGTTGCAGATCCACAGCACCCACGGAAGTATACAAGCACGTAATTTTGTCCTGGAAGAGGATCAAGCTACAACAGCATATAAGGGGAAAAGTATCTACATCAAAGAACCTGTAGTATTTTAAAAACAGGATGGGCATACTGCTTTAATACACAGTTGAAACTTTTAATACTCAGGGCTTCACAGTTTTATGGTTATGGTAGAACATAGAAATTAAGAATGCTTTACTCACCAGAAGGTATCCTCGAAACTGGTTGTATATTATTGCTGTGAGCAAGTTCATCAGAAACAAGTTGCCTATTGGAGCAAAAGGGGCAGTGAGAATTATTGAAGTATATTTCTGTTTCTCAAAGAAGTTTCAATGTATATAGTAAGTCAATTATACAATTTTAAAAGGATTATTTTTCTTGTGTTTGATTTCCAAAATATTTTTAATGTTTCAATATACTGTATCTATTCCCCTATGATATGTTACTGAAGAAAACAAAACCATTCATAACTGCCTTCCATGAGAAATATCTTGCAAGATACTACATAGTAATTGGAAGAATTTTTTGGAAAAAAAGGAGAAATTTATGCTTAAGCTTTCCTAGAAAAATAAAGTACACGGTAGCTGGTACGCACAAGCGTCTAAGTGCATTTAAATTACTGAAGATGAGAAGGAACTTACCTAATACAGTGAAGAGTATGAAGAAGATTGAATATGCTCGATTCTTAGAATATGCAGGAATCATCACTGTGTCAGATTAAACAAAAAAGGAAATAAGCATTTAATGCTTCAGATGAAAAGTGGAGACCTCTATCAATTTTTGGTAATTGGTAAAAGCTCTTATACAACTCCACTTCAGAGATGCATATATAATTACACCAAAGGAAAGGCAAGAATCAAGTTACTAACGGCATGAAAAAATCTACATAACCTTCCTCTGGCTGCACTAAGAGCTATCAGCTGAAACAATGGTTACAGTCGTCTGAAGATAATCTTACTCTATTATTCTTTGAAAAGAGAGACAAGAGTTCTTTCTGAAAGACTGCTCACCATCAGGATTATTTGCAGTAGTTAGCAGGACCAGCAGTGATGTCAGTGAATCTGGCAAATTCCGGAAATACACCACCCATTCCTTATCCTGTTGGCCATCCTAGTCAAAGAGATGTTCATTGTTAGAGAAACACTGAAGAATCACTAAGACTCTGTTACCAAGGGAGGGGGGGGGGAAATTTGAAAAATATTTAAAAAAAATTTAAAAAAAAAAAAACAGTCAATAATCAATTTCTTACACACACAATCAAATCTACCCATGAGAAATGCACGAGACAAGCATAAAAACTAGGACAACGTCTAGGAATACAGTGCAATCACTTCACTTATTAACAGCCATTAAAAAACATAAGAACAGCAAGCTAAGACTGACACAGGAGGCTCAATATAGAAGTTATGTCTAGCTAACACCTCAGACCCAGCAGGAACAACAATGTCACAAACAGACAATATAGGAATCTGAAGCCACCCTTGATTGATATAAAAAGCATCACCTCTTAGCCTGCAAGAGATATTAGTGTATTAGAACTAAAAGGACTCCCTAAACACGATTTTATAAAAATTAAAAAAATAATCACAAACAGACTAATACCATCTTCAGTCTCAACTTGCATTATAAAAACTAGTGTACAGTAGAAGCTACTTGCTTCGTTGCTACAGCATGCTGTACCTCAACGTAGACGGAAACCTAGTCACCCTGAATTGTATACTCTAGGACTACACTCCACGATTTGTCCAAAAAGCATAATACAATTTGAGGACAAAATTAAAATAGATCTTTTCTATACTGAAGAACAGAAACAAAACAAGGATGGCAACACCTGGGTCACGCCACAGCCTCCTCAGTAATGAAGAGCTGCCTCAATACTGCTGCCATGTTACAAGAGAACCTTGCCTATAGATTATGAGCTCCTCTCAAACACCTACAGCTCTACTAACATACTCACTGAACATGAAATTTGTCTCCCACTTCCCCTTTGACTTTTGAATAGAAAACTTAACACCCTCTGAATTAGTTATTTGCACAAAAGTTACTACCACTACTTGGAACAGAAGTTTTCCCCTTTCTCCAGTTATCCCCTTACATAAGGGATTTGCAAGTACTTTGGCGACTAAGGTCATCGAAATTATTTTCTGACTCAGCAGAAATGTCAGATGATCTGCTAAAGCTCTAATGGTATCAGAATGTTCAGCAAAAAACCACTGGGAGGCTGATCTTGCATCATCCATCCACATATTTATGGTTTTCCCCAACTTCCAGCAGGCACAGCTAAAAAAAGATCCAGAGTGCAAACAATACAAACATGAATCATGCAGTACAGAACAAACAGCCCTTGAATCTGCTGCAAAGACTGGAAAAATGTACCTCTAGAGGACATACATAAGACAGTGCAAAAATCTAGAGTCATGAATTTCATTACTAAATGTGTTTTTAGAACTTGCTTTCAGTATTTTGCCTTGTTAGATACAATTACTTGGTATGGGTATTAGACTAGCAAATCAAAAAAGGAAAGAAAACCACTCACTAATTTGTTATTTTTCACCTAAATCTATACAAAATTTACTGGTTCAGCTATACAAGTTATATTCCCATCTGCTCATAACTGAATTTAGATGTGACATACAGAGATAATGCAAAGATACAGCATGCAACTAAACAAAGGGGGAAATAGAGCTCTGTTGCTAATTCCAGAAATTCTATAATATGGGAATTCAAGGAATTTGCTGATCATAAGGAAGACTAGAGGCAGGCTCAAGTGCAAATTGCAGTAGGAACAAAGGTGCAAAAACTGAGATTAAGGAAAGGACTACAATTACTGGGAAAAGTACGCAACAAATCTTTGTGCTCCTAGGAACACACTTATGGAAGGCCTTAAAAAGTAAGGACAAAAAAATAAATCTGAGTATGACACATTAAGCTACAGGAAGTTTAGGAGAGAGAGAACATACCAAGAGCACTGGAACACAAAAATTATTTTGAACACAAAAATTATTTTGAACACAAAAATTCAAATTTGCTTTTTGGAAGAAGGAAGACTAAAAACAGAGGAAAAAAAGAGATCAGAAGCCAAAACATTGGAGAGATAGAGGCAAAAACCTACCAAAGCATGGCCAGGGATACCAGCATTGGAAGATAAGAAAACATTGAAGAAACTAAACTTAGCAAAAAGCTGGATAAGGAAAAGAGAAAAGAAATGAATGACAAACAAAATAATATGCCACAACTTACAGCCTTCTAATGCACGCTTACATAAACAGCACTATACGTGGATACTATGCACACGTTAAATCTTTCTAAATGGACTTTAAACTCATCCCAGGAAGTTTGACAAGGTAACATGACCTTTTCAGGGGAAACAAGTTTCATCATTTTGATTATAAAATTAGACATGCAGCAGCTATGCGAGTAAAGTAAAAAATCCACCAAGATCTACCAAAGCATAAATATAACTGGTTACCTTTGTTCGAGCAAACAGCAGCATGGCAAACATGGTAAAGAGAGACAGATGAACTGCTAGTAGTAGAACAACACTGTTGGAAAGAAAACATCATATGCATTAATACCAACTTCATCTTATTCTTAACATCCCTCGCTAAAATGTAAAAGAAAGTAAAAAAAAATGTAAAGAAAGCCAGCGGTATTTTTAAGAAGCTATACAGAGATTACAAATGATGATCTACGTTTTGATTCAGAGTAAGAATCACGCTTGTTCAGGACTCCTCAGCACAAGCTTAGACAGTTGTGAGGTCAATGTGATTCTAACACTTGTTTTTTTAAGTTCGGACCATATTTATACCCTCCAATCAAAATACAACATCTTGGCTTGCGTACACCTTTGATTCTCCTGGGACTCGTTAGTTAAAAGTAACAGGCAAGGACAGAGTTCTGTAAGCTGTACACATATGCAACCCACGTCACAGGAAGAGATCTCTTTCGAAAAGCATCATGCTGTCTGGTTTACGATTTCACCAGTGGGGTTTCCAGGTCAACATCTCCAATGACAGTAAGATTTAATACTTATATTGCTAAAACCATTTAGAAATGAAAAAGCTGAAGTAAAGCACTCCAAAGATGTAAAGAAAGAGGTATCTTGTTGTGTGGCACTCATAACTGGAAGACACATGCGTGTCTACCCATACCTCTGAGAGGCTACCTTGGAGAAACATGGCATAGACCTTTGCCCAGATGATGCCTCAGTTCTTCCCTTACAAAAGGGCTGTGTGTAACATAGACAGAATTAAAAACCCCCACTCAACTAGCAACAAAAACCTTACCTGTCACACACAGATTCACATCACATCCATTCTAAAGAAATTTTACAGGCTAAAGGAACCAAAAAGTCAACACAACACTCCATCCATTACTACCTGATCTCACCAACCACTTAGCTAGACCATCAAGAAGGAAGCTACTCGGATGTCACACTCCAGAATACCAAGGGTAACTACACACTTGCTGTGAAAGGATGTTTTCTATGCTATAACCTACCTTGCCATTTCAGGCAATGTGCTGTTGATGCTTTTCAATGTTTTCTTCATCATAGAAGAATTCTGAAGGAGAAAGAAAGGACGAAGAATTCTTCTTATTCTCACATCCTGCAAAAAAACAATGGATCAGTTTCCGAGTTCCTGTAAGACTAGCGCCACAAGTATTTTTAATAAAACTTTGTCAAAAAATACTGATACACGTATCAACAACGTCGAAAGTGTAACATAAAAAGGCTGTGCTCAGAAGCTAAATCTGTCCCACTAAAGTCACAGAAGATGCAAAAGATTTTATACATATGGGTGCCTCATTAAAAGAATGAGAGATTGCTTTAAAAATGCACATTGACATTTCAATAGCCTCATCAGGCCACTAATTATAAACAATCTAGCTTTACTGCTGGGTAGACATAACAAGCAGGTCAAGAGATG